>NW_020897809.1:1211405-1381225 GCF_003984885.1 Neopelma chrysocephalum
GGGGAAGCCAAAAGTTCACGCACGGGGAAGCCACATCCCGTTGCCAACAGCAACCCAACGCCGCTTGCACTGCAGAATTACTACAGCCACTTCATCGTGGTGAAGTAATGCAGGAAAAATGCTTGTTATTCTTTGCCTTCTTCACCCAGCGACACCGTGACCCATCTTCATCCCTGTGACACAAATCTCTATTCCTGTCACACCCGAAATGACAGGGCAGCACAGAGACACTAAAACCAAGACTCAGAAGAGCCTCAAGCTAGTGCCCAAAACAGTGTTCTGCATCTCAGATGTGTTGGCCACCGCAGCACCTACCAGAGATCAGTTTGGAAATGCTGGCTTAGGAGAGAAACAAATGCGTTCTCCTTATTCCCAGACCCAGCAGAGAGCTCAGCACAGAGCAGTCCTGGCTGTGTGAGGAGCTCTGCTGGTGCAGGCAATGGATCGATGCCAGCTCGCAGCAGCTCAGGATCTGGTTGCTCTTCTATTTGTGCATGGACTGTGCTAAATCCTGCCAGTGATAGGTAGTGTCTGTCCCTGGCCCTAAAGCCCTCAGAGACTTGGAGTGTGCCCAGCCTGTAAATCAAACTTCCAGCACTCCAATGACAAAGGGGAAAGGAAGGTGGTGGGAGAGATCATCCACCCCCAGCTCTACTGCTTGAGCTGTGGGCCCTGGGCCATCCTGGCACTCAGCCTCCCTGTCTGGCCCTCTGCAACCTGGACCACAAGGGGGCTTGGGAACAGAAATATCCCCACCTGGACCTGGACCTGGTTGTCTAAGCTAAGTCAGAAAACTTCCATACAGAACTGCTTCTAGAGCTCAGTCTGTGGGCTTGGGAATCATCAGCATGAACAGGACCCTGGGAGCGTGAACGAGAGCCCCTGTTCTCACTAGGCCAGATTTTCAGCTGGCTCATTTTAACCTAGCCTAACTTCTTTGGTTTTCCAAAACTGACACCTCATTGAGCTGAAGGCCTAACTCATTTTGTTTCTAAAGTTCAGGAGCTGTTCATGATCTAGAGCAAAAGCTCTCTGCAAAGCCCTTGGGCCTGCTTCACTCCTTGCACTTTTTCAATTTTTTATTTCCTTGGTAGCGGCTTTTTTAAAAATAGGTATTATCATCATGGAGACTTTCCCTGAATAGCACAGATTGATGGATTCTGTCTGAGCAGCTGCTTGATCTGCTCAATAATTCCTTCCCTTTCCCTGCTGGGCTGTAGGTGCTGCTGCTGCTGTTGTGACACCGATTTCAAACTTGCCACCTTTGTGCCCCAGTGTCCCCTACAGCTGAGCTCTGCTGTCAGTGACGGCTGGGGATGTCCAGGTGGTTTAAAGCAGGTGCCCATGGTCTGGTGGTCAGTGAAGGACACAGTCCCTTTCAGCTGCAATGAACTCGTGACTCAGCATGACCTTAGGAGAGACCAGACCAGAACTGCTGTTACTCACCTTTCTCTAGACACTCTCGGGAGTTTGACAGCTCCCAGTCTCCCAGGCACTTCACAATCCCCCCTTGCTTCCCAAAGTTGTTCTCAGGGACCCGTGAGACAAACCCTGCATGTGTGGCAAGACATTTACCTGCTCGGGGAGATGCAGGACGAGTCAAGGTGGCTGCTCCAGCTGCTGACTGACCACAGGGCAGCCTGGTGCTGCTTTCCTGGTGTGATTCCTCTGCCTCAGCAGTCAGTGACAGATGTTAATCACGCTGTGAAATGCAGTTGTGGGCAGCAGTAAGGCATCACAGTATGGGAACTGCGCAGTAACCTTGCCTGGAATAGAGCAGAGTGGAGCAGAACAATGGCTCATTTCTCTTTGCAGGCACATCTTTTTCTGTTCAGAGCTCATTAACCCCTCTGTCCCAGCTGCATTCCAGCTAAATGTCTGCTAAACTGCAGAGAAGTTACCAGAGAACTGCTACAGTACTTCCTGGGGTCAGCTCTGCTCCAGAGTTAGCTGCATTTTCATGGAAGCACCTCCATGAAGCATAATGTTATATACAGTGGTTTTATAAACAAAGTGTGCAAATACTTTCCACGGGCTCATCCCACAGCATTTTGCAACTCCTGATCATTTGCACAATAGAAGCCTGAAGCAATTAAAGCCTTTTATGCTCTCAGCATGAATAGATCTATCAAATTTCACAACTCCAATCCAAAATTGGACTAACTTTAAAATTAATACTGATAATTACCAGAGCATGACTAAGCTTGAGTGGGTTCTTTCCTGGGGGATTTGAGAAATACTCAGTGTCTTTAGTAGCATGGGGGGACCAGTGCAACCCACAGTTTCCAGAGCTCATGGGATGTCACCAGTGACTAGCACAACAAGGAGCTCCTACTTTGGAGTCAATAAAAAGCATCCTGAGATATGGATGCCTCACAGCTGAGTGTCATTTTATTGGATATGTTCCCAGTGATATGTGTAACTTTACAGAGATTTCCAAGAGAAGAAGCAGGAAAATGCTGTATCTCCTGGGGCGGATAGAGACCACCTGGTTCAGCCTGGGGCAGACCAAAGACAGGGGTTCTGAAGTTGTCCCCACATGGATCTGCCAAGTGCCTGCAGGGAGGCAGAGCTGAGCAGTGAGGGGAGAGTTATTGCTGACTTCAAGTGAATCAGGCATGGCTTTGGGGCCCTCAGTACCCCCAAAAAATCTTTTGCTTATTTTGAGTCGACATTCAGAAACTGTCCTGGTGAATCGGGGAACTGTGGAAAAGGCTGTGCCCATCTCCAAGAGCTCTGCACTGTTCATCTGTTCTCATTCTGTCCTAGGCAGAATCCAGCGTGGTTCCCATGAAGGAAACCCATCAGTGGTGATGCTCCAGGACAGCTCTCACGTGAGGGTCCTCCATAGGAAGGGCAGCTCTGCACTCTGATGGGTGAGGACACCAGCTCGGTGACAGGAGCTCCCAACAGCGGGCAGGATGAGTTACAGCTCACCCTCTGTGCACGACTTGTATCACAGCACCCCCACCACAGCCAGGCCAGACCCAGGGACAGCTCTGGATGTGACTGTACCAGAAACAGCCACCATAAGCCCTGAGACTACCAGCTTCAACAGCACCAAAATCCCAGATGTGGCCAGCACTGGAGCCGGCATGAGCACGATGCTGCTGTCCTTTGGGATCATTACTGTGATTGGGTTGGCTGTAGCTATGGTAAGAGAGCCCAGCTAAATAATCCTCTGTCTCTTGAGGGTGGAGGGTGGCAAGGGGTTCTAGGACTGATTTGGGTTGAATAATTTATTTGTATTCTACTAAAGACTCACCCAGAACTGCTAAGAATTGATAGTTCCTGAGATCCCTTTCTTTTTAAAGCCTTTATCCAGTGCTCCAGTATTTCTGCAGGTCCTGAAGTCTCCAAACAGGATGCCCAGCAGGCCTAGAAGAAGCCTTATGTAGTATTTGTTTTTCATAGCAATAGGAAGTTCAATTAAAAGAACACAAAGCAGATATTCTGTTCTGACTTGTTACCTGAAACAGTTGCATTGATTTGAACCTTGTCAACACTGGGGACCTGCAAGAAAGTTCATACAAATTAACTTTTACAGCAGACTGTTGAAACCACATTGATCTCCCCTGTGGACATGGGGTAATTGTTTTTGAATTAAAGTGGCCTGAATCCATCCTAGCGAGACTCACTCTGGACTGCACGTCCCAGGCTGTGCTTGCTGGGTATCCGTCCTTGAGGGTTTGCTGTGTCACTAACCTTGCCATTAATGCTGTGGGCAGCAGCTTTCAGAAACCACAGTTTCGGGCCCAAAACAGGCAGTGCAAATGCTGTAGTAGTTGTTCTGATACATAACCAGATCGTTTCCCTGCCAACAGAGAAGAGGAGGGAGCAGCAAGCTCCCGTTCCTCGTACGAGGAAGGGCTTCACTAACACAACCAGCAGAGGAGCCTACTGCAAAATTTCATTGCAGGCCCCGGGAGGAGTTTTTCCAAAAGCCCCTAAGAAAACCTGGAAACGGTCATAAGTTCCCAAGAGCAACCTGCAGCATCCGTAGTTCTCAGCACAAGGCTGTGGAGGCCCAAAGCCTCCCTTTCTTCCCAGCGCAGCCGCTCGTTCCGGCTGACCGAGGCAAGTCCCTGAGCATGCCCTCTTTGCTTCTTCCCTTTCTGCTGGGGAGGGGGTAGCAGCACTTCTACAGATGAAAACCACAAAGGGAAGCTTTTCCATCCACTCTTGAACTGCAACATACGTCCTGCAGCCACAGCAATGTGCTGAGCTACACCTAATAATACACCTAATACTCTTACTCCTACTAACACACCTAATAACAGGCCACTCGAGCACTTAGTGCCAGACATGATGTGCTGCCAAGTTCACACTGATCCACATGGAATTTCATTTCCAGTTGTCACTTCTCCCTTCCCCCTGCTTTGGTGCACAGTGACACCAACCTTCTACACCTCCCTTCTGTGTGCCCTGTGCCCAAAATTTCTGGGCTGCTCCTCATCCTGCCAGGACTGTTGTAATGGTGGTTCTCTTTCTCCTTCAGGTTCTGTATATCAGGAAGAGGAAGAGGTAAGTAATGTCTGTTGTTGGCTGAAGGGAACTCAGTGCTTCAAAATCCAGAGTGGGCTGGGAAGGACACAGGGAGATGGGGAGGGCATAAACGAGGGCTGTCTGAGAACAAGGCTGCAGGAATCAGCTGTGTGGGACAGGCAGGGACACTGCACTCCTGGCACTGGCCCATCCTCTGACACCAGAGCTTCAAAGACTCCTCCGCAGCTTTGGAAGGAAAATCAGGTTGAGCAGGAGGAGGTTGGGGATCCTGCAGACTTCACTCTTCATCTGTGAGATGCACCAAAACACAGCAAAGAGTTATGGGTGTATAAAGGAGCTGGGAACTCTGTCATGAAAGGTGTGAATCTCAGGTTTCTGCCATTCCCAGATCCCTGTTTTCCAACAGCCCAGACAGTGACAGCAGCTGGCAGCAGCACAGTGCAGAGATGCAGCTCTCTAGCCCAAGACTTGCTAAGCTCCTAGCTGAAAATAGAGAGGAGAGCAGCATGCAGGGAGACAAATTACTTGTTTCTCCTGTCTCTGACAGCAGGACCAGTGAAGATCCATTGGCTGTGGTACCTCCTCCCTACCTGATTCCTTGGGGCAGGCCTGGCCTGGCCACAGACTTCCAAGAAGAGCTGCTGCCCACTGTAAAATTTCCAAGCCTGACCCTGCAGCCCAGGCCTGGATACTGCCACAGGAGCAGCTAATGCTTGGCCTGTGAAAGTAGCACTGCTGGAGATAATGGTTGTGCTGGCAAACCCATCTAGAAGCAAGGAAAGAATGTGTCATCCTCACACTTGCCAAAATAGATATTTGTGGTGATACTGCCAGTAACTGCTTGTGTGTTTCCCTCTGCCACCCCCCAAAACTCGGCTACAGCCCGAGGCAGGGCTCAGTGCTTTCCCAGGACCATGCCCATCCATCGTCCATCTCTGAGCTGCCCAGTACTTAGGGAGACTCCTTGGGGTAACACTTCATAGCTCTGTCTCTTGGAGCAATGATACAAGAGCAGGAACAGTCTGCAGGCATCAGCCTCCTGTGAGAATCTCCTCTTTCCTGTTCTCTATTCATTGTTTATTATTTTCTATTTATTTTTATGTACTTCAGCCCTGGAGTTAAAGTACTGTTAGGTCACTGGAGCAAGAAGTGTCCTGCTGCTGGCAGACAGTGGGACATGGCAGGACAGGCTCTTGTGGGCACAGGGACGGGGGGAGAAGTCACAAGATGCCCAGCCAGTATGTTCCACTGGCTCTTTTGTGCTTGATCTTTTAAGGTCTGTGGGAACTTAAATCTCTGTCTGATTCCTCCGTGTGTAATGCCTGCCAACACTGATTAGTGATGGCAATTAATCCCTGTAACTGCACTCTGGGTGTCTTCCACTCCTGCCCGCTGAGTGTAGTAGGTTCTTCTCCTCATCCCTGCAGGACAGGACACAGCCCTTACGCAGCAGGAGCCACAGGAGCAGAATCCCTGGGCAGCAGGAGCAGCAGCCTGGAGAAAGCCTCAGCAGTGGGGTGGGGAAGGCAGCCTGAGCATCTGTTCTTCTCAACCAACCCTTTTCCCTCCCCTCCCATGGGCAGGTTGGAGAAGCTACGGCACCAGCTGATGCCCATGTACAACTTTGATCCCACTGAGGAACAGGATGAACTGGAGCAGGAGCTGTTGGAACATGGGCGAGATGCAGCATCTTCCCAGGCATCACAGAGCAAGGTAGGAAAGACCAGTGAATCTCTTAGTACAGCCACAGGTACCTGCACTGCTTTTCTTACAGACACAGAGGGGGCTTGTGAACTAAGACCTCAGGAGGACTTCCTCACCTCTGCCAGCCCCGGAGACTTGAGCATTTTGGAGTGCTTAGGATGGACTGAGGAGTCAGGCAACTAGGACAAAGTGTCTGGGGAGACAAAGTGCTGGTTCTACTCGAGTAGGAGAGAGAAAAGGGCAACTTGAGTAATTAAGGATGAGTTTACTACAGTTTACCACCCAGAGCACCACAAGGGAGCAGTAGGATGAATGTAGTTTTCTGGGAGACAGGACTTCAGTGCCCACAAAGCACTAAGGCTCCTTTGCCCTTGCCCTGAAAAGCAAGTAATTTCCACCCAATTCCAAGCTATCCCCACTTTGCCTAAGGATTCAAGTGTGGAACGAGGCCTTGCTGAGGGAAAGCCTGTAATCATAAGAGCTAACTGTGCTGGAAGCCCTAAGAACACAGACAGAGCCTGCACTGCTGGGGCACAGCACAGCTGGGCTTGTCTGCACCTCCAGGCCAGCCCTGCTGGGCACAGAGCACACCTGGCTCAGACACACAGAAGAGAGCAGGGTTTTCTATTTGAGTTTGGGGTTAGAGAAGAAGCAGCTCTGACCCCTTCTGAGTGCTCCAAGGTGTGCAGTGTGCTGAGAAATTACCAGGCCCTCAGAGACCACTGACTTATTACATCTGTGAGTTAGAAAGAGCTTGATACTTTGGCCTGTAATTTTTGACTAATGGTCCAGGTGGGTCTTTGACGAGAGGATATCTCCTTCCCAGTGTAGCAGGAGGTAGGAGAAATAGGGAAGAAGGGCTACTCACCATCATTTGAAGCCAGCTTCAGAGTGTTTTCTGTTTCCTCTGTCACCTCCACCACACAAAAAGCCTTTCTGAAAGAGCCAGCAGGGATGGTTGGAACAGGTACATCTCAGCCAGTGATACAACCTCTCCTTTCTTGAATGCCTCACCAGTTGCTCTGTGCTGCCCATGTCTTCCCCTGGTTTTCCTGTCCAGGAGCAGGAATTCTCCCAAACAATTCTCAGTCTTTACACCTTCAGATAATCTGTAGCAAGCTTGGTGTGGGCAGAAAGGGAAAGAGGAGATACTAAATAGAAACGTAATTATAAAATATTTACCTTGACCTTACCCAGCCTGCTGAAGAGCACAAAGGAGATGTGTGTGTTTGAATATAAAAGACAGTCAATCTATGGAATATGCTGGTTTGGGAAAGCAAGAAACGTGTTGTATAAAAGCAAAAGATCTTGTCCTTAGAGTAGCACATACTGGGAAAACATCAGATCCCTCTATTAGTCCACACAGGGGACTTCCCTGCAGGTAGTAGAGAGGAGGAATTATAAGGGCAGAAGTAACCTTAGTACAGTAAAAGCAGATCCTTCCTATACAGGGACTGGCCAGCAGGATACCTCAGATCCCTCCAGAGCTTGCTAAGGCAGATACCTGTGCTTGGAAAGTAAAAGAGTTTAAAGGCTTAACATAATAAGAGAGGGAGAGTCTAAAACAACAGCCCGAGTTCAGGCAGTGGCATGGTTCCAGGCCTCCTTGATGTCTCAAGTCCTTTCATGCTGCCTTGTATATATAAATAGGGAGACCCAGTAATCCAATGATGTGGGGATTTTCACCTGGCACGATGTGCTGCCTTACTCCCCAGCCTGTTGTATTTTCATGTCACAGCCTCGCTAACGCCGTTAGCCAGGCAGCCCCCCCGGGAGGGATGAGCCCGGGTCCAGCAGTGCAGCCCGTGCCGAGGCAGGGCAGCCGTGCTGGCTCTCACTGTGCCTGTCCCTGCAGGTGCTGCTGGCCGGGCAGGGAGCCGTGCAGAGACCCAGCCGCCTCGTGTTCACCGACGTGGCCAACGCCATCCACGCGTGACAGCAGCTGCCCCGCCGGGCCCACCGAGGACGAGGCAGCAGAGCAGCGACTTCCCGCCCGCACGGCCGATCCACTGAGCCCCGCTGGGCACCCCGGGGGTTTGTGTTACCACCCCTCTGGGAAGCAAACCCTTTGTGAGGGCAGTGGTGATTTTTTGGTGCGTCTGTTCCCACTGAAAGGTCCCGAGCTCCCGTTTCTGGGCTGGCGCTGGCTGATTCCACCTGCCAGGCTTTGTGCTTCGGAACAGCGCCTGCTTTGTGTAGATTACCCTGTCAGAGCACACGTGTGGGCTCTCTGGGCCAGGGAAGGAGGACAGGTGCACGTTTCAGGCACCTTCCCCCTTGGCTTTGTGTCACCAGGCCCCAAGGAAAGCGATGAATGAGCCTCTCTGTGCAGTGACCACAGCTCTGGCAGGTCCTGGGAGTGGTGGGGGGGTGACTGGTGGCAAAGCCCCTTTGAGCAAGGAGAGCTGAGTGGTAACTGGGGCACACCAGGGAAAACACACACCAGGGGTTTATCCCCACTGTGGTGATAAATGAGCACCCAGAGTGACGTTGAAGCGTGGGGAATTCAGTAGCTTTAAAAAGTGAAACAGAGAACATTTGGCCAATTACATCTTAACTGAGGAAGTGGCTGAATATCCCAAATCAGGGCTATTCCACAGAGAGAGTGGAACTCACACAGCCAGAGGCAGGGGCTGTCAGGGTCTGGCTGTGTGACTCTATGCTGCTGAACTAACAGTGCTTGGGCCACAAAGAGGAGTTGAGTTGGGGTTCCAATATCTCGTATCCCCTCCTGCTTTGGCTCAGGGAAGTTTCTACAGGGCAGAGTGTTATCCAGAAAAAAAGATTAAGCTTTGCAATATTTTCTTTTAAATAAAGAAAAACGTGTTGGCTCAAACATTACAACAGCTCCATGGCTGCCCCCAGAGGTGACTAACATCTGGTTTGTACTTCCTTACCTGCCAGGACCTGCAGTCAGAGCTTTCTCTTCTTCCCACTGAAGGGAACACAGAGCTTTGTGTTAGCCTCTGCTCATGTCACCTGCTAGGAACAGGTAGGTGGGACTAGACAGGTAAGCCAGGAGTTTCCCTTAGCCCTGAAGCATCTCTCTGCCTGTGCATCCTTCAGAGCTGCAGGAGGAAGAGAGTGCAAAGGAATCTCTGGCCACCTTGGCATGTGGCAGTGCAGTGTGGGGTCTGTTCTCTGCCAGTGGGCACCAGCCCCAAGGGCTGCAGACCAGCACAGCAGTGCCCAGCACCAGTGCCCAGCCCTGCCCTGAGCCCTCCTGATCTTTTTCTGGTACGTGCATTTGTCAGTCAGATCATATTCCATCCACAGTCAAAGCAGAATCAGGGCAAGCCAAAATTTGAACGCAGATCCAAAGCTTTATACAAGGGGATGTTTCAGAATGGCAATTCAGGTATCATGTGCTTTGCTGCAAGTCTGGACCTGCCAGTTAGTTTTAGTTCTCCCAAATATTTTTTTTCCTTCCCCACTGTTTTTTCCATATTCATCAAATGCAGGCTCTTTCCTGGGCATGTGCCACTGACCCCTGCAGGGCACAGCTCCTTACCAGCCCTCCCTCCTTCACTGACACAGCTGCCCTCGTGGCAGCTTTGCAGGGCTAAGTTGCTTCAACTTTTCACTATCCTGCTGTCTTTGTAAAAACTAGGGAGTACATTAGGACTGGGAGTGTGGAAAACAGCCCATCCTTCAAAGCCAGGAGACCTGGCAGGACGCATTCCTGGGCTGCTGCTGTTTGCCTCCAGGGATGCTGTTGGAAGGAAGGTGCCTGGGTACAAATACTCAGTTTAATCCAGATTAGCCCTTAGAATTTGGGCTCTGTCTGTGGGTCTTCCCAGAGGTCATGACCAGCTGAGAAACAAGCACCCCTACACACACACACACGCACTTACCATCTCCAGGTGCTCCCTGGGAGTGGACAGCCCCAGTTCTGCAGCAGGACAGGGATGCAAGGGGCAGGGGGGGTGCACGGCCATCCTAAATCGCAGAGCTTACCCCAGAAATCTGAGGATCAGAACTTAATTGGTTGTTTTAAACTCAATAAAAGGCAAGTGTAAGCTGAGCTGTTTCCTCAGTCCCACAGCCCACCTAGTGCTCCTCCCCCAGCTCCGTGTGCTGCCCTGGGAGCTGCCCAGCAGTGCATGTGCCAGCTCAGGTGCAAAGACTGCACCCTGTTCCAGCTAATACCGAGATAAATCTTGTACAACAAACACACCTGCAGAGGAATTCTCTCCAGCCATTCTTCCTGTGATGGTAGGCTTTGTGTCCTGTGATGACTGCCCTTAGATTAAAGTACAGATAATAAGGCTAAAAGAATATTAGAGGTATTTGCTGGGCTCGTACTGGAGTATTCTTTTAGTTCCATAGCACCTCCTCACAGTTCTTGGGAGTGTATGTATAATTTAGCAGAAGCATTATGATGTAATTTAATTCAAGTGTTTCTGTGTTTTAAGCATTGAAATATAATTAAACTATTTACATGAAAATCTAGTGTGATTGTCTTTTTTCCCCCACATCATTTGCATTTTCTGCAGAAAACTGCTGAAGTGGATCCTCGGTATCTGTTGGTAATTTGTGTGCAGTGAATTCCCCTGCTCTTTCAAAAACTGAACTGAGTGTGAAAAACATGGAAGGGGAAGCTGTGCAGGGGTCAGGGTTTAGTGTCCTACAGAATGGAAACTCAGACATCTTCAGGAAGGCTTGGTGGAGAAGTCGGGAGAGCAGAAGCTTCCAGCTGAGCCAGTCCTGGGCATCCAGAGCACAAAAAGACAAATTCAAACTTGTCTGTTTGCCATATTATCCTTTACCCAGCTGAGCTCTGCACAAACTAGGGGGTCATCAGCACTGGGGTGAGCAGAGCCGGCAGCAGTGGGAGCTCCATGATGGCACTGGGATGATGACAAGGAGCTCCATGATGGCACTGGGATGATGACAGGGAGCTCCATGATGGCACCAAACACAACTGTCCATGTGTTTTGGATTTGCTGCTGCCTCACCTTCTGGCCAACAGCCCCCAGGCTGGGCACTAGTTAGGAGAGCTGTCAGATTAACTGAAGAGGTGATGCATAGCAACAGAATTAACTGTATGAAAAGCTAAATACCTGTATAGCCCACAGAACAATGGGGGGGGAAACGGACTTGACTGTTGAGCCTTCTGGATGTGCACATGAAGCAGAAGTGGCTTGTGTTCCAATCAAACCTCCAAGATAGACAAGAGGATGGAATTAGGTACCCACATTTGGGCACAGGGGCCTTTCTGTTCTCCTCCATGTCTGATTCCTCATGCTCATTTCTTGTTTTCACATTGATCTGTGGGTGCTCCTGAATGACCAAATCTTGTTTTATAACCCCCTAAACTCCAGTTCTGATCAAGAGCCACTCACCTTGTCTGGTGATGTGCATGTGTGCTGAGGGTGTTGCACAAGGAGGAGGCAAAGCAGAAGTCCAAGGGGCTTGTGTTTCATACCTTTATTTCAAACAAACTTCAAGGCTAATTTTCAAGTTGCCAACGCTCTTTATGCCTTCACCAAAACCATTTATGAGAAACTTCCCAACTTTGCTAGATAACAAACCTCATTTATCTTCTGTGTTCTGACCAACTGTAATGACCTCTTAGTTTTGGCCAAGTGAGACTAAAACTGCCTGAGTTTAAAAACCACTTGAAATGCATTTGCTTAGAGGTAGGATTTGGCTACACAGAGAAGGTAACTAACAATATGAAAAATAAGAAGTGATTAACATTTCAAAAAAGACAATCCAAGTAATCCAGTGTGAGATCCTAGCTCTCTGAAGATGGCTGGAATTCTGCCCACCTTTCATAGGCATTTGCTTCTGTTCTAAGACTGCATAAACATGGCAGCTGAAGCTATGGATTGGGATTTCAACTACACACAGTAGCTCCTAACAGTGTGGAATTCTGCTTCTTCTCCTCAAGCACCTGCATTTTTATGGAGATGTGTTTTCTACTGTGGTTTTCCAACAAAATGTTAAGAGGTAGCAAAGACTAGATTTTTATCAAACATTTTAAGAAAAGTACTTTGTATGCATTCCCAGAGGAATACTGCTGACCTAAAGAAAATGGATTTACTATCTAGCCAAGGCAGTTTCCACCCCTATTCCATGCCACCAGCTGAGAATGGTCTGACTGATGGCACAGGAAAAGCTCGAGTCTCTCACAGATGTAATCCCCAATCCATTTAGGAGAAGCTCAAGTTCCAGTCTCACACTGTGACAGGTGTTGCTCTCAGGTAACAGTGATTAATTAAACAGGCAGTACAGCCTTGCAAGCAGAGTACTGAACCTGCCAATTCACCTGAAAATCACGTACAGAAGTTGGTACAATATTTTGGTCTGCCATTGGAGTGGCTTTTGAATGCAGACAGAAACAGCAGCTGAACTCGTGTGTCCACTGAAGAGCAGCAGCTCCCTCACCCGATTTCAGGGAAACACCAGTTGCATCTTTCTCGTGTAAACATCAACAGTTACAGATTTACATGTGTCATGTCCCACCTGGATTTATCCACACAGCAGGAGTCAAACTCTTCCCACGTCTGGCAGCAGAGCTTATCCCACAGCATAGGATTTAGGTCAGTCCCTGTGATCTAATCCAGTCAGTCCTTGATTTCTTTGCTATTTGGTAGCACAGGCACAAAAGTTATCCCTGATGCAGTTTTCTGCTGTGACCATCAAGCTCGCAGAATTAGGACCAGGACTCTGATCACTACTAAGCAGAATTAATGGGATCAGGACTCTCATCACTGCTGAACTGGATGGACTGGACAAAATGACTTAGAAAAAAAAAAAGGCACTTTTCCTCCCTCTTATCTCTTAATCAGCCCTTCCTCTTAATTCTGCATACATTTTCTTGTGTTAAATAAATACTTGCCAAGGGAACAGAACTCTGATGAAAGGATAATAAATGAGCTCAATATATACTGCCATTTCATGGGTGTCTGCTATGCACCACCATAAATTTAAAGCCAATTATGTTCTGTTTAAATATTTAACACTGTAAAGCTAGCCAATTTTACATCCTGTCAGATATAATTGAAATACCCACTTTGTCCCTTTAATAGGCAGGCAGAGAGACGGAAAATACCACCGGGATTTCACTGTTTGCAACTGGATACTGGAAATACCCTCAACTCCTAAGAATTTAACAAGTTCAGCTCTGACACCAAAAAGCACAAATCTGCAAACAGCGTGAGACTGAGAGCAGCCAGCACCAATCTCGAACTGCCTGGCTACTGCTGCCTCCCAAACCCAAACTATCACAAGGTTTTATTTGCATGGCTGACACTAGAGGACCCCCCACACGCACGCTATGGACTGAAGACACAGCTAATTTAAATTGAATCCTGAGGCTCTGCAAGGAAGTAACTTTTGTGTAACTGGTTCTTTACAGACACTCCTTTGAAGGGATGAAATCCAGTGGCTGTGACTAAGCTTGTGAGCACTGTGCACTCGGAGTTGCTATCAAATTTGAGGGGGGCACCGCCAGGCTGAAAGCAAGTTATAAGAGATGGCCCTGAGCTGATCATGTTGAGATACAAATTTCAGAATCAATCCCACAAGACATCGGGGTGTGAGTTTTGCCCTAAAGCATCCAAGTTACTGACCACTGGAGCAACAGCACTGGGAATGGCGTGAAGGTTTTTCTTTCTGATATAGCCAAGAAAGGACTCAAAGGCTGTCTTGGAGATGCAACCCCTATGGGTAACTGAGCAAAATGTAACTCTTGGCACTGCTCCATCAGTCTGCCAGAGGTGGGATGATATACAAGTTGAGCAATTAGCTGTGTAAATAGATTTCCCTTCCTGTATCTGCACTGCTGAGTCAACATCACCTTTCTGTTGAACTATTGCAGTCTGTGGCAGGGTAAGGCACCAGGTTATCCAAGTATTTTTTAAGAAACATCAATATCCTCACAAAAGGTACACTAAAAAAACGTGAAAGGCATCTCTCCAACAAGGCATTTGCTGTTTCTCCCCCTAAATCCCTGTTTGGGTGTTTGGGGTAAGCAAGCCAGCAGACAACAGGAGAGAGAGCTTGGCCAAAATTATCACAAAGGAAAAATCTGAAATACAACATTAAAAATCCTGTTTGCTTTCCAGTTCTCTGGCTTCAGTAAGACATGAACAGGTGGCACTACTGAGCTGTGGCAGGGATGGTACTCTGAGATCTCTTAAGACCAGCAGTTTTGCCGGGCCTGGAACCACGTTTTCGAGTGATGCCTAAAGGGAAAGATCATGGGAGAGAGAGGGTTAGAGCTCTGGGTCCAGGAGCCTTGCTGCCCAAGTGCCCCTTACAGAGCCAGTGCAAGGTTAAAAGGTGACAAGAATCCACTCCCAAACAACCAAAAGTCTTCAAAATGACATTCCCATTGCTCTTGTATCAGCTCCAGGCTAAATGGAGCTCCTGACACAAATGGCTTCCCTGGCAGCAGGGCTCAGCATGAGGCTGCTGAGAACCCAGAAGTGACAGTCTGCTTTCTGCTGTGCAAACTCATGATCAACCTCTGCTGAGAGCAGCTATGTATTTCCCTGGATCCTCATTGGACACAAAGTACCAGAAGTGCCCCACCCAACATCAAACACCAGGAAAGCAGAGGCACAGAAGGGCTGAAAACTGTCTGAGAACGGGGAATGTTTCTGGCTACACAGGCTTGCTGTGACTTGTGGGTAACCCTGGCTTTCAGGAGAGCTGAGGGGACCACTGGGGCAGCAGAGGGAACAGAGAGACTTAGAAGTTTGCAGCTGTTCCATCTCAAGTGCACGGAAAAGAACACAGGGAAGCAAAGACAGACAAAAAGGAGCAAGATCCCGAGGCTGCTTCTGGCTTTGTACTGGGTCTTGGAAATTCTGCCATAAAGCAAACTCTTTCCCTCTCACACTTATACTCAAGCACAGTTATTGGGAAAAACCACAGCTGCTTTTTTTTGGCTTATGAGGCTGTGAAATGAGGTTCATCAATCCTTTGGCAGTGGTACTCATGGAAAAGACAAATGCTTCTTGACTCAGACAAACAGAAAACATGACCACCACAGTTGTGATTGGCAGCATCTGCAGGCAGCAACACAACAGATCCTGATCCATTAACAAACTCCTGCCTGCTCCTGGATAACTTGGAGTCACCCATAACCAATGCCTTGGGAAAAACAGAGCTAGAACCCCAGCCAACAGCCATGGCAAAAAATACAGCTAGCTTTAAAACAGCTCTCTGCCCCATGGCAGGCCTGCAAATCTTGCATATTTCTAATTCAGCTCTTCTTATTTCTTGATTTTCCCCATACCAGTCTGACTGAAAGGCAGGCAGGCAGTGTTTATTTCAGTAATTCATCTCAATGCTGCAGACACAAAGCCCAGGGCAGATCTCCTTCCCACTCAGAGCTGTTCAGTGCACAGCCTGCAGGATGGGCAAGCCTGTGGATGCTCCCCCGCCCTCCCTAGTGCAGCACCTCAAAAACCCTCCCCTAGAAGGAAAAAGCAAACCAACAAACCCCTCAATGACCAAAGCTCTGGCTGTGGCAGAAGATCATTAAGTGAACACAGACTCCCACTAACAAGTCTCAGAGCTGCAGCCTCCTGCCCAAGTAGCACAAAAACTTGCAGGCATGTAACATCTTCGTTAAACCCAGACCCACAGAATGGGTTAATCCAGAAACTACCTCTCTGGAAGTTGCTACAGCTGCATTGTGCTTGCAAACAAGGATCTATAGCTTCCAGTATGTCAGAACAGCAAGCTTCCCCTTTCAGTCAGAAGTTTTAAGCCAGGATTACCACTCCATCTCAAGCTCCCGAGCAAGTAACAACCATTAAGAAGTTTTCCAGAGGATTGCCAGGTTTCATACTCCACATGCTCATTCCCACTGATTTTCTAGCTGTTTTTTTGTTTTCCTACAGAAGTGCACACCTTCCCCAACTGCAAGAGTCCCTTCTCCACCCCCAGCACTGAGCTCACCCAGGGCTCTGGGCTGCGCTATCATGTGCTGCACGGCTGTCTCCCACCGACCGCAGCATCCGCCCATCCTGGCACATCTGGTGCTACCTCAGTGCAGCAGGAGGGAAACAGATTCCTCCTGTCACTGCTCCTGGTCCCACTCGAACTGAAAGGAAGAAGAAAGTCCCCCCAGTGGCTGTGGTTTGGGGCGATGCTCAGAGGGGCCGGAGGTGAGCTCATCACCCGCCAGCCTGTGGCTCCACTGATGTCACCGCCCGGCTCCGTGGCAGGAAGTGATATGGGAGCAGGAGCCCCAGAGGAAACTGAATTGAGCAACTGAGGTTAACTCCCCTGGCATTCAATCATGTGGCATTTCCAGGGACTTTCTAAGAACCCGAGGTTGGGTTTGGCTGCCCGGTGTCCGTTCGCTCGCTTCGCACGCTCAGCGCTAACGGCAGTGGGACCACGTGGCACACCAAGGCAGCATCTGCCTCTCCTGGGCTGCTGCTCCCTTCCCCCTCCCACTCAACGGAGAACACTCAATGAATGGCTTCCTACAAGGCTCACTGAAGGTAGGACTCAGCCACACACAAGTTTTCTGGGAATCTACCTCAGAAACAGCCCTGAATGGTACAGGATGGATTTGGAGCTGTACTTCCCCAGGGCTGAGGTGAGGCTGGGGCCCTGGGTGGTGCATCTGTACATTCCTACAACAGGGATAACAGTTATCTGGGATCTCAGAGAAGCTTAGATAACTTAAACTGGCCAGTGCCATCGTTCTCTGTGCTGCTGATGCACCTCTGCTAGTGCCAGCACTGCCAGAGAGCACTGCCAGAGAGCACTGCCAGAGAGCACAAGCCAGGAAGGAGAGAGCAGGACCATCATGGAGAAATGCTGGAGTTAATCTAGAATGCTATCATGTCCCAAACACCAAGGGATCATCTACTCTCTTTTTCCCAAGTAAGGCAAGACATTCATGACAGACTATTTTCACTTTGCACATAACACAACCAGACAACCTCACTGAGCCACACCTTTAACAGTGGCCAGAACCTCAGATATGTGACTTCTTGGAAAGAAACATATAGATTCTCCTCCCATTTCTCTTTTCTGCCTCCACTTCTGCTGAAGTAGTCAGAACTGAATTAGACGGAAGGAATGTGCTACCCCTCCTGTTGTAATGTGCCTGGAAGCCTTCCAAATCCTCCTGTTTGCAGGATTTACCAGAATGACTGCAGCCAGTGCCAGAGCTCTGGGGGTACGTGCATGGTTTGCACAGTGTAGTCTCATGTAATTATGATTATCTAATTTCAAACCTTGGGTGGCTGGTGCAGAGTTCAAATTCGAGTCACCGCCTCCCTGAAGATCTCCTTCCTGAGACTCTCCTTCTTTGACCACTGCTTGAGGCTACAAAGAAAAAACACCCAAAATAAACAAACTCCCCACATAAAGTTAGGTAGAGAGAGAGAAAATTGCAAATACACAATACAATGAGCAAAAGCCTTTGATCAGTGTTATTTAAATAAGACTGTGCAGCCCTGACAGCACATCCATTTGCCAATTTCTACATTCAAACATAGGCAAGAGCACATGTAGTGTCCACACACATTCACAAGTGTCTCTGAATCCCTGTCAGAATCCATAATAAACCACCATATTACCAGCCTTGGCCCAACACTTGGAAAAAATCTGCCCATTATGCAACTGTGGAGAAATTTTTTCATCCTCGAGAATACTTTCATTGTTTCGGGATATTTCCCTGTCCTGACCAACATTTTTTCTACCAATGATTAAAAACCAAATGGTCGTTCTTTTTCTTCTGCTTTGGTTTTGTCTCGCCCCAAAAAACTCTTCAGCTGTTTAATTTTGAACTGAAACATCAGAATGCTTCACTAACCAAAGTTAGAATGATTTGCTTTGAAACTAAAAATTTTAGATCGTCCTGCTTGTCGTTGAGATTTGCCAGTCCACGAATGACACCAGCAGAACTCCCTGGGTAAGGTTCTGGTCTCTGTCACAGCCATTTCTGCCTCTGATGTTTTTCCACAGAGCTTGAGGATTCTGACTTGGAAAGCTTGTTGATTTAAGTGCTGGTAACACACCAGATTTCCTTACTCAGTGTATTTAAATAAGATAACAAAATTGGGCTTAGGTTTGGGTTTGAGTCTAGCCATTTCTGTGATACACACAAATAATGGTTTGTGGCTGTTGTGGGGTTTTTAATCACTCCTAATGACAGATAACAGATAACAGGACTCAATGTCCTTATTGATGAGAAGCTTTCATCTTGTTTTCACACCTGAAATGTTTTATTTTCAGCTACTGATTCTTACTAATCCTTTGTTTGCTGCATAAAAGAGCCTCCTGCTGGCAGGACTCAAAGTTTCCATATTCATCAAATTTCTCTTTTAGTTTAATTTTAAGTTTCTTCTTTTGAGACAAACTGACTTGCTAAGCAAACACTTCAGTCTTCCACGACTCCTGGGAAGACAATCCCTCAATCTGAGAAAGGATGGAATCTCTGGTCTAACATTCCAAGCCTGGGAAAGTACTATGGAAGTCTAGTATGTCTTGAATTAAGCAGAGCAGCTCTCCTGGGCTTTTAGAATTCTTCGGGAGCTGAATCTTAAAGGAGGTCACGAAGGCAGTCAGGGCTTCCCTAAAGATTTCCAGGCCACCAAGGCTGACAGAATGTCGTGGCAGAGAGAGAGCCTGAGAAGAGCAAACACAACTGGAAGTTCCCCAGAATCTGTGACTGGAGAAGGGGAAAAGGACTGAACACCAAACTCACCCATTTGCGGGGCCTCCCTCTTCGCCTTTTTCCAGCAGGAGGTTCTGCCTTTATTGAAAACAAAGGGGGAAAAATATTTTCAGTTCTTATATTTGCTGGGCACTGTGACTAATGTGCTGAGCTTGGCCAAGGTGACCTTTATTATGAAGGTCTTGTCTCACAAGTAGCAGAAAAAGCAAAAGCTGAGGACAGTTGAGGAGGAAACGCCTGCCAGACTACGCTGGTTGTGATTATTTGGCAGTGGTGGAGGAGAAATGCTGGAAGGAAGCTGCTGAACAGGCAGTGGCAACACAGGAGGGCTGGGAGGTGAGTTAGGACTAAAACCACAATAACTGGTCTGTCCAACGGTGGCAAGTAAAGCTCAGCTGAATTAGGGGCAACTTTCACTATATATTTAAGCAAAGAGAAACCTCCCTGCTTGTCCCTCTAGCAATGCTTCCAGAGGGACAGCCAGCTTCTCTCTCCCCACAAAAGAACATAAGCCATTTACTCTTACAGTTTCCTCAGTTACAGTAGTCTTTTTCTTGCTTCCTTTTGGCCTTCCTCGTGGTTTTGTCTCTGATGGCCGTTCCACAGTGTCCTCCTGGGATAAAAGGAGAAAACCATTTAAGCAGGATGATCCCTGGAACAACTTACAGCTTCTCATTCTGATGTGTCTTGGACCCCAATAATAGCACACAGATCACTAAACAGCTGGTTATCTCTGCTTTTCCAGCTGTGAGGTGCATTAGAAGATGGCCAGCAATACTCCTACCCCTTTGTCTTTTGGGCTGGGGAAATGAGCAAGTTCCAAGAACCCTGGCCAAGGTTCCTGGAATGAGGCCTCCTCTGTTCTGTCTTATTAGTGGTGTGGAAACAGAGGGTGACCTAAAAGTGTCCAGAACAGCACAGAGCCTAGTCTCAGAACAGAGAGCTGGTCAGCTCCCCTCACAAGGTCCCTGGCCTGAACTGTCCCAGCCTGCCACGCCTGGGCAGTGACTGAGAGTCTCCAGGGTGCACATCCTGCCGCTGTCCTGGGCAGCAATAACATTTACCACAGAACACTTTGCTTCCCTTGTTCTTTGTCAGCGAGCTGCTTCCCAGGGCTGCCTGCAAATCCCACCAGGCTAATGCCAGAGCATCCTCAGGCAGCCTCTTCCGATGATGTGCCCTCACCTGTGGCTGCTTCCTTGGTCTTCCTCTCTTTTTCTTCTGGCCCTCGGTCGGTGCAGATAAGACAGGGTTTTCTGGCCTCTCGTTGCTCATGTTAGCACTTCTCACAGTCTGCAGATTAAAATCCAACAGGTTTCTTTCCCAGTCCATAGAAAAATAAAATAGTGTCCTTTTTTCCCTACCTTGTTACAGATTCTCCTCTACCTGCAAGGCTGAAGCGGTGAGAGAGAACCAGGCATGACAGCTTGCTACTGTTTTTATCAGCTGGAAGAGTCTGGGACCCAGCAGACTGTTAGAAGCATAACTGTGCTTTATAAACATTCTAGAACCATTCTCTCACCTGGCATATTCCTCAGTTTTCTGAGGCTTTTGGCCACAGAAGCTGATTGCTCCAGGCACAGAACATGCTGCTACCTGCATCTACCTTTCCCCTCCTTGGCCAGCTTCATCTGAACCAACAAAATCAGTGTCTATAGCTCTCTGAACTCCACTCTTTGGGAGGCTTCTTCTGCCTGAAGAGGAAGGAGGTGGGAGATGAAGTGGTGGTGGCGAGTTCTAAACGCACCATTAAAGGGCAAAGCTTCATTCGGAGCTCCCATATCATCAGATAGCAAAGCTAAGCCTGAGACCAAAGTCCACAGCAAAGAGAGCCTTACATGAGGATGCTTGAGAGAACACATATCAGGGTACAAACTCTAAGAAGTCAGGCTCTGGAGCTGCCACTCAACAGTTTGTTCCTAATCACTGACTGAACAGGTGCTGTCTGGAGAGATGCCTGGCCCCATTCAGAGCACTCAGCCTCTGGTCCTACATGAGGCTCAGTGTTTCCTACATAACACAAGTCCCCGAGATTTGGATTTTGCCTGGGTCCTGAGCACTAGCTTATCTGCTGAATGTTTGTATCAGCAGGATTGTCAGTCAGCCTCTTCCCTGTCCCCAAGCTCCAATGTCTGCTGTGGTTGGAATGAGCCCTGATCCAACCTGCATACTCTCAGAAATAACCAAGATCATGAGCTGTTGAGGGTACACAGGAAACCAGTGACTTTCCTTGCTTCTGCTTGAGATTTCTCCTCTGGCATGTCTGCCAGAGAAGGTACCAGTCTATGAGCCTTGACACTCTCACATCCTGAGTCAGGAAAAAGGATGTGACCTTGACCAGAACCTCAGCAGACACCTGAATTCCAGGCACACTAAGAGAGGTGGGGGTTATTGATCCTGCTTGGGTGTGAATCAAAGCCTACACAAGGCTCTGAGTTCAACTCCCAGTTTGCTGATCTGCTTGGAAAAGGCATTTGCAGCACCCCCAGATCTTGGCTCTCCTTTCTTTCTTGCACAGGAGGGAGGACTCAAGAAGATGAGAGGGGATGAGGAGGTTTGACAAAGGTAGCTGAGTCCTCATTCATCACTATTTCTTACCACAAAATAAATAGCTAAGAATAATACAGTGGAGAAAGCAGCTCCATTTAATGCTTAGGAAAGCAGGAGCATATAAATGAACCCTGCACTTCCACCTTCCCTGCAAAGCCATCGCCTTCCCCTTCTCACCTAGACACTGCAGGCATAACCTGCCTTGCCTATAGAAGCTCTTCTACTTCCACCTGAAGAATGTTTTTTTTGCAGCACTTTGCTTTACCTGTTTTATTTCTCCTTTTCCACCTGCTAAGTGAAAGGTACCAACAGCAAAGCTCAAAGAGTTCTTTGTCCCATGGGCCTTGAGTGCTGCTGTGCCCCCAGGTCCCTCTGGAAGCTCCACCTGGGGCAGTAAAGGCAGTCCTGCAAGCAAGGGCACAGCTGCACCACGTACAAGTGTGACTTTTTTCTTCAAAATACTGCTGGAGGGCAGCAGCCGGGTTCAGTTCCAGTTCATGCATGAGCAGCCCTGCCTAGTGAACTCCCTGGATGCCCCTTTGTGCCCACTGCTGGGCCCCAGCTCACAGGTGCTGTGCACACTTGGCTTTTCTATCAAACCCTCTGATCAGAGGGCGATGGAAAGACTACAGCGCAGGTCTCCGAGTTCAGGCTGCATCTGGAGGGGAGACAGTTAGGGAAAAAAAGTTTCTTTGTACTTGCAAGCCACTCACAGTTGCCACCACATCCCTGAGAGATAAGCATGAAACACTTGCAGTCTCTTTTAGAGAAGAGCTGTGCTTTTACAGACTGTAACCAGAGCTTTGTAGTTTGATCAGATGTTCAAGTTCCAAAGATGAGAGAGCCTTAACTGAAGATGACAACAAATGCACTGCCCTCTGGCCAGCCACTGTTCCCTGTGCCTGCCTTTACTGGTCAGAACTGGGGCTCAGACAGGCTGGTGCTGGCATTTGGGGCCAGCTGAGGCAGGAGAGAGTCACTGAGGTGCACAGCCTCTGGACTGCCCCAGAGAAGCCTTAGTCCCTCTTCCCAGAGGCAGTTCTAAGCCAGCCCCAGCTCATGCTTCACACATCTGGTGCTGGATCAGCCCAGAGTGCTGCAAAGGTGGCTTGAAGCCTCTGGAGCCTGAGCCTTCCCTCAGCCACCCATGGAAAAGGAACAGACATGGCCATAAGAACAGACAAGAGTGCAAGTGCTGTCCAAGCCAGGTCCCTGGGAAGAGATGACAGCTGCTTATCTGGGGCAGGCTGTGCTCACAGGAGGGTGGAGTTAAGTATTTGCATTCTGGTTTTCAGTCTCAGATTGCACTTTTTGCTTGGTCACTACAGGCTGGACATGCAGAATCCGACAATGTCACTGACAGAGGCTGCAAGAAAACTCCCAACTTTCACTCCCTATTCCAACACAATGTTCACAGTCACAACAGACACTGAAGCCACTGCTCTTATTGACACAACCTCTCTCACAAGTTCACTGTAACTGAAACCTGCATTGAATCCAAATTTTGCATGTCAGTATTGGAGTGGGAGCAACCACGATGTACAGAATTCATTTTTCCCCTGATGCAAAGAAAGTCAGTTCTTGCCCAATGACTGTTTGCTAAGCCTTGCTGGGCTGATACACTCTACAATGTCTGTCATGTATCTGGCAAGCTTTCTGCAGGCAGGGCTGCAGACAAATGCAGAGATTGCCAGAAGATAGCAGTGTCTTTGTACATCTCTTCCACCTTCTCATCACCCACTTCTTGAAGCCTCATGTGAAAAGAAAAACACACAAGCAAAGTTACACCAGCACCAGCCCTTAGGGCCTTTGTAAGCTTCACATGACTCAATGCAAGATGCAGGCAAAGCAAAAGCACCCACTGCAATTCGACTTCAAATTTCTCAACAACAGCTTTCCATATACATATAAAACCCCAAACCCATGATGACTCCCACTGTGTACCAAAACCCACATATACCTTCCAGGGTCACTGCACTCCCCGATGGGATTGGAGCCAACAGGGCTGAATCTCAGGCCTACAGACTGTCCACAAGGGCACAAGATCTAAAAAGCCTATCTATTTGCAGGCCTTAAATCACCATTATGTCAGCCATAGACACAGCTTTGCAAATGGGGCAGGTGTGGGATTGCATGTTTCCAGCAGTATTGAGGCCTCTGTGTTGCAAAGACATCACCTAAGATAAAGCACCTCATGTCCCAGATGCATTCCCAGGTACCTGGCAGAGGACAGGGGATCCTCGCAGTCACAAGGCTTCACATCTGGATTGAGGTGCTCAGTTGTACAGAGCCAGTTTTTCTACCATAACAAATTCTCAGGAAAGCAAGGCTTCTCCTGGGGGCTATGGAATTGCAGCCTAATACAGAGTATTGAACAATGTTCTCTAGGGACTTTTCCCTTCCCGCGGGTTACAGAGGAAGCCTTGGGGATGAGCCTGCTGACTCGGGCAGGTATATTAAATGGCAGAACCCCTCCCCGTTTGTTTCCTCAGGGAGGCTAAATTTTAGGCTATGTCCTCAGGAGAAACACAGTGTGGATGCTTGAGACATCCTACTAAAACCCCCAAATCATGTGCACAATTCACAGCAACACTGCCAGAAAACAACTCTCTGGCTGCAGTGCTCACGTACAAAATAAAGGCTCACAAAGCCTTTTTCAAAGGATAATAGGAGTGTGATTATAGGAGACCCTTCATTACAGCCTTAACGCTGTCGCTGTCTCTATAATAACAGGCAAAGCTATCTACCAAGCACAACTCCCACTTACAGCACAGCACCACTGTGCTGCTGTCACGTGAGACAAAGCAAACCCAGGGTAACTTTACTGACATGAACATGGTCACTCTTCACTCCCTCTGGTAAAAGAGGGAGGGAAAAACCTGGCTCAAGCCCTGCATCAAGCAGAGGAGGATAAAAGACTCTGTTTGTCAAGACATCTAAAGAGGAGGACTAAGGAAGCCAGGCAGAGAGAAACTCCTCATTCCAATAACTGCAGCAATAACGAGCTGCACTCGCATTATGAGAAATTACTTTCACCTTCCGAGAAATCAAATGCTCAGATCTTGCCACAGATCAAGAAATAACACAGCTTGTAGCAGTTCCCCATGGACTGTTCCACCAGAAAAGCAGGATAGCCAGGACCTGGAACAGCTCCCTTGGGAAAGAGCAGAGGCAGTAACACTCTGGCAGATGTGCCTCTTCTGCCAGATTTTTCTGCAAAATGAGGAACTTATGGGCTACTAAATCAAGCTTGTGGCAACAGCAGGTTAACTGCCATAGTCTCATAAATCACTTCTCAAAACCAGAACTAACATCTCTAGGTGATTTCCCTGACTACTCTGAGTGGCTAAATCTAAGGCTTCTTTGATCTCATGCTTAAAAGTCTTAGTTCATTGCCTGTTGGTTTTTTTTTCTTAATGAGAAATTTATTGTCACTTGTTTTGCATCACACCAGAGCCCTTCAGCAGCAATGTTCCTCTCTCCTCCATTTTTCAACCCACTCTACCAGATAAACACATCAAGCTGATCACCCTCACTCTGCCCGGGTGAACAAGCCAGTCTGTTTCTTGGATGTGATCATATCTCCTGATCATTTTGATTGTTATTTACACTCTTTTCAGTGTGAACTCAACACTTCCAAGGATCCTGACTCTCAAAACTCTTCAGTGAGGACAGTTTGACTACCTTAACCTCTTGCATACCTGAGAAACATGGGCTAAGCAACAGTTCAGCGGGCAAAATTCAGTTCTTGTGGAACATTAATAGCATCAGCCTCCGAAGTGATTCAACCAGTAAGCTATTCCAGCACCTCCAACGTATCCTGACTGATAAAATACCCAGGCCAGAAGACAGAAACTAAGCTTATAGAGCACAAAAATACAGGGATCCTATGGGTTTCAACTCAGTGCGAGGGACCCGCTCAAAGTCTGAACAGGAACTTCTGTAGCTCTACCAACAGTTACATTTCCAACTTGGTTTTAGGCCTCTCTGTGCAGCCCCAATGAAGGTGCCCTCAAGTGTTTCAGTTCTCCATGCACAAAATGGTGGGTAGCTCCCTGACTGCTGAGCTGTGCTGGGGATGGGGCTGAAGGGACAGAACCTGAGGGAGGCAGGCAGAGGCCATCCCGTCTGGGCCTTTTCTGAGAGACTGCAAGGCAGGCAAGTGCTGATGGCTGGGACAGGAGCTTATGGACTAAAGACCTCTCGACTAAGAAACAGTGCCAGAAGATTTTCTTAACATTAGAGATATTCACAGCTACATGGGAGAAGGGTTGTTGATCTCTGAGTTTCAAGCAACGCTGTGGCCATGAACAGTCTCTGTTTCCTATTTCCCACCTCCTGACTGCCCAGTGTCAGCACAACATCAAGGCACTGCAAGAGCTCTCTTGAACAAACCTTGCTTGATGCAGTGCCTGCCAACTTATTCCCCTCTGTCCAGATACCTCAGCCAGTTACTGCTCTGAGAGGCAACCCTGCCCATCCTAATCCATACAACAAACTAGTTATAGGAATACCACCATGGCTCTGCTGTAGCTAGCCTAAAATCCCATTTTTTCCTCAGAAAGGTGGGGCTTTGCACTTGCCTGTAGAATGAGTCAGGCCACATATGCAGTGCCAGCTGCACTGAGGTCCTGTTCACGTCTGCATATGCAGGACTTTCCCTGAAGGTTGCCACAGATTTCAAGGGCTCAACCTCAATTCTACCTCAGTGTCATCAGCTTCCAAGCCCTGCCAAAGCCCCAGGCTTCTTACAGTCAGAGTCAGCAAAGCAAGGAGGCAGTTAACCATCCCAGGAAGTCATGGAAAAGCACTGCTGGATACCAAGACCAGCGAGGAAGAGAGATCTGGAATCTGTTCCTAACTCTGGACTTGGCCAAGTCATACAATCTTCCTAACTTCATGTTTTCTGTCTAGGAGGTTATGGAATAAAACTGAAGTATGAACACTTTCCTCAGCCTGGGGTGGAGGGACTGAGTAAGTCATCCCTGTTTGTAGAGTGACCCTAAGAACCCCCAGCAGCAGAGAACAGAGCAAGGCATTATCAGAGGAAGGCACCAGCAGCCTCTCCCGTGTCTCGTGCTCGGGAGCACAAAGGAGAGGCCATCACAACTGAAGAAATACAGCTCAGGATCAGCCACATCCTGCTGAGCAGCAAAACACACCCTCAACCTCTTTCCCCAGGAAGCTGAAGGCTTGTGGGACTAGTCTGGCCCAAAGCTGAAAGCTGGAGTTCCCTGCCCTGGGAATCTGGCACAGAGCAGCACTGGAGTGGGAGCTGGGGCTCCCCAGAGCTTCTCGGAACCTCTCCCACTCCCAAACCACAATGGGCAGGGGACGGGGGCCCAGCTCACTGTCTCTATCCAAGGAAACTCATGTACCAAACTCAGGACCTCAAGCCTTGAGGCCACTGCCTGAGGTCTGAGACACTTCTCATTCATTCTCAGGACACTTCCAGCACTTATCACAAAAGTATCAAGCCGTGTCAGTGCGACTTAATGCCTCTGTGCAGATTGTAGACTCCCTAGCATTATGAGCCTGTTAAAATTCTCCCTTAGGGAATCTGCCCTAACATTCAAATGTTTATTCTAAAGGACTCTTTCCTATCTTAAAAGTCTGTCTAGACACTTCCACCAAAAAGCAAGCACCCCAAGCACTGCAGAGATACATCGATGGGAAAAAACCCAACAGGATTTACAGGGAAATCAAGGGAAAAAGGAGAAATCTGTGCTTACTAAAGATTAAAAATCACAGTTCTCATTTCAGATAGCATCAAGCCTTGTTCCTCTGCAGAATGACTATTTTGTTCAGCCCAACTACTGACATCTGCAAAGCACTGTCCACTTGTGCAAGCCCAGGAAATGGCCCTCTGCACTTCCTGGTGAGGACTGGCGTCGTGGCACCTGGCACGGGGACATATGAGGCAGCGAGTCCTGCACCTTAACCTACTTCCAAACAGCCTTTCTCAATTGCCAAGCTGCAATGTATTAATCCCCGTGCCTTAACCTCCAGCACCCTGCGGATGGGCTCTGCACACGCATTTCAAATGCTACGGTAAGAAAGGAACACGATTTACCTGTGGAGCAGTTGGGCAGCGCTGCTTGACCTGAGCTCCGCAGAAGTAGCAGTGAAGGCAGGAGAGACAGACAGAGGTGTCCAGCAGCTGACAGCCCTCCTGCCCTGGCAGAGGCAGCTAACCCAGGCCTCTGCACACATTCATTTCAGGAGCCCTCCAGCGCCGTTTGCTGTGCTCCCGGTTCGCGATATGGAAACAGCGAGCGCTGCCAGCGCTCTCCTTCTGACGGCAGCCCCGAGCACTGACAGCAACTGAAACCAGCTCACCCCAACCCGCCTGGATCCCACACCAAATGCAACGGCCAGAAACCAGAAAAATCCCCAACCACACCACTTGCACCAGCCAGCTCGTACCACTGCCCCGCTTACAGAAAACAAGGCCCGTTTCCAAATGCGAAATGAATTATCTGAATAAAGGGGGCAGACCATTAAGTAAAGACTTCCCTCTTTACAAGTGCTAGAAAGAATCACGCTGACCTTGTTTTATGAAAGAAACCAAACCAAAACAAGAATCCCAAATGGGTAGCCCCAGGAAGGCTTGTGATGACAAAGGGGTTATTAATCTGAGAGCAAAATGCACTCAGGGCACTTACTATAAGCCACAAATAAAAATGGGAAGCTGACTTCAGTTGAGCACAAACGCATTTAGAAAGGAGATGTCGCGTAGCTCTATGTTAGGGATTCTGTATTAATTACGTGAACAACCATTAGAGCCCACAAAAGTCCCTAGAAGTATTTTTACGAAGGAGAATGAAGACTTTTCATATGACTGCCTTGGTGTATTTAAGACATGTATATTGGGATTTTTTGGCACATCACCATTAGCAAAACCAGAGACTTCAAATATCTCAATCTGTACCTATATAAAAGCCATTACATTATCTTAAAGACAATGTCTGAGACTCTTCTTTATTTCAAGTAGTAAATTGCTTACAGTGACAGCACCACTGCATAAACTGAAGACTAATTTTTTTTTCTCAGTCATCCATATAAAAGATTTATATCACTTGAGTTCCTCAGTAACTTCTCTAAATGTCAGTGCAACACCTAAATCATTTACTGCAGTCTGAAAAAATATCAATCCTGACCTTATTCATAGTGGGATGATGATCTCCTGGGGAAACATGGATGTGGGGGCTCTGGAAGTGTGTCCAGTTCTCGGGGCTGCCTCTGTGACCTCAGGAACCTCACCTTCTCTTTTCACCCTGTTTCCCACATGTGAAGTGGGGATAACACACAAAACAAGTAACATCTTGCTTATTTAGACAATATTTTCTTTGGGAAGATATACATTTCCCACCATGTAATTACACAGGTCTTAGGCAAAGTGGCTCAAGATTTTATTTGGAGTTCCTAACAACTAATAAAACAAAATCAACATGAAATATTAAGAGAAGCCTTTGATCACCCCTGCAACAATGTCTAATCCAAAAATTATTAAATAGCATATGAAATTAGGTACCTGAAAATTATTATCTGTTAATCTAAGTGCTTAAATATATCTAGGTTATTTATCAAAAATCCTCCAGCAGCATATCATATGGAAATACATTTTTTTCATTTTTTAACGAAAATACTTTATTTTCCTTTTAAATATCACTAGAGACAAAGCTGTCCACATGCTGTACAAACACAGTGTAATCATAATGACTGAGTCAGAACTTGAATTGTTATACTTTGTATGAAATGAAGAAATCTGCATTTCATGAAAACGCTTCCTAGCAGGGAAGTACTAAACTTGATTCTGCAACACTAAACCAGAGATGGTTGACAGTTCATAAGTGCTAAAGAACATTACTGTTATTCTAGAAATTAAAGTTCTAGTTAGGGAATGTCAAATATAAAATTGGAACATGGAGTCCTATTTAATCTTTATTGGACACATATTTGAGAATAGTGTCTTTAATTTAATATCCACACTTCATAATTTCATTAGTATTTAAGGCCAAGAGGAATGATTTGATCATTCTGTATATAAATGACTGCCACTTCATCATTATCCTTGGACTGAGTCCAAAACTCTCATACTTGACAGAACCATCAGTCCCAGAAAATCTGTTCTTGATTAGAAGACAGAACCATAGAGTCATTAAGGTTGGAAAATACTCCAAGATCAAGTCCAACCTTTGACCAAACATCATGTCAACTAAAGCAGAGCACTGAGTGCCATGTCCAGTTGTTTTCTGAACACCTCCAGGGATGGTGACTCCATCACCTCCCTGGGCAGCCCCTGCCAATGCTTGATCACCCTTTCAGTGATGAAATTTTTTCTGATGTCCAACCTAAATCTCCCCTGGCACAGCTTGAGGCTGTTTCCTCTTGTCTTGTCACTTGTCCCCTGAGAGAAGCGGCCAACCCCTACCTGGCTGCACCCTCTATTCAGATAGTTGGAAGGAATGAGAAGGTCTCATGAGATGGAGAATGTGCCATACCCCTGGACATGTTTTCCAGTGAATAATCCCTTTAAAAAGGGTGCCTCATTTACAGTTTGATTCATGTGCTATCAGACTGCAGGTGCTGGTTCTTGTCATCCTTTTCTCAGAAAAGCACCTCTTCCCACCTCCCCTCCTCAGCGGTACTTCTACACTGTTATCACAAGTCCACTCACACTATTCTTCTAAAAGCTTAAACAGACTGAACTCCTTTAGCCTCACACTGTAAAGCCTTAAAAGAAAAAATTAAAAAATTGTTTTTGTTCTACTCTCCTCATCTCCAAATATTAGCATCTTTTAAGAAGAAGGTGACCAAAGCAATTTGCCCACTTCAGGAGGGGCCTTTACTCTCATTAAACCACTCCCAGGATCACAGGAGCCCTCTGAGAACACAAAATGATTTTTTCATTTCACAAGCTGTCCCTTCCATCCAGTGAGCACTGCTGGTTCTTTTCACCCTTGGCCCAGCTCTCCCTTGCTCTGTGCAGCCCTGTTTCTGCCCCAGAGCACCTCGGAGAAGCTGCTGTGGGGATGAGCAGCTCCTGGCCCAGGGCTGAAGCCTGGTCACAATTGCACACTGGTTAAATGTCTCTCTTGGAGGTCCCACGAAGGAGGAACAAGCCTGACCCAGATCAATCAGCAAAAAAACCAGCAGCAGCCAAATCTAGAGGACAGGAGTGCTCCAAATTCCCTCTCCTTAGATGGAAGGGGGGGTCAAATTAGCAAGGCTTCCCCTCCTGAGTGACCTTGCCAAGACATTTATGTCACAAGAGGGTTTTGTCTGTTTGCAGCAAGACATGACCTACACAAGGGCTGGCTTGTGCCTCTGAGATAGTTACTACTTTCCTTTAGGAAACATCCAGATTTTACCACAATGCAGTGCAATTCTCTGCCTGTATTCCTATTCCTTATCTTCACTCTCCCAGAATCCAGACTGGTCACTGTGGCACAGTGTGATATACGTAGGCTAACACCAAGTATAGATTCATTTGTGTATAATCCCTTTCTGTTAGACAGGTGTGTATAAAAAGCTTCATTCACTGCTATCCTGATCTTGTCAGAACCTCTCAGGTGCACAATCCTGTATCTCCTAAGTGTAATGAAAGCTACAGTCATAGTAATTGTTTCATACGTGCTTATTATTCTGGCTGTATTAATGAATATTTTAACTGGAGATTAGGCTGAGGTGTGATTTCCACAAGATAAGAAATAGATTTGCCATGCTCTATTTTATGATTGTAATGGAAGTGTGCCCCATAATCCTACATTTCTTAATTCTTTCATATTATGTTCATCAGCAATTTCAAACTCTCTGGGTGACATGGGGTTACAAAATCTCACTTTGAGAAAGTTGTGGACTTGCTGGAAGGCCTCCAAAAAATCAGAGGCTTAGAAAACATGGCCTGTGAGGAAAGATTGAGAAACTGGGTTGTTAAACCTAGAGATAGGCGAGCAGAAAGGATATGATAATGGAATAGTGCAGCATCTAGGAAAGTAATAACGTGTGGATAGGATAAAAAGTTAGTTTAAATGCAGAAGGGAAAGTTGAGTTGAACACCAAGGAAAGTCTAATGACTTAATGGTCCAGACAGCAAACCACTGGAATAAGTTATGAGTTTGTGGAGCCTCTTCCCATGGAGAAACTACAAATGGGTCACACGCATGCAGTAGGAGTGGCATGGATGGTAATAAGGTTTCACAAGAGATGAAGTGTTTGGCAGCTCCCTGGGCTGCCTCCCAACTCTCTTTTCTGTGACATGAAGTTTCTATCTAGGTCTAGGTTAAGTATGTTTATGCAGAACTGTATATAGGGTCAGAACAGGTGATTCTTAGGGAACCAGAATTAATTTCTACTTGTACTCCATGGCTGCAAAACCTCCTGAACTGGCTGTGTGTTATTTTAGAGACTTCAGAATCCAGCTGGTTCTACAGCTACAAAGCTTGTGATTCACATTGGGAAAGCTAAAGAATATTTCACTATTACAGGCCCCAAATTCTGTCAATTAATTACCAGATGTGGTAGAATTTGACTCTTGCAACAAGAAGGATAAATCTTGGTAAAGCAATGCCATAAACACTGTCAGCTGGTAAGAAGGGTGACCTTTTTCTACCTTTATAGAAAGAGACAGTAACTGTTCTGACAACATGCAGACAAGGAAGGTGGGACAACTGAGAATGCAAAGTGAAGAGGGAACAGCTTTGCTGCAGGCAAGAAAGGTGCAGCTAGAATTAGAAAGAGCTCACACTTTGCTCAATAAAGCCATGTGGAGACATTGTGAGATGGCCTGGGGATAGCCTTGAAGGACCTTTGTAACACAAAATGAACTTTCCACTAGCAGGTAGCTGAATATGAATGAGGACTAGATCCCAATGGGAAAGTAAAGACTGGGTAATTCTCTGCGACCAGAGGCAACCGAGAGCATCAGCCTAAGGATCCATGGCAAGCAGTCCACATCAGAGGACTATCCCCTGAAACACAGAGCAGCAACCTTATGGCTGGGGAGCACAGACTGGCAGGTGTAGCAGGCAGCCCCCCAAAGGCTGGGGGTAGCTGCACATATGGAGGAAGATGTACATGCCTGAGGGAGACAGCTCAGGCCACGGTTATCCCTCAGGCTGCCATCCAAAGAGCAGCACAGCAGCACCATGTAAAGGTGGGGTGTTTAAAGGACATGCAGTAGCTCCTCGTGAAGACACACAGATACCCAAAGATGCTCTGCTGGCAAGAGGGTATTGCACATCCCAGCTGGGAAGCGTGAATTTCTGGGAGAGAGATGCAGTGTAAGACAAATCTGCCTCTCCTCCACATCTGAACAGGGCCATTCTGAAGATTGCAACACACAAGCTGTGATTGTGTCCTTCTTCCAGTGCTCCTGTAGAGAGTTCTCAGGCAGACCAAAGGCCAGTGTGGCCCAGCAAGAGAATCACTGGCATGTCTTAGGAAATTCATGCTAATGGAGCGACAGTGCAGTGCCTACCGTGTTCCCTTCCCTGATTTAACAACTGGAATCCCACGTGCAACTTCAAGAATCCCTAGTTGAATCCCCCAGACTGAAAGGGGAAGCTCACATGTACTTCTGAATACTACCAAATTGCTTCTGGTTGGGCCAAAGAGCTCATGCATTCAGGTTGTTTTGGGAGGATGTGTGCAGACAGCCCTGAGCACACCGATGGCTCAGCAGCAGAGCCAGCACCGGGCTCACAGCACAGGTAGAGCCCACAGGCTATGCCCCTGGCAAGGTGGCTGCTGTTACTGTTGTTCTCTTTTCTATTCAATCTTACAAACAACTTCAGAAGGAAGCATTCCCTTCCCTGGAGCAGAACCAAAGCAAATTACCCACAGAGTTAACATTTAAGGACCTCAAGCTAAAAGGTACTGAAAAGCAAGAACTAAGGTGCAAGACCTGCTTAGTAAAGGCAAATGACCAAGTTACGAGGATGTCAGGACAAGGGACTAAGATGACTTTAGCCTCAGTATTAGCACTGTGGGTGCAGAATGCACAATATAATTGAGGTATGATCACAGTGCAGCTCCAGCATCACTGGCACAGGTACAAGAAAGCACAGCCCTAATTCCCTGAACTTGTGTTGTCCATACCTGACACCATTTGCAGTGTATGGTCCAGACAAAATTTCACAACTCAATATATTATCTATACATGTCCTGTTCTCATCCCTTTATTTCACTATCCTTTGAGGAAAGACATGATGTTCACATACATGACTGGGAAAAGAACACATTTATCGGGAGAGAGAAGGGAAGGAAAAACAACATATAACCAAAATACAAGGTCCTGAAGTGTTGCTCCCGCTCCTTTACCAAGCACAACCCAAATCCTGTGAAGAAATCAGTCATGCCTCCATTAGCTTCCAGGAGATGCTCTTTCAAACCTCCGGTGCCAAGGACGCCGTGCTCCGTGTCACCACACAGCGGCACTCTGCCCACACATTTCCCAGAGGGAAACCTGCAGGCTTTTTCCCCCCATTACCAAGACACCCACGAGCATTTATGCTCATGGCTGAGCAGGCAGGGTTTTCAGAAACCACACATGCAACTTGGAACCCGCAGAGATGGTCAAACACCTGCTTTGACAGCACAAGCATTAGCTGATTACAAGCTGTTAGAAACCAAACACTAGGAAAACCTGATTTAAAAATTGCTGGTAGGTCTATTCTTTGGATCCTTTTGTTTCCTTCCACCCTCTTCTCTGCTCACTTCACTTGCGCTTCAACATTCTGTCTCTATCATTCTGACATCCCAGGTACTTCACACCACTTTTTTTCTTCCCTAACTCCAGCAGCACCGCCCTGAACTCTGGCAAACCACTCACTCTCCATTGCTTCCTTAGAGGAAAAGCCCCAAGGACTCCCAAGCAATTACACACCCATCAAAACACCCCTCTGCCAGGGGCACGTGGATTTATTAAAGGTGACAATATTGGTGTGTTGAGAGGACTGTGGCAGAGAAACAGGACTCGGTAAGGGGAAGTGATGGAAGTAGGGATTAGCTGGGAAAGAGCCATTCACACAGGCTCTCCTGGTAAGTGTTGATTTTTCTCCTTAAGTGCTAAATGTACAGGGACAAATACAAGCCTTAATCTTTACGACCTAAACATTACACACACCTTGCACAGAGACAAGGGATCAGAGCTCAGCTCTGTAATGATGCACATAAAAGAGAGGGAGCCTACACAATGTGAGAAGTCCTGCTCAACCCTCCCAAGTTCCTTGAGCCACAGATTGACTGGGATTTGCAGACAGCAAATCAGGTGTGTTTAGCCTCCTGTAGGACGGGCTATGTGAGAATATGCAGGTGCTCTGAAGTCCACCTGGAGCCCTGCCCCTTCCAACCTCCACCTTCTCACTTCCCCCCTTCCCCAGCTCTTATGGAAGGGCCCCGTGCTGTGGGGACAGAGGTGACACAGGTGGCTCTATAAGCAATGGTGCCAACACGGCAATGGAGAGTGCAGTACCTTCAAAGCCAAAGGAAGAGGGGGCTCCAGAAAGGGTCCTACCAATTTCCAGCTATTTCTGATCAGTCTCCACCTTTGCAGCTGCCAGCTCCAATGAGCCAGGCTTGCTGCCAGTCAGCCAAGCAGAAGAATTCCAGATGCCTACAGAGATCAAAAGGATTCTCATGCATGTGTGGCATAAATACCAGTGACAGAGATTCATCTGGGCGAGGAAACTCCCTCTGCAGCCAAACCTCTACTTGGAGACTGGGCCAGAACTGTGAATCCATAAATTATTAGACAGGATTTTAACTAGAGGGGCTTTGTCTTCCCTTTTCTGAGGAAAGACACTCAGACAGGAAAGCAGTGTTCCTTAGGAGGGGCAATTCCATTGTACACGAGAAAAATCATCCTAGGATATAACAGGTAAGGAAATTCATGATGGTTCAAGCCAAGGTTTTCTTTGGAATCCCCTTGTTCTTGCATAGAGGAAGACAATGAACAGTCCCTATTTCATGCTCCTCCACCTTTGCTATACTTCCCAGCCATGTCTCCTCCAAGCTCGGGACAATTTCTCATTCAATTCTGTACAGAAGCTATTCTTGGAGTTTTCCCATGTCTAGTAAACTCCTTGAGTATGAAGAAAACAAAACAAGATGTTGTATTCAAGGTGGAAGCACATCAGGCTTTTTTAAATTAAAACAAACAAATGAACCCAGACAACACTAAACCCAAGCACACACACACAGAGAACAGAGCAAGTGTTTTCTGGTTTGTTGTTTCTTTCTTAGCTTCCAGCATTTGATTTATCTTTCTCTTAAGCCTGAGGGTTTCATGGGGCCATGTGACATAACCTCAAGATCCTGGTCAACTCCAAGCCCATGATTTTATATGCACAACAATCACTGTTTTTCTCTGCACTCCTCATTTCACTTTTATTCACGTGAAATTTCATTCACCATTTTACTGGTCAGCCATTCAGTCTCAGGGTTTTTCAACAATTCTTCACTGTTGACCGCTGTCTTTTCTGTCTTGAAAAACTTAATTTTAAACAGCAAAGTTTGAAGTCTCACTGTTGTCCCTATTTTCAGTGGTCATTCCTGAATATGTTCAACATTACAAATCCCAGCATCAACCCATGAAACTCCTCTGGTAGCATTCTTCCACTGGGATCATTTTTCTCCCACTTTCTCCTACCTTGTTTCCTATCTCTTTGCCAATTTTTTATACATCTCAGGACCTTCTCTCCTAGAAAAGGCCTGCACAGGTTCCCAATAAGATATTGTGTAAATGAACTTTTTCAAAAGTCTCCTAGAAATCTAGTACCAGCTGTTTCACTCTTATCTACTTTCTTTTCCAACAACTCCAAGAGGTTTTCAAGACAAACCTCTTGCCTTTACAGAAACCACACTGACTTTTCCAAAACTGATTGTGCTTGTGTCATTGTCAAATATATTTTTTTTCTATTACAGCCCTTACTAGTTTATGTACTACAGATGCCAGGCTTACAAGTCCTTAGTTTCCTGGATCCTCCCAAAACCTTTTTTTACAGACTGATGTTATGTTTACCCACCCTCTGTGCTTCAGGTGCCAAGAAATTTTTAAGGGCAATGTTCCACACTGCCTTTGGCAATACAGCTATTTGATCCTTGAGTTCCTCAGACCTCAGGTGAAGCCTTCCGATCCTGGCAATTTGTTAGGGTTCAAAGCTGCTCAAGGATCCAAATCAGAAACCTGTTTTGCCAACATTTTACGTTCTGTGACAAAGAGGGGGAGCAAGAAGGTGCTGTCAACACCCTCACCAAGCAGCCAGGGAGAGCTGAGAATGAAAGAAGGCCTAGTGAGAGCTGGGTATAAAGCCCCACACACATCCTGAGACACAAACCCGTCTCACACACCCTGTGTGGGAGGGTGAACCTCATTACAAATGGATCAATGTTCACTGTACTCAAGACCTAACAGTGAAACTACAGGCCATCTCCCCAGTACTGACCCACAACAAGCCTCATGCTCACACCCTCACAAAAGGGATATGTTTGCAAGCAATTTGATCCTCCAGCCACTTGACCAAATTAAGTATCTTAGTAAGTGGGTGGTTATCTTGGAACAGATGCAGATCACTCACCTTAGCCCTTTCAGACTGATCAAAACCGCATCAGACAGCAGGGCCCTGGGGTGGTCTTTGCCAGCAACCACACTGAGGTGCTGAGACAAATGGACAAAGGAAACACACTGAATGAAAGAAAAGACAACATAGGTTGTGTTTGTTAAGATTTCACATTATGAAGGGCTGAAAAAGGAGGTGTCACTTCATTGCAGAAATGTGCATGGAAGATGACTTCAACTTGTGTGCCAAGACAGTTGGGGTAAAGTGATGACAGGCAGAACTTCAGTTGCCTTCCCCATCCCTCCCTCACTCCCAGAAATGGCCACAATCAGCACAGACAGCACCACAGTCAAATGGTACAAAGACAGCCAGTCACCTTTAAGCAGACATTTCATAAATTGCATGTGAAAGAGGGTGACAAAATAAATCATCTCCCTGTACTGCAACCCACTGCTGTGAGTGGGATTTCCTGTGGCAGACCAACAAGAGAACCGTTGGCACCCCCAGCCTCACGGATCCCCCGGGAGCACACAGCTGACAGGGGTCCAAGTCCTCTTCCCCTGGGGTCCTTCACACCCTGGGAGTTCCAGGACGAGTCTCCTGGGTTGCATGGAGCAAGAAGCAGGAGAAGGACACAGACCAACTGCAGCACATCTACAGGAGGTGCACAACAGGTTTGAACTCTCATCTCAGAAGAGATGTTGCTTTTGGGTTGTACTCATGAGTGTTGCTTCAGCAACTAACCTGGGGGCTTGAAACAGAACAGAGTTGAGAAGCTGCAGTGTCAGATGAGATTGGGCCCAGGTCTCTGCACTGTGGTTTACTCTGCCATCTGCCCAGGACATCTCCACAGGTTGCTGGCTCTGCCTGGGCACAGGGCTCCAAGGTTTGGTGCCATGTCACCCCTGAAAGAAGGGAACACCTCGTGCTGCAGGAGGTCTCCTCATCCAGCTACTCTGCTTCCACGCCATGTAAGATTTCTCCATCTCCCATCCCTGTCCTCATTCATGGCATATTTTAGAAATTCTCCACAAACCTTCCCCTTTTCACACGAGAGGCTCTGGGAATTCAGCATTCCTCCAAATTTGGCCCATTTCTCTTCTGCACATGCACTTCACGTGTATCCCCCTTGTTCCTTTGTCATTTTGTTTTCTCACAGTTTCTTTACCAGGGCTTTCATTTTCTCTCTTTCCAAGGATTTCACATGCTGTACATTTCATTGTTTTTCATCTCACTGACATGATCACCACTGCTGGGAAAGTCAGGCCTCTTTCCCTCTTCTGATCTTAAACAAAATCAGTGGCTTTCTATCCAGAAATCAGTCCTGAATATTACAGCTGATCAGATCAGCAGTCACTGGCAGCTTGTCACAGGCAGATAATGCAGAGACCGGCAAGTTCTTACTCTTTCACCTTGCTTCTTTAATGGGCAGATCAAAAACACTAACTGTGTGACAGAAATGAAAATAAAGTATCTGGGCTCCTCAAGATGTATTCATTAACCAGGTGCTAGGTTTGCCAGGGATTTCAGTGGCTTGGGGTTTCAGATACAGGCTTTGAATTTTGATAGCAGCGGTGCCATTTCAATCGAGGTAGAATTCAGATTCCACAGATATCAGAAGTGTTCATTAAGAAGAAAAGGAAAGGGAACTAAAAGAACAATCCTGCAGAAAAATCAATCTATTTTGAAACACCAGCTCAGCCAAAGCAGGAAATGAAGCCTTCAGTTTGTTATCCAGCTTTGGACCCTGCTATTCAAGGAAGAAAGGAGAGGCCGAGGCATGAAGCACAAGGACACATGTCAGCTTGAAGTGCCCATGGATTAGCTGCAAGACAGTGCTGAAATTCTGTAGTTCTGGATTTGGAAAGTCTCGTGCTAGCAACAAGATTGAATAAAAGAAACTAGTTTTGCAGACAGCTTAAAAGTTGAAGAAAGCAGGCAAACATGTCTGACAAAGCAATCTGTTCTTCTTGTAATTATCTCCAGTTCCCAGAGAGTTTCCTTGGGTTTATTAGAAAGCTATAGCATCTGGCTCTTTGGAATCAAGTTCATCCCTTCTGCAGTATTTACTTGGCTAATTACAGCAGCTTTGAAAGCCTGAGATCTCGTATTCTGCAGGCCACCAGGAGACAGGAATGGCCTGTTTAAAGGAGAGGTGATCAAACAGGGAGGGGCAGAGCAGAGCTGACAGGCAGCAGGCACACACACAGGAGCCCATCTAGAATTCCAAACTCTCTTCTAAAGGAAATCAAATGGAGAGCAGGCTTGGGATTCATTTGCAGGGGAACAATTTGCTTTTCTTATCTGGCCCTCCAAGCCTATAGCACACCTGTGACGTGATCTCCTCCTCCTCATCTGTCTCTCATTCCAGATCCAAGTCCTCCTCCCTCCTGCACAGTGCTACACCATCCCACCTTCTCCCCCAGCTCCTACCTGTGCCCAGAGAGCCCAGGCACAGGCACTTGCTGTGACTCCTCATTATGGCTCAGAATTTTCCATTGCCCTCTGCAGCCCTCATGGTTATTACACTCCCATCGCCCGGGCAAGTGAGCTCAATCTTCGCTTTTCTGATTTTCTATTGTCTGTTTATTAGATGGGCCCTTTGTGAACTCAGCAGTTCACACTCTCCTGTGGTGCCAAGTGTAAAATTAATATTGACTAAAAAATCTGGGCACTTCTTTCTGGCCAGAGAGGAGACATTTTGGATTAATGGGAATGTTACAGTGTTTCACACCCACTGTCATCCTTCTGAAACCTCCAGCTCTTGCTGCTCATCTCTAATTACCGGCATTAACTCTTAATGGGCCCTGTCTGTTCTGGGTGCCCACATGTCCTGGGCTGGCTGGGCACATCCAGGACTTACTGGTGTCCTCACAGGCAGCCAGCAGAGGTGGTGGTGTATCAAACATTTAACTCCCTCCCTCAGCTGACAGGCAGGCAAAGCCACAGCCTCTGCCTTTAACAAGTGTCCCCACAGCCTATTGCAGGTGAAGGAGGTTTGGCTGAGAGCTCTGCTGGCACCCGAAAGGACACAGCCCAAGCACCACTTTCTACCAAGCTGCCCATGAAGTTGACCTGTTCCTGCAGGCTGAGCTGGCAGAAATGTCTTTTAGCAAGGAGACAGCTCTGTCTCCATCGCCCCAGCTCAGCTCTCTGGCTGAGGGGTCAATTATTGCCAAACCTGGTAGGCCATTTACCCCTCACAGCAGTAGCTACCTGGTTTACAGCTGAAACCACAAGCTTTTTTGCTAAATATCACCAAATAGCCCCTAAAGAGACAGTGTTACCTCTAGCCAGCTCAGCAATTTCTGAGAGGTAAAGTCCTCTATCAGCTGAGCATAGGCTGCAATTCATGGTGAGGAAATCCATGCCAAAAAGCCCAGTTCCTGTCTCTCTCTCCAGACATTGCTCTGTTTTCACAGAGAGGTGACAGGATTTTCCTAACTGGCATCACTGACTCAGGGCCACTGCAGAGCCACTGCTTGAATCAGGCACCTCAGCACTCTTGCACATTTTCAATGCTTGTAACACTGCTGTAAAACCTCTGGAATGGTGTCACATCCACATGCAGAGCAGGACACTGAAGAGTTGAGTCATCCAGTGGTCTTCCCTACTGTGTGCACGTGCTAACATTTGATTTCTTTCAGAGCAAGCCCCAGTCCACGTGGCCTTACACAGGAGCAGAACCACTGCTGGGACAGTGTGTGCTCCTGAGAAAGCAGCTCTGTGCCCTGTGCCTGCAGACAGCTGAGCACTGCAGCCCACGGAGATCACAGCCAGGGCAGAGGGGGAGTGGGAAACAGGCAACATATTAACCCGCTGGAGATGGAGACCTTTCTCTCACCTGGACGGATTTCCAAGGTGTTGGCAATCAAGGTTTACTTCAGTGTTTTCCCACAGGCAGTTATGGCCAAGTGACAGATTTGGGGTTTCTACTGGTGGATCAGAATCCCACAAGGAGGTGAAGAAACACAGTCCAGGAAGGGAAAGAAGATTAGAGAGATGCTGAACATGCTGCTATGATCTCAGGCAAAAGAAATCTCGCTCCTGCATTCCTTGCACACCCTGACCCTTTGCAGCCAAGAGCTCTATGCCAGCCTCTCAAAGCAAACACACAACGTAATTATACCAGTGTAACACCATTACCACTGATACCTCTGTGCACTTGCACGGCAAGTGTAAGAGGGGAGATTTAGACTTTAATATTATTATCAGTCCTTAAAGTAGTGTTGCCAACATGAATCATTTGATAAACACTGAGCTAACAACCATGATTTATTTCCCCCCATTTTCCTCACTTTCATTAACCAGCCCAGCCCTGCTACAGGAGTATCCAGTATCACTGCTTTTACTTTCAAAATGAAGAAAATACTGAAGAAACTTTTGTTCTCCAATGAAACTGAACTAATGGAAGAGGCCAGATGTAAAAGTCTCTCCTGGCCACATGAAGCACACCAGAGATTTCCAGCCCTGTTATAAATGAAGGAGTAGTGCAGCATTACTGCACATGAGAGAACCAAGGCACACAGAAGTGCTGTCACATCACATAACAGTGGATGACCAGGAACTGAGCTCCCACTTCCAGCCATGACAGATAAAAAATTTCCTTTTTTTAAAAGCAAAAGACACATACATGGTCTCTAATGCTTCACCTGTGGATACTTAAAATAATTGGATCTGGACAGATTAAAGGCAAATGGCAGTTGCTCAGATGAATACAGAGGACTACACGGAGCTATGAAAACTGCCAGAAGTACTTGATTTTCAGATTATACCAGCCGTAAAAAAATATGGATCACAGACTGCTGTCAGGGGAGACAGCAAACGCTTTCCAAACGCAGTGTCAGCTCATGGCAGCTCCGGCACTAATAAAACAGTGCACCTGCTCAGCAGGGCCATGTGCAGTGAACCCCCCGGCCCAGCACAGCTGAGCTGCAGGTGCACAACCACACCCCCAGCACGGCCGGCAGGAGGGTCTGCAGCAGCACAGACCCACAGCCGAGTCTGTCCTTCCCTCCCTACAAAGGCGGAACATTCCCAAGCCTGTGACTGACTCAACTTTCCTCACCCCACAAATAACAGTCAAGACCAACAGTGACAGGTTTTGAAATCCTCATCTTCTGGCTCACAGGAAGATCTATAAAAGCAAAGGCACGGAGAGATAAAAGCCTTCCTGCAGTATGCAGAATTTCACTTTGCTAAAGCAGAAATTAAAAACCTTGTCCTTTGAGAAAGATAGCAGGTTTTGCTTTGTCTTGAAAGATCTTAACAAAAAAGGAAAATACACACACTCCAAGCTCTCCATCTCATTAAGATAAATCAACAAAGGGCATATTCTTGTGTAGTCCTGTACAACCTACAAATCATATTAGCAAACGGGTTGCAGATCAAGTGAGGACAGGCTGGCAGCAGTTACCCAGGGTGCAGCCCCAGGCATGACAAGCAAATCAGCCCTGCTGTACACCTGACCAAACCCCTCCTCTGGCCCTTCAGCTCTGTGCTTTACAGTGTAAGGAAAGTGAAGCTTTGAAAAACATTTATGCCAGTCTTCACATTAAATGTGTGAGCAGCCCTCAGGAACATCAACCTAATCAGGAGTGGGTGATTGCAGGGCCAGGCTGAAACATGCCATTTGTACTGAAATGCACCTTAGGATACCCCGATTTTCCCTCTTCAGATGAAGCCAAAAAAGGTAGGGAGCTTCACACCTGTGCTTGGTATGACTGTTTAATAGCACCAGCTGAGACTTCCCATTGTTTCATTTGCTAACTGCTACTTGCCTCAGTCTCTTACAAAATGGCCACAATGACCATCATTACTGTGCTATTTGTCTAATGAAAATGTAACAGGCACATTTTACTTGGCAGTTGTTTATGACTGTGATGAAGGTAAACTTCTTCAATAACCACTCAGTAATGATTAAGGCATGTTAGAGTTTAAAGCTCTAGATTACAATAACCTTTAAAAACAAACTGTTTTCCTTTGCATTGCTGCAGGGCAGAGTAAAGGAGGTTAAGGTACCTTAATTGCATTTCCACTCCTAGCATGTTTTTAAATCACTCTTGGACTACTATTCTCAAGTTTCTAAGGCTTCAGTTGAAAGGATGTCATCTGAACTGCAAAAAAAGGGGAAAAAATAACCCAACCAGGGAAACATAGGTATTTCCTGAAATTAAACCCCAGGCAAGTGGGGTATGTGTGACACTCAGCAATGATGCAGTGCAGAGACAAAGGGGTTAACATCCACACAGCAAAGGACAGAATAGCTCAGCTGATCCAGAAAGCTGTGCCAGAGCATCTTACATCTGAGTGGTCCAGGCCCCAAAATATTTCACCGTGGCAATCCTGCTTCCAGTTGTGACTGGTTCTTCAGTAGCTCAGACACTCCTGCACTGCAACATGCAATGTTGACACTCCTTGCTGTGCACCCGCTCACACTTTTTCCCTACAGATTCACCTACCAGCCAAAATTACAGCCCAAATGTTACAGGCAATGCAGGCAGGGACAAGAAAAGGCAGAGGAAAGTGCTCCTCCAACACTGCAAGCTTGTGCCAGGTATGTTGAGTGCAGCCCCAAGTGAGTCCTTACAAAGTCTGGTGTGTTAATTCAGAGGACAGGAGTTAATCTGGGCACTACTGGCTGGGGGTAGATGACAACATTTTCAGTTTTTGAAATGGGAGTGGTTGCTTCAAGCACAGGGGCACTGTATTGGCAAGTCTGTTTCTCACCACAGCGTTAATAAAACATATGAGAGTGCAGCACTCACTCTCAATTTGTGGGAAGTGGTTTGAAAGCTATTCTCTACCTCCCAGGCTCACGTGTGATATGGCTGGGATTTACAACCTCGGTTAACTTAATGTAGGTTTTCCAATTTGCATCTATTTCCTGAAAGATTCAAGCCTAAGGAAAGTGGATGCTAATGTAGAAGCCTGTATTTGGATTGGTGAAGCAGATAATCCAAGATTAATTTCATCTGACAAAAGAAATCTATTATTACAGTGTCAAACTCCAGTGTGCAGCTCGTAGCTCTCAGCAGGACTGGAAATGCAGCTCAGCACCTGCGTTCTCACACACAGGTGCTACAAAAATGCCCAGGGAGACTGGAGTGATTCTGACAGGGGCAAAAGCCTCTTTGAGAGCAAGGCTGAGAGCATTCCCTCTTATCACCTGGCTTCTGGATGGATGGAGCATTGAGCCTGCGTGGGACACTGTAGCAGTAAGATTATGCTGGGCACTGATGGGCACAACATTCCTTTAGAAAACCACGGAGCAGATCCAGCTCCTCACCAAACACAGAGCTCCATTCAATCCACCACAGATGCTGCAGGTCCATCACTTCTCTGCTGCCCAACATTCACCTCCCCATTACATCTTCAGCTTGACAAAAGATGTTACTGTGACTTTAGCAATTATTACAATAACAGCTGCTCCTCTCACATTCAGAAGTGGTTGCTAGTGCAATCACTATTGCAGTGAAGATGTTTTCTTTCTTGCAAAGCCTAGAGCAATACTGTCCTGGCCCTCAGACCCCCACTCCTGTCTAAGACTCCAATATTAACCCCAAAGCTTCTGCACAGGTGAGAAACCTGTCTGTCTGCACTACCTCAGCTGGAGAAGGAGAGAAGTAGATAAAAGAGCATCTGCACTTCCTGTACACTCACACATGGTTCTGGTAAGATTTCTACAGAAAACCATCACTGCAGAGTCCATGGCACAAAATGCTAAATAATAATCCAACTCCAACGGAGAGAAGCACACACAGAAGCTGCTCTGAGCAGGAGGCTGGCTCTTCCAGCCACAGACTCACCATTCTGAGGGTTGTGTGACACTCTTCCCTACTTCAGGCCTTCAGTTGAGACAGTGGTGCTTCCAAGGCTCCTGAGAGGAGCACTGGGTAGTGCTCACACCATGCTCTCACTGCAGCACACTCAGCTGCTGCAAATTGCAGCCCTTGGGTTCTGACCCATGGGCCTCGTTCATCTGCACAACCTGAGTCTCTGGCTGTGTTTCTTTCCACTATTTGCTAATTGTCACAGCCCTTTAGTTCCCTGTCATCCAGCACTCCCCCCAAGGCTTCAACTTTTTTCTCCCCAACTCCTACCCAGGTGAGAGTTTCCCCTCAAGGAGTCTGCAATGACCCCTTGGCTATGGCAGGAGTCTCTGCTACTCATTTCTGCCTCTTGCTCAGCACAAGCACGTGGGCACACAAAGGCAAAACCCAAACAGCTGGTTGCTACAATAACATATCATAAAACTTATTAATCACTTCTCCTGCATATTAGGGGACTCCTCCTTCCTTTGTCTGCCTGCCAGAACCAGGTTCCCAGTTGCTGACAGCTGTTGACTCTGCTTTGGACAAGGCAATGAGACAAGTGTTGCAGTTCCTGGCTCTGTCCTGCCCAGCAGGGTCAGTGGGATTTCTGCAGCCCTTTCAGTGTAAGTGAGCAGTTTCCAAGTAACCTTTACCTACTAGGCAACACTGGAGCAGCTCTTTACCCTTGAGATCAGCTCCCATGTACCACTGCTGTTTCTCTGCTGCACAGCAGCAGCAACCTTGTTATCCAGAGGAGAGACCTCGGCAGAAAATATCCACAGACCAAAAAAAAAATATCATTAAATATCCAGTGACAGGATGAAATCCTGGCCCAAATGAACTCAGTAATGCTAAATTATGGAACAGGCAAGTCTTACAATTGGCTCTGCAACGCTGGTTACTGGGTTCAGACCACATCTGCCTCCTGGCATCGTGCTGGGAAGGTACCTGGCCATATGCACCCCTCCTTGGGCAAGAGAACTTGGGCAGGCCCAGAGGAACCCCAGGATACACCAATAGGATCCCCTAGTACAGGTGATCAATGGAAAAGCATTAATGTTTTTGTCACAGGGTAGTAGAGTCCATTAACCTTCAGTACCCTGATTCCTACAAGCTCAAATATTTCACCTTTCAGAGTAATGCAAAGCCTCTGTGCAACATTGCAGGGGGTGGACACCACCACCTTTCCAACCTCTGCCATGCAAACAGCTTATACTCTGGAGGCACAGCATTTATTCATACCCATCTCAGCATGAATAAATGCCAGACCTCAAGCAATCCATCTTTCAGATGTGGCAGAACGAGCTGGTTCAATGACCTGCTGGGGTAGCATTTGCCCCTTGATGTTTACAGAAACAGAAAGTCCTGTCTGACCGATGCCCTGAAGATGATTTAAAATCCCCATGCTTGCCTGAGAGAAGACATAGAAGGATTACAGGCCTAAGACATGTGTGTTGGGTCCTCAATCCTCAAATATGCCCCATGGTGCAGAAGAAACACATCATGAGACATGACACTGCCTTCCTCCTGTCGAGCTGAATCTGTCTCCTTGGAATCAACAACTCATGGTGACATGTCCCAATCACATGGAGATGCAACACTACAATACTGTAATGATCCATAAGTCTCAAAATAAATCTTCACCCTTTGTGCTGGAAGCAACAAAGACCAATGGGAAAAAACCAAACAAAACAACAAGAACACCCCAGAACAAAATACAAGGAGTCTCTTTCAGACTGTGGAGAAGGTGGCAGCTCAGAAAATAAGCCCTGTGAAGCTAGGAGTGTGCTGGGGAAAGGATTTTAAAATGACCCACAACAGAAAAAAAAAAAAATCACCAGGGTCTCACAGGGCTCCTCATCTTCCTTGCATTCAGCTTGTGTGTCATGTTAACTCAGCTCCTTGTCAAAACAAGCTCTGTTTTGCTGCTGTCAGCACAGTGGGCTTAATGTAGCTTCAGAAAAGCATCTCACACTATTCTTCATACTTCATATATCATCTCCAACAAGCCAGAGAGCAGAAAACAAGCTGCTACTGTGCAGTTGATTATTGGTGATCATGTAGGCAGGCAGGCCCAACGAGGGAAGAACACCACAGAACTTGGCTAAGATCTGTTTTTAGCTCTGCACAGAGGCAACAAGTAACAACACAGGGGGAGCCTGTGACTCAGGGAAACTTCCAGATGCCTGTGAACTACAGAAACAAAATTCAATGTTTTCAACACTAACAACCTCAAAGAGACCTGTCAGACTGGTGCTCTCTGGTTACATGGTACCCATTGTCAAAAAGCAGCAAAGCTGGTGACCATAAAAGGCATTTTTGCACATAAAGACTGCCAGCAACAGTTGGAAAGAAGAGTCAGAAGAGTTGAGATGGAACAGACATTGAGAAAAAGTACTGCTATTAAAAACATTAAAGCAAAACCTGCCATTTGGTCCTTTCCTTTCTCAAACAGTTTGGCTGCTAGTCTAGTGAAGGCAGTAAGTTATTCCATTCCTTGTAATTATCCTACTTTGGCCAAATCCATTATTCTGGATGGTCTCTGTCTCTGCACATACAGTAATTTAATACAGCTACTGGCTTCAGTCACAGAATGTTAAATAGTTACCTATTTTTGTTTAATTGCAGATATAAGGACATTCTCCTAACAGCATGTTAATAAAAACAGGGATACATCCCTGAAATAACTCAGGTCAACATTCTAAAACATCAGCTATTTAATTTAGGAGAATCCCAGAAGACACGAAGAGGATTCCTGTTACCAAGGTATTCCTGCCAGTGTTTCACTGTGCACCACGTATCTATTTTGCTTTGCATATCCACCCTGTGAAAATATCTCATCATCATTTTCCACTGGTATTCAGGAGGGATCTCGTACTGCTCTCAGCAGCCAGCATTATAGTCTTCATACTCTGCTGAGATTTGATGGTTCATTTCCTCTGCCCAAACTAACTTCAGCTTGTCAATATTGCCCTGCAGTTCTGTAAAAAAAGTACATGCAAAACATACTTATTTGTACTTCGAGCAGATAGTTCCTCATCTTGTAATTTCCTTACACAGCAAGCCAGTGGTGATAAAACAGGTTTAAACTACAGATTATTATTGAACACTTCTTGCTCTTCCAAGCTTCCATGCTGAATTCCTTGACATCCCTGACACTGTGCTCAAAGGGGTCTCACTCCACTCCTTGGTGAGGGACCTGAGTGTAGAAGTGAAGCTTATTTCTCACCGCTTTTCACAGCCTGGGAGCTTAGCATGAAAAATTAAAAAAGCAGGATCCGAGGTCTGGCTCAGAAGGGATGCTCTGTGTTTCCAAGTCCAGTCTCTGCTACTACTGGTACTCATGCCCTGTAATTCATCAGCACTATCTTAGACAATGAGTTTTTTCTCTCCACTTTTCCTATGGGAAGGATGCTTCACAACCTTACTCTGATGGTTGGAAACATTCTTCTCATTTGCAGCCTCAGTTTGAGGAGGACTAACTTACACAGTCTTTTTATGCTCACATTTCCCTTCAGCTTAAATAATGTATCTCCTTCCCCTGAACCTTTTCCTAGGATGCATGAGCAGACAGCTTTCACAGACCTGTCAGACTTTTTTATTGCTAGTTACACTGAGTTAGATTTTTAGCATTCTCTTACCAGACAGGGTCTCTCTTACCCAATCACCTCAGCTGTCTTCATCTCCCAGGCCAAATTCAGAATGTGATGGGGAAGCAGTAGTGGAACAGGGCTCAAACATGAACCTTAAACCTGCTAGATTCACACTCTGGCTCCTCATTTCCATCTCTGTGCAGACATTCAGAACCAGCTGAGGTGTCCCAAGACAAACCTCCTGTTTCCAGATGTTACAGATACCACCAGAACAACTCTTCCCTTTCCCCTCTCAAGAAGAAAAAGTTCACTCTAAGCCAGACCATACCAGAGTTGCAGTTACTGTGTGGTGACAAATAGCCAAGAAGGCAGACATAAGCACTGGTTTCTCCACTGCAAACAACAGGGTGGGCCCCATTCAGATGTACCAACTCTGAGCAGCCAGCTCAGGACAGCACTGATCTACCTGTACAGACAGCACACCACAGCCTGTTGTCAGGGTGTCCTCATTAAACCTTCCCTAGAGAGGTGAAATGAGCCACCTGTCCTTCACACACACTTGCTGCTTCTTTCATCCAGGCCACAGAGTGGAGAAACCACTTCTTGTATCATTCAGCACGTGCACCTCGCTTCCTGTTGCTGATTTTTCACCTTATGTCAGGTCACTGAGAAAAGCTGGCTATGGAATTGTTAAATGCATCACTGTTAACCTGTAAAACCCCACGGGGCAGCTGCTGGACATACCTATCTCTTTGCAGCCAGCTTCTGCCACCTTGCTGGCTTAAAAGAAATGTTAGTTTTCCCAGAGAGAACATGGAGCTGCATCCAATTCCTATTTCTGCCCCTTCCCTTTCACTCTGTCAAAGCTTTCCCCCCCCCTTCCTTAACAGTCACATGCCCTACAGCAGCATCCTGGCAGACCCTTGTGGAAAGCACAAGGCAGTCAACACCTCCAGAGCAATTGCTCCCATTAGGCAGTGGTGATACCTGCACAGACCTTGTAGCAGAGCACTCAAAGAACAGCTTGTTTCCTTCTCCCCTACTTCTCTTTCCAAAAATCCCCATCTCCTCAATGAAATATCCCTGCTTGCTGCTCTTCCTTGTCAACCTCTTCCATCAGAGAGGCATTGAGACAGCAAGATAGGCTGTACTGCAAACCTCAACCCACATTTCAATCCTTCTCTTCATCTGGCGGAAGGGAAGAAGAGGGAATGTGATCTCCTACCTCCTTTAGAAAAAAAAAAAGCTCCCAACACTGTGTGGGTGTCAGGAGAATAGAGCAATAACCAGCCACGCCTAAAGTCACTCATTTTGCATGCAGAATCAGGTCACAGCACACCTCTAGCTACACCAAGTTCTCAAGTGCTTGCAGTCAAGCCTGGACACTTCGAACTTAGCAGTTCCCAATGGGATGGACCCATCCTGAAAAAAGAATTTGGTAGCAGACAGCAGCAGAGCAATGTTTGTATCATCTTGTTGCAGCATGACATCACTGCAATTGACACTGAATGTGACACCAAACAGCAAAGAAACTGCAATTAAGAGCTGCACAACAGGAAGCAAAAAGTTCACACCTGCCCCTGAGCCTTTCAGACCAAACTGAAATAACCCACTTGGATTTAATCTCTTCTTCCTCAAGACAAAGCCACGACTCATATGTTTCCAGTCTGTTGATGACAGACGGGCGATCTTGTCAGGAAGCCAACGACTTAAGCACAAAATTCCCGATTCCTGTTCCTAATTCTGTCTCACATTGTCTTAGTCCAGTCATCTCATCGTTGTTGCTCAGCTTTCCCCCTGTGAAGAGGGGGAGGTTGTACTTCCCCGGGCCCTACTGAGCTTCAGTCATGCGCTCAGGAACTCATCACTGCTACCAGAGAGTAACTTCTCATCTTGTTTCTTAAACACTGGAAGGAAGATACCATATTTATACACATGCACTCAGAGAGACACCATCCAAGTGAGCTCATCCTACTGAAGGAGGCAGGAAAGAGCACATGTACAGCAGGAAAAAAAACCCCAGTCATGTTCTGGATGTCTTCATGCAGATCAGAAATAGAGCATCACCTCTCCCAGGCTTCTCTTTCTCTGTCAGAAGTGGAGTCTACACCCACAACTGGACCAGTCTGCATTTAGGGTCTTTCATTTCCACCCCAGTCTCTTTTTCCATTGCTGGATGTCCCTGCAGAGCTGTTCTGAGCACACACGTTACACACTTTTTGCCAGGTTATACTGAACATAAATACCAATCTGGTCAGTACAGAAAACCAACAACATGGCCACTTCTTCTAAATGCAGCCCTAAAATGACAGTCTTAGCAAAGCTGTGCTGCTAAACAGGGAGACTTGAGTTTTCTTGCTAACTAGAGGATGGTACAGGTGCACTGATTAACAACCACTGTGAGATAAAGGAGGAAAGTGAGTGATGATAATAAGCCATCAGATGGAATAAACTGCCTTGAAGTGAGTATCACCTCCTTTTCTGGGAAGTGGGGCCGAAATCTTGAATTTCAGCTTTGTAAGGTGAAAGACAGATTGTGCACTTTGCAAAGAGAATTGTGTGTATGTACGTATTCTACAAGGAATAAAGGGATGCTGTTTCTGCAAGGAGTGGGAAGAGGAGGAAAGTGGTGGTATTTTTAAAAGCATTAGTGCATAGAAAAGCAGGATGTATAATGGGGAGTTCCTTGTTTCTCAAAGCTGTAAGAGTACCCGTGTTCTTGCTCATTGCAGGGACTATAAAATACCCACACGCAGGGGAGTAATTTTGTCCCTGCTTTTATTATTTTTTTTAATTGCACTGGTACCATCTCCCACCCACCTGCAAATAGCTCCTTCCTCTCCCCTGTTCCTGACAGGGAACAGAGCAGCCTGTCCCCTGCCACACTGTGCTACCAACAAAATCAAGGAGCTTTCAGAGCTGACAATTTCAGTGACACTCTCCATGGCCTAAGAACCAGAAACCCTGTGCCTGCCCAGGCCAACCCCTCGCTACACCATTTTTTTGACAGATGCATGTGGAATCCCTCACTGCAGGGGGTAGGGAAGGGATTTTATTTCTTTTATTTTCCTGCAAGCAAAACTGAGAACTGCTAAACAGCAAAAATAAGAACAGCTGCTATTACAGACAACACTGCTGTCCAGCAGCTGGACTGTATCAGTCACCTCTGTCCAGTGTTTCCTGATCGGTTCCTGCCTGACCCAATAGGACAAAAGTAGCAAACTCTTTGTCTTCTGATGTCAAACACATTTTTAAAGTATGGGTTTGTGTTCTCAGTGCCAGCCCAAATCTGTGCTTCTCCCAATGCTGGCAGTAGTACTAGTTGCTCAGTATCACTGCTCTTGAGAGCTTTTTAGATCCTGACTACTTTCAAATTACACTAAATATAAAATAATGCCCACCTGCAATCAAACATTCATTGCCAAAACTGTACTTTCCAGTGGGCAGGGCTCTAACAGGCAGTGGCCCAGCAAGGCCAGTGTCCTCTAAGCTCTGCCACTGTCCCTATGCCATCCTTTTCCCTCTCAGCTTTCACCCAACACATCCATTTGATGGGAGTCTATATTTTGGTTGGAGACAGTATACGCTTCCATCCTGTAAGGGCAAATGGTTTTACTTCTGTCAACTGCTCTACAACGGCTTCCTGCCACGCTACAGAAATTCCAACAGTCCTGAAGTCACTTTACTGCCTCTTGCAGACTGCAGTTCATTGCCTCAATGGGAAGACAACACTGTTTGGGGTATCCACAACAGACAGATGAGAGTGGGATGCATCTGAGTTCTGCAACACCCTCACTAGACCTTGTTTTCTCTTTCCAGGAGCAGAATAACGCAATGATTTGTATTTCTCCAGATCTGGGGTGTAACTGCATCTTACAGAAACAGGCCATGCCATGAGATGTGGCACCTCTACCGCCAGCTGACCCTTTGCCCACCACGGAACACTTGGGGAACGAAGTCCCAGCAGAGTTTATTGTTGCCATTTCTGATGTAAAAACAAACAGGCAGAAAGGACTCACTCCTGGTAGCTCCACCCAAACACAGGTGGAACTTCAGACCTTCCATTGCAGTCAGGGCTCTAAAGGTGCCTCAGCTCTCCACGAGCTTTTGGATGGTGAATACAAGGATGTCTGTGCCAGCTGTGGAGGGAGAAGTATAACAAAGGGAAAGCTCAATCACAGCTGTAACACAGGAGGCTCTGCCCCTCATAAGCCCTGCAAAACTGTAATACCACAAGGTGCCCTCTGGGTTTTGAGTGGTCTCTGCACTGGATCCAAAAGGCATTGGGTAACAGGATAAAACAGGTATGTACAGAACATTTCTTACAGGAAAAAAGATCCCCACTGTCACCACCAGAACTCTGCCAACCAGAAATATCCAACAGGAATGAATGCCAGGAATTCCTGGCCAACGATCCTACTCCTGCTGCAGAAATCCACTGATCAAGAGCACAAATCCAAGGCACCCTCCTGGTACATCCATGGCATTGGAATGGGCACAGGGTGTTTCGTGGCTGGGAAGCCAATGTGTCTGCACATCCACTTCCTGCAGTCGGGTGTTGAGGTCTGATATGTGCAGACAAATACCAGCACATGCATTTTAAAATCCTTTTTAAAACTCAAGTGTTTATGCAGCTGTGATCAAGTTGCTTTAATTCAACCAGAGGAGAAGCATGGCATGGCCATGTGATTGCAAACAGAGAAGTTTCCTTGGCTTGGCAAATTACTGTGTGTCCACTGGGCTGTGACAACACACCCTTTTAATTCAATCTAATGCCGAACAGAGCATTTTTGGTCTAAATCACTGGGAAGGCAGTAGCTTTTCACTCTGGTGGTTTAAACAAAGGCACTTCACTGCTCAGTGAGGATAACAGGGCACACGGCCATTTACTGCCAGAGCTGAGCTTTGGTTTCTTGACCACTTGCAACTATACAGTCTTGGAATGTAAAATAATCTGTCTAGACTATAGAAAAGTACTTCCTACATATGAAGTTGGGGTTTTTCCTGAGTGCAGCACTGTTAAAAACACCTGTTCCTGAATTTTCAAACCATAGAACTGCCAGGGTTTATCAAAACATTACCACAATGCCTCCTTGCCCAAAACCTGGGTGCAGAGAAGGGGCCTGTAACCCACTCAGGAGCAGGCAATGCTTCAGACACATCCAGCTGATCCTGCTGGATGTCCAAGTGTCAGCATCAGAGCCAAGCCATGGAGCCCTACAGCGCATTAGGACTTTGGCTTGCTCTAGGCTGTTGCAAAAACCACCAGCGGGAACAGCTTTGTCCACTTGAAAGCAAGAAAATCCTGCATTTAACTCAGTGGTCAATGCAACTGCTTGGGAGCAATGCCAAATAACATTCATCAGCCCAGCTGAACATTTTAAAACCCGGATGTTTAAGTTCCCATCATGGAGAACACGCCAATACAACAAGCAGCCAGTCTGGGAGCACTCAACGTGCTCTTACACTATTTCATTTGTCTTAGTTATTGGACACAAGTGAGGCAGTTCTGAGATGTGCTAACTTGTGAACTGATCTGCTCACATGCACATGGCAGACCAAGCCAGCCAGGACAGGATGAGGCAGTACACGTGTCACCAAACTCAGGCAGTTTGCCAGGGCCTGGCTATCGCTGTGCCAGGAGGGATGGTTCGCAAAGGGGGAGAGTGTCACCACATTTACAGCTCTACAGAGGGAGACACTGAAAAGTGAAGAGTTGAGTCTCCACCTTGCCTTCCTCTGTAAGCAGAGCCACACTTAAACTCATGGCCAGCCTACTGTGCTAGTTTTAAATTCAAAGAGTGGTACAGAAGAAAGAGGTGAGGAGTGGTTTTACCCTTCCTCAGAGCAGCAGCTGACCAGGAGAGCTGGGGGGCAGGATGGCTGTGGACTCTTTGTTCTGCACTACAGAACCCAAGTGGCTGCTGCCAAAGCAGGGAGAGGATATATGAGCCAGCTCCTGTTAGGAACGAGCATGTGGAAGGAAGGCCTTTCCCAGAAGCTGTTATAGTTACTATCCCATTTTTTATTTTCGTGCATCTTGCAGCTGATCTCTTTCACTTGGCTCAGTGTCACCAGCTCCTCGCTTCCCTTAGCTCAGCGCTTTTCTTACACCACCCATTGCAAAGAACTACCCTGCACTCCCCTTCTCCTTGGGGCTGCACAACGCAGCTCCAGCTGCACTGCCAACTCATCTTGAACCAAACTGCCAGAAAAGCTGTGTGTGCTGCCCAGACTGCTCTGTTCCAGGCAAGGAAGGCAATTTGGTTTAACTCTATTTCCTCTCACCTCAAGCTAGTGCCCAATTAGAGTAACAGAACTCCAATTACACAGGATGGCTGGACAAGGTAAATGATACCAGCGTGGTTGTAGCCGTGGCAGTCCCTGCTTCCTGATCTCCCATCTGGGCTGTTAGAAGGTGCTAACATGACTGCAGCCCTTCCAGTGGCTCCAGATAGCTGAATCACTGCAGTTAGGACATGACTGAGCCAGAAGGGATGGGGTGGGAATGTTCTTATTCCCACATCCTACTGGTGTTATGTAGCTGGGAGTGAGCTACCTACACCCAGCTGTGCAGATATGGATCTACAGCCTCTTCAGCACCCTGGTAAACTCATTCAAAAGTCACAAAAATTACAATTACAGTTAAAAATTAGCAAGTAATATACTAAGCACAGCAGTTGGTATTTTTACTTCCACTAGAACTGTTTTCAGAACAGGCTGAAATGAACAACACACATGTGGGTCAGTGCTTGCCTAACAAGGCCAAGATCTCACTGGGAACTTTAAGAGCTAAAGCAAAAGCACCAAACCATTACCTTGGCTCTAGCCTATGCTATTGACCCTGCATGTTCCCTGACATCACTTCACAACCTTAAGAAAAAAAAAGAAGGGGATTAAAAATATATATCTTTGAACCTGTAAATCCCAGAGGCCCAGTTCTTCCTTCTAGTCCTCCCAGAAAACCAAGCCACTTGCTCAGGAACATATCACCAACAATGGTCACAGTGAGAAAGCAAAAGGCCCTGACCACAATATCAGTCTCACTTTATAACCCAGCACTGTCCCTGCAGGAACCAATTGCTGCAGCAGGGAAGCTGGAGGCAGCAGATAAGCCTTAGCTGGGTGATAGGATCAGCTGCCCAGTTATCAAGGGAGTACAAAAATCAAATAGATTTTGATTTAGTAGTTACAGCTTTTCATATATCCTGGGAAAAGAGAGGGACCAGGGAGGGAGAAGGGGGAGAGAGGAGTCTTTTCCAGGGTGTTGTGATGTCAGATCTTTTTAGCAATGAATTTCTAGGTTAAGCAGTTACTGAGACATGTGGCTGCAGAGAACTGCAGTCAGTGCAGGCGTTTGTAGGAGGGAACTGAAAGCAGTGGAAGAGGCAAAGGATTGCACATCTGAGGGCTGCAAACCCTGCCTGGACTAAGCAAGACACAGTAGAGCAAAGAGTCTCTCCCAGTGGGCACAGAAACAAAGAATGGCAGCTCTGTACCCTCAGAGAGCCGCTGCTCACAGTGTTACAACTCAGCCAGCTGATTCAGGGTGATGAGTTAACCTACTCCTTCTCTCAGATGTGACCCAAGCTTTGGGCTGCAATGCCAACTACAACATCCAGGGGCCTCCATGCCATGTGTCCAGCTCCACAACTCTTTGACAGGAGCAGATCATCACCAGTGGATTAGATCAAAAACATCAGCTGTGTTGCTGCGTTAAGTCCAGAGGCAGATGAATATAACACACTGGATTTCAGTGCCAGCAAGAGAACAGGCAATGGGTGCCAACAGCCAGGCAGAGATCAGTAGACAGAGCAGCAGGAAGAAGTGAATACATACCTTTGATTACATGAAATCTGACCCAATAAAGCTTGGCATTCAGGTACAATTCTGCTATCAGCTATGACAAGGGCTACATTTGTAAATCTCCATGTATTCATCCAAATATTAGCACTTCTGGCACAAGCTTCTAGACAGAAGTTTTGGAAGCTGCAGCCATTTCAGTCATAAGGAATCTTTCACACAGCATATAAAAAGTACTCTTTAACACATAATGGCTTGGAACAACCAAAACCTAAAGGAATTTAATTCAGATTTTGCCCTGCCATTACAGGATCAAGTGCATAGAGAAGGCCAGGCCACTGATTCCCTTCTCATGGTGTCTTGGCAATGCCAGCAGACCATTCTCACCTCCACACTCAGCCCACAGAGCCTGCACAGCCCCAGGATCAGCATCCAGTCCCAGTGGACAGCTCCAAGCACCAGTGGCACACAGACCTTATGTGACCAAACAGGGAGATGGTGTTTCCACCAGACTGCAAGGGAGACTCATGGAGTGACCTGAAGCACTCTGCATCCTCAGTGAGCTACATGCTGTATTTGTGCTCCTGTAATCTACTTCCCAGCTCCATCTCCATCCCTGTTAATTACTGTCACAGCAGGAGAGTTTCTGGCATTTCAAAGAATGGCCCTTCTTAATTAAGCAGGAAAATAGGAGGAGATAGCAGGCAGCACTACCCACATGGAAACTGCCAGAGATGCTCTATCCTTCCTCCACAGCACTGTTCATTCGTTTCCCTGGGCTGAACCAGGAAGAAAGGCGGAAAAGCTGCTGGAATGGGTAGGAACTCCAAGCCCTTAGGTCTCCACCCAGTCCTCCAGGAGAGGCTGAGGGCCATGGGACTGGTATGCTGGCAGTACTAGCAGTGTCAGGCATCTTGTCTGATCCTTCCTGGCTGGGAACAGGGCAGGGACACCACCTGCAAGGATTTTGGATTGAGCCTGGCCCACCTTCTCCCAGGCAGACCTGCCATGGGGCAGCAGGGCTGGGTCTGGCAGGAGCTCCAAATTATTCTAGGCTCTCCTGCATCTAGTTGTTTCTGTGGGCACCTCCAGTCCAATTTCATGTATATTTGCTATTGAAGCAAACCTTAATTCTGGTGTTGGCTGGGATCTTACATAAATCTGGCTTTTGAAACAACTGGTCCTCCCTAAATCAGCTGAACAAGACCATGACATCCTTATGCAGATGAATCTGCTCTTTTCATTTAGAACCTGCTTCCTGGCAGCCTTACTGGACTCAGATTTTAAGCACTTCCTATTGAACAAAACAGGTTATTTAAATGGGAGAAAAAATGTAAAAGCACAGCTCACTCTCTCCATTTGATTGTCTTTGGAAACAGGACTGGAGGCTGCTGTCCCAGAAGACTGAGCTGCCCTTATCTCAGGCACTCTGTTAAAAGACTTGGAATCACTTATTAATTTAGTGAAAGCTCCTTAATTTTGATCCTTTGTCTGCATTAATTGATTTGCTATCAATAACCTGCATTGATTAGGCCTCCAGACCTGGCAGCAGCTGAAGATGAAGAGACAGATTCTCTTTCAGAGCAGGAGTTCAAAGCCTGAAATGATTAAAAAAAGACAGCACCAAAACGGCTGATAACAAAAAGGTGTCGTTCCTTTTCCATTCCAGGATGAAACTGTGTGCAGTTAACCCTTTGGTGCCTGAAAATGCCCTCAGGTCTAAGGTATTTGTGTAACCTAGAGCTGCTAGACTTACTCCATTATGCCATTTTAATTAAAATATTATGGGTGCACTGAAACACCTGACAGGATGAGAGCAGAGGGAAGATTTTATCTGCTTCAGCCACAAAGAGAGCTCAGGAAAAGCAACCTGATCTGGCTCAGGTAGTGCTCTCAGACCCCTTCCAGCAGACAGTGTTGTAAAGAGCGGTTCAGAAGTCAGATTTAATTTGCAGCAGATCCAAACCAAATGCAACAGTGAAATTTAACAGGCACCAGTTAAAATTTTGACAATAAAATTCTGACAATAAAGTTCTGAGAGCTGAGAATGGCTTGTTTGTCCAAGATGCCAGGAAACCATCAGCAAAACCAGCTCCCTGTCAGAGAGGGCGCTGGCACACAACTCTGGGCTGCTCCCAACTCCAGATCTACATGAGGGGCAAAAGGTATGGATGTCCACATACAATGTTCCTCCACCAAGAAAATCAAAGGTACTGACTAGGGAGAGCTGTGAGGCCACTCGAGAAAGAGTGTTTTGGGTCAGACTCTGGGCACAACAGTTGCAGTAGGAGCACCTCAGCTACCCTGCATGCATCTAGGAAAAAAAAAAAATAAATAAACAAAATCACTGCCAGTGCACACAGACATGGTCTTGGGTGGTTTTGTCTGCTTCAGATTTCACATATCCAATAATGGTTTGCTAAACAATACAAGATCAAGTATTCACTCTAGCCCAGCATCTGAATAAGCCAAGTGGCCGCTGTCCCCCAAAGACACTTAAGTGATCTTAGAGAAGACCTCCAACTATCGTAAGAGCAAGGTGGGTGCTTGTTTCACACAAGCTGTGTCAGCTGCTCCGGCCACCCCTCAGCTGTGACTGTGACAACACAACCCTCAACAGCACACCTTGCTACACCTGCAGATTTTCCTGGCAGCACCCATTTCACTAGAAAAAAAAAAACAATTCCTCTTACAGTTTGTTTGGTGGCAGCAGAGAGCGTGGGTCAGGTATGGCACAAAGAGACAGCTCCTGCCCTGCAGAACAAGCTTATGAGCTGTTGGTCCTGAAGAACCGTGGTGGACACTTCTCAAGCATCCCACCCAAATGTAACATGGATGGAACATAAACTCATGGCTGAATCATGCCCTGTGTGACAGTTCACCACATTGGCACTGCCAGCTCACACAGCAGCACTTCCACCGAAGGAAACACGAACACAAACTGTACTGAGCTTCTGCACTTGTACCTGGACAACAGCACACAGCTACCAGGACTCCAAATCCCTTCCCCTGCATCTTTGCCTCTCCTCCTTATGCGAATGTCTTCAATATCCTTCAGTCCTTTTAGTATATTTTTCTATTTCTTCCTCTCTTTCTCTCTCCTCTCCCTGCATACATTACAGGGAGGTGCTAAATATCCCTGCAGCTGCAGTCACTCCTCACAAGCTGCTGTCCTGCCCTGCTGTGGGTCTCTCATATTTATTTACTGTGTATGTCCTCCACATGTCCAAAAATCCCAGAAAAATGGACCAAACTCCCAAGTCCTGGCTATACAAAATTTCTAGGAGAACAAGGAATGTGTTGGCACTCATGCTCTGGTCTCACACCACAAGGAGGGGTGAGTTCCTGAGCCCTCGGGCTCACAAGCAGCTCTGGACATGGTGATTTAGCAGCTGATTTCTTTCAGGTGCCCAACCCATGCCACACCTCTGTCTGCTGGGAAGGGACCATCTTACACGTGACAGGAGAAACAGCCCACTGAAATTAAAGGTCCTGTACTTTCTAAAAGTCCTTTCCTTTTGTATGGAAGCTATGTCAGCCTTGGCGTCCTCCAAAAATTAAATGTGAATAACGATTAGGACAGCTGAGCACTGGAACAGATTGCCTTGAGGAGTTGTGGAGTCTCCATCAATTGAGTTTTTCTGAGCAGGCTAAACAGTCATCTGTCAAAAAGGGTTTAGGTATCACAAACTCTGCCTTGGGGAGCAGAGAGAAAGGGAGAAGTGACCTCATAAGCTCTAATTTCTGTTTCTGTAATTTGAGTATCACTTCTGAGGACTATAGAAATTCCACTTGCCCCCTCAGCTGGCCACAGCACACCTTTCCTAAGCCCTTGTGCTTCACGTCCACGTGTTACAAAAACTCCCTTCTACAGCAAGGGTGGCCTCCATGCAATGGTTCGAGTGATCCCTTCACGTTATCTTCCCACATTTATAAAACGCTGAGGGCTGGAAAGCACAATGCTGCAAGAGTCTCAAAATCTCCGCATCTAAAAAAGCAACTTTTATTCCTACTTTTAACACATGACTAGTAGATCAAAGTAACTGAAGGCTTTATCTGGTATCTCCCAGATACTAACACTGGGTGTACATACATCACACTGATGTGCACAGGATGAGAAACGAGGGAGCCAAGCTTTCTTTCCACCCACAAGGAACAAAAATAGGCTTTTATTCCGAATGACTTATTTTAGACTAAAAACGAGAAAGAACAAAAGCGAAGGCTCCAGGAAGTGGAGTCTGCACCCGCATCTTATTTTAAGATGCTGCCTTGACTTTTTAGAAATTTAAAGCTGCATTGCACAGAAAGCAAAATCATATCAGTGATGAGCTCGCTATTTCCAAATATCAATCTAGGATCTCAGAAGCAATAAAGATTCAATAACACTCCACAGTCTCCAGCTCTGAAAATCCACAGAGAAAAACTGTAACAATTAAGGACAGATACAGATATGCAATATACATTGCACAGATGTTTTATTTCCCTGCAATTATATATATGTCCTCCAAAATAAAACCCAACCTTCATTAACTCAACATTACAGTGTTGTTGTATATTCCTCATGAAAAAGAATCAGTTAAAGTGAAGGAAAGTATTCATCAAGATATCATCAGCATCCAGACTAATCACATACACATTCCACCACATTAATTTCCAACATGTTCAGGTACTGGCCTTCCATGAATAATTATTACACAAATATTTCCAGTGTTGCCTCTTCAGTCTCAGAAGTTGTATCTAAAGCAAATATTTTTGTGTGGAATGGAAAGCACAGTTTTACACACCTACAGGAACACAACACACACACCCCCTTTGGGGGATACACAAATATAATCATTCATGGAGAACCCACACAAACATGGGCACACCTACTAGAAAACACAAGTTCATCGTCAGTTAACAAGAAAAATCTCTGCTGAGGACACAGCCTTGCGTGCAGCCTGGTGATTTCAACCTCAGCACCTTAAGATTGCTGGCTGAGACCCACAGGCAAAATGGGGACAAACCAGCCAGCTGTACATAAACAGCATTCATGGAATGTGGCTGGAGAAGATGGATATGCATATTCTCCTCTCAACTAATTAATAACATCCAGCACTACCCACTTGCTGGCACACAGCAGTAACTGTGTCTGCAGCAGGTAAAAGGAGATACACAACATTCCCATGTTTTGATGGCAAAGAGCATTCAAGTTCATCTTCAATCATTTTATTTATTGAGTGGTTCTCTCAGCCAATATCCCAGAAATTCACTCAGTTCAGAAGCAAAAGAATGCCAAATTCCCTTTGTTCCTGGAAGTTTTTTCCTAACCCAAGGGAGAAATTGGAGGGAAATAATTTCATTTGATAACAGCTGGTTTCCCTTTCTTGGTATCCCACACTGTGTTTGCAGAATCTCTCACTCCAGACCCAGCCTAACCCTTCACAGCATTCAGCCTTGGTAGTGATTTAGCTGCAGCCTCCCAGGCAGAGCAGTAACACACACTGTGTTTATTCTCCCTCTCCAGTGGGTGTTTAAGACAGCTCACAAAGATATTTAGGTACTTCAGTTTACCTCGAGCTCCATAAAGAAGGCAGTCAGCTAAGTACCATACAGCTCTGAGCCTGAACTTAAAAAAAAAATAAATAAATAGTATGTTTTTTCCAGTTTTGGGAAGTGACAGGAAAACAAGTCTTCCAGTTCTGATGAATAATCTGCTTTGAGTTAAAACCCACTGCTGAACTGCAGCTTTCCTCAGCTTTAATACCAAGGGATAGACCAGCAGAGACTACATTTCAACACACAAATCAGGAGGGGCAAGCACTAGGTAGCAGGTGATGTATTGCTGCTGCATCACCTTTTGTTTGATTAGTTTAGAAATTAATTGCCTCTCTGCACAAGAAAGGAAATCTGGCAGAGTCCTTCTGAAATAAACACAGCATTTACATTCATTCCTCCAAAAGCTATAAAATACTTCAGTCTCCAAGCAATGTAGCCCTAATAGTCTTTGAATATAGTTTGATACAATTCCTGGGCACAGCTCGTTAGGCACTGAAATCTTTGAAATAAGAAACCCCTTTCTGTCATTCATACACAAATCTAACACAGATGCCCCCACTTAGCAGATGCAAAATGCTACTGCAATAAGAAGTGATAATAAAGGAACTTGGTTGGGTTAATGGAGTCGCATATGGTGATGGTGTGGTCCTTGAGAATATTTCCCCTCAGCTTCACTTTCCCCTCCTATCAATCCTCTCCAGGGATTGGAGGAATAGAAGCATGCAAAGGGGAAAATTCAGGTTTGTTGGCAGAGGTGACATTTTTGGATGAAAATACTATCAATCACTGTCACTGAGACAAGATCAATAAAAAATTTATAAAGAATACCTCTTCTAATGTGTACACATTCCAAGAAACACTGACAGCCATACCAGCACCACGAGACTAAAATAAATCCAGTTCTTTTCCTCCCCTGAGTTTTTACTTTTGTCTGTTCATCCCATGTAACTGAGCTTAGAGTGATGTTGCCGAGTGTCTCCTGTGACTGTGTGCACTGATGCCTTTCACCAGCTGCAGTGGGGTGCTGAGGTTTGGGATATGGAAGGTTTGACAGAATAAGCAAAGGAAAAAAAAAAGAAAAAAAAAAGAAGGAAGTCCTTTGCTGTGATCAGTGCTCAGACTTGAGGGAAGGGGGTGGATGCAGTGAGAACACTACAGACTGCACAGAACTACACATTGCCATATTGGCTTTATTTCTTGACCACTCTGCAATTAACTCATGTTCTTGAGTGCTGTAGGTCTTGCATGTGGGGTGAAAAAACTATCTTTTCACTTGGATGCTTATAGCTTTTCTTGCTGAAGGTCCTTTATATCTAGGCCCATCTGTAATGGGGCAAGAACAGTTTCCTTTGCTTGTCAAAAACAGCATAAAATCCCATCCCTCTGGAGCATGAGAGAGGATACTGCTTATGACAGTGGCCTCCAGCCTCTTACTACAGAGCCTGAGCAAACCCCAACCCCATTAAAATACAAGCTCATCTGCTGTCCCCAAAAATCTGCTCCCTCCTGTAGACCAAAGCGCCTGCCAGTCAGAATAATATGTTTCTGCATGTGTTTATTTTTAGGGTACAGCTAAACAGTGACACCAGTCTAACAGTGCACCCACAGCACTAGTTCTTAATTACAATAAATTCACTGGGGAGGACAGGAGCATGAGAAAATAATCCAATGCCCTAAAATGGCACTGTCAAATCTCACCTATTTTATCAGGAACATAACCATATCTGAGCCTTCCACTTAAAGCTCCAGTGTCTGGATTGCGTAATTAAACAGTAATCTAATTTTAAACTAAATTTCTAGAATACCGCATTGAAAAGAAAAGTGTGGGAAAAAAAACCCTGAAATACCTATACTTTTGCAGTTTCTTTAAGTGTTAATAAATATGACAGATTTTAAGTCAGTACCTGGATTTTAGGAGACCTATCTTAAGGTGCTTTGATGCAGACACCTCTTCAGAGTAATATCGCTATGAAACTCTCTGTAAATTGTTTTCTGTTCTCAGTGCTCATTGCTACCTGAAGAACAGCTTAACCTCTCTTGAGAAAATAGTCCCAAGTGGAGCAAAAGAAACCTGTTTACAGATAAATTAAATTTCCGGGGCACACAGAGACACCCAACAGCTAGTCCTCGAGAGTGAAGGTTCAAGATGGAGCCTGAACAAATGGCTTTCCCTGTGCCTCTAAAAAGCCAACGAAGGACATGCTTATTATTTACATCCAAACTGGCTGGCATGCCTAATATTTCAGGGAACAGATTTTGCAGCTGTAATACAACTTGAGGAAAACCCTATATTTCACTGATATGAGGTACCATAATAGCTGAGCAATATAGGTCTTTCTATACATCACATTCAAAGCTGGGAAATACTTTTTTTGTTTGCTGCAGACATGCTTTTTCTTATCCATAAAAATAGCCATAATAATGATGCTTTACACAGCTCAGGAACCCCACAGCCCTTTCAGGGCACTGAGCACCTGTGTTGTAGAGCTGAAGGAGTACGGGCATCTCCACAAATCAAACAGTGAGGAGAAGATGAAACACTTGAGAGGGAGCCAAGACTAGAACTTGGAGCTTTTTCCTGCTGGGGTGCCTGACACTGTAAAAGAGTTATTTTCTATAACTGCAGAGGTGCCAGTTATCACAAATTTAGAAGCTTGGTGATATAAGACAAATATGATACAACCATGGAGAACATTCTGAATTAATACAGAACATTACAAATGCAGCAAGCACTGGGTCTTATGAAAAGTTTTTCCACTTTAACCAGGGTAAGGGGCAGATATATTACCAAAATAACACTTTTAATGTTAACTAGACCTCTCTAGTCCTAGGAGAGGGATTAGAGATTGGGTTAAAGCACACACACGCTCACACGCGGCCTCAGGAGACCACACATCAGCACAGCGCAGGAAACTACAGCCTGGGGAAACTTTGGGGCTTCACCCTCTGCATCCATTTGTTTGTTCCGTATTACTTCTGACGCAAGTCAAAAAGCACAAAACACCGGAGAAAGAAAGCACCAACTCTTTCAGAGCGAGTAGAGGAGGAGTATCAGAGCAGTTAAAACTTCTTACCAGCACAGGAGGGGACACAAAGCAAACAGGAGCCGGGAGGCAAATGGCGCCAAATGGCTCCTTAAGGCCTCCAGCTGCCTTGCACTTGCCACATTTAAAGGGCCAGCACGGGAGGCAGGTGGGGTGGCCTGGCAGTCTTTCCACGGGACAGCCCTGTGGAGGCGGCATCAGAACGGCTCCAGGATGGCTCTGACCATTAAATGACACTGCAAAGAAGTGTATTAGAGATAGATGCTATTAAGAGCTAAATCACACACATCTCCTTAAGATACTAAATCAGAGTCCTGGGCCTTTTAGGCCCAAAGGGGAATCACCTGTGGGTAATATCAGCTGAAGGAGTCTCTCTGAGACATGAGGTCACACCTCTCAGTTACACCTACATCGATTACATTTCTATGCAGTCACTAGGTCTTGGTCTAAGGGCACCAAGTTGTTTAAAGCAGTTAGCACTGAAACCTGCCAGGAAGACAAAAGTGAAAAACTATTGCTTGTTCAGCAACTTGGCCCAGACTCAGCCAGCATCTGGCAAGCCAAAAGTGTGCTGCTCATCCCATAAGAGTGTTCTGGTCTGTGGATTATGCTGCCTTAACCCATACCGTATGCTCCCTAAAAGGCAAATCCCCACATCAAAGCCGTTCTCAATTTGCTCACATGGAGAGATTGGTGCTTACAGTAACAACAATGGGATGCTGAGTTTGTGCTCAAAGCTGTAAATAGAGTACCTGGCTGCAGCAGTGTTTTATCCCTTCCAGAAAAATTACTTCAGCGCATGAAGTGTTTCACATTCCTAGGCAAGAAAACTGATGAGCAACTTGAAACCAGATGGGCAGTTGGAATTGTTAGCAGATAGAACAGCGAGTGAGAAAGCAGGCAAGCAAGACAAATACCTATGGCTTTGGAAGGGGCAGTCAGAGGGAAATCCAATAGGAGCTTCTCCCGCCACCACACAGGCAGCATCTCCCTGTCACGTTCCACAGCAAGCACGTGCAAACAGGGATTTTCTAGTTAGTGACAAGTTTTGTGACAACTGTTGTCATCTGAGGATGTGGGGTTAGTGCCTTGACAACCGTGGTAGACTTCTGACTCAGGCCTGCATTCCACTTCAGAAGTCTCAGGTCAGCCAGCAGTAACACCAGAGATGATGTAGGTCTTGCAGAAGTTTGTAAAGGCCGTGTAGCACTTGTGAACTCCCTTTAGTTGGGGAGCATTGTGAGGTGACAGAGCTGACCCCACATGAGGCAGCTGTCATTGGGTGGATTCAGCACAGCTGGGACATTTCAGACTCAGAGAGAGAGGGAGAGACATGTCTGCAGCATCCCTGCGGCTACATTTCACTGTTCACCTCCACACCTCCTGTCCCCTCTGACTACACCGTGGTTACACTGTCATGTGTGCCGGGCTTCTCTGTGACTGTGGAAAGGTCAGCTGGCTGATTTTCAGTGTAGTGCCTCTGGCAAACACGAACCTCTGACAGTTCTCAATCTTCATTAGATGGTTCAGGCCCTCACATGTCCTTCCTTTGCCTTAGCAGATGAACCTTCAAGGTCTCTGATGTGTTTCTCCTTATCACACCTCCCTGAGATGGGCAGGTCTAACCCTCTCCTTAGAACTTGGAGGTTAGGGCACAGAGACTAAGGCAAGGTTTTAGAGATCCTTACGAAACCTATGGATGCAGAGTTGGCTGATACACTTTTCAAACTCTGAAATGCATAACTGCAATTCAAATTGCTGATCTGAAAAGCCCTGAGGAGTCTATTTCCTTTTGATTGATTTCAATGGGAATTAGATACTGTTTGTTTCTGAAAATTGTCATCTTTAAGAATCTGAAAGCCTCACTTTTAGCACCTTGCCTACAACATAGCAGGAAGTGGGAGTCAGAGTTTTCCAAGCACAGGTCCCCTTCTTAGTCCTTTCTTCCTTTTTTAAAAAACAAGTCACCAGCCAGCCTGCAAAGGAGGCATGTGGTACCATCAGGTTCAAAAGTTATTAGACAAATTCAAGAACAGATCCACAGATCCCTGAAAACAGGGCAGGGATGAATCCACGAGCACCACTGATCCAACATTTCTGAAGGCAGCGCGGAAACAGCAACAAGTGCCACAGCTCTTAGGCTCCCCCTGAAGAGTGTGTCCTTTTGCTGTGGGGGAGACAGAACTCTTGACCAGATGGCCCAGTGCTCTGCTCCAGGAAGGCATTCCTCATGCTCTCATGTTCTCATGTTTTAAGCAGTCTGTGCTGTAGCAGTATAAATGCACCAATAGCCTGCACTGAGCACCAGCTCCTATCCCTCTGCAGTCACTGTTTCCGCTGTAGAAACTAGAACTCTCCTAGCTGGACAGGAACATGTGGGCCTTGAATGATGTAGTTGACATTTTGTTATGTAGACTGCTTTTTGTCCTGATCCCATACATTTTTAAATTGGAGTCTGAGCTGGTTATCTTTGTTTGAGCTATTTCATTGCCACAGTTCCAAACCTGTGAATACACTCTGCTTTCTCTTTCTTCTTCAAACTCTTTTGCATTCCATGTTTTCCTTCAGAGCAGTGTTATTGTGGCAGTGGCTGGCATGATTATTGCTACTTACTCCCAATCCCCCAATGGCAGAGTAATACCTCTTTAATTGGGTATTTCTCCCTCCCGACACTAATCTCCTAACAAATGCTGATGCTGTGTTAGATGCTGTGTGGGGATCTCTCATCACTATCTCTTTAAGCAGGCAGTTGTGTGTGGAACGAATGCACAGTCACTCGGCATGGATGGATTTGTCTGAGTCCCTGTCAGCTCCCTGTTTTTGTCACTGAAATCTTGCATTGCGGATCCGGATTTCTATTGCTTTAACTTTTTGAGGCAGATTTATCTCAGCCCCTGTCAGATCAATGGGTTTTGTCACAGAAATCTATGTGACTTTGTTCCCTGTGGAGATCTGGCTAGTCAAGTTTGTGGAGGCTGATTCAGAAAGCTGAACCCAAGGCCTTGTTTGGGGGGGAACAATAAGAACTGAAAAGAGCAGAGGCCTAACAACCATAAAAAATTAACTAGAAAACACAGCAGCAACATACATACAAATCTCAAGACAACACATACCCCAAGAGAGCACGTTCCTGCTAAAACACATGCACACGTGTATTTTTGCAGGTTCAGGGCTCTCTATCTGCTGGCATCATAAACAGCTGCTCAGTCTGCCCATCACAGTGGCTGAGATCTTACAGGGTTGTAGGCCTGAGGCAGATCAGCCTTTCAAAACAGTCCTTTGTGGTTGCTCAAAACCCCCTGGAGCTATGGAGGCAGGAAGTCCATAGGAGGCACTCCTCCTTCAATGCCTCCAGTATATTAGGACGCACTGTGCCATCAGAGATGATCCTTCTCAAGTGATACAAGCCCAGTTTTCTTTTTGCCTGTAGCCATCAGACTGCATGATTGTCTGACACTGTGACAACAGTCTTCCAGATAAAGCTCAGCTTTAGTGAACTGCTATGTGTCCACCTTGCCTCTTTGGTTGATTAAAACATTTTCAGGAACAGCTTCAGTAAATGGAAGTTTCCTGATGAAAAGTACATTTTTCAAATAATTTTTTTTTGTTGGACTGAGGGATAACATTATTTCCTTTGCTTATTACTATTTGAAGATTTTTTCAAATAATGATTATCACAGTTGAATTTGACCATGATCAAGGTCTGAATGAGCTTTAGGAACAAAGTAGTAGTTGAAATAATAACAGCAATAACAATAATAGGAAAGCAGGTAACATACATTAAAGGAAGAGCCTGGTGTTGACTGATAAAGACTCAGACTTGTCTGGAACAGCCAACTCAACCTGAAAGCTCAGCACAGCAGGGATGGAGTCCCTGTTGGTGAAACTGCCTCAATTTTGTATTTGAAGTGGAACATTTCAAAAATAAAGGGTACCCCAGGAAAGAGGAGGTTTGGAGAAGGTAGCCATTAGCATCTCAGCATTAATGAGAAACAGTGCAAATTGTTGGCCAGGGGTGACCTCATTGTTCTCTTTGCAATATTCTAGTCCTGGGCTTTCTTTACAGCAGATGCTCATTCCTGTGCCTGCCTTGTGATAATTCCCTTCTTTTTTTTTTAATGAAGCTCTCCTTTTGTTGTGTGCTTTTCTATTTCAAGTTTACCTCTGGAAATTCTCCATTCCCATTTTTCACCTTCTAATCCGTCTTCATCCATCTTTCTCTCCCTGCCTCATTTAAACATTCATGCTTCTGTTTTGCTCCTTCCTCTAGGTGATTATCTATTCTCTTTTAAGTGGTACCCCTCCTTAGTTTTTTCCCTTTCCCGTCCTTTCATCTCTCTCTCTCCCGTTTGCTGCTGCTCTCTCAGTCTCCGTGTGCTGCTGAGGAAGTTGTAGTCCTTAGATATTGAAATGACGTTTAGTTCCTGCTTGTGATTCTATGCTAGATACCTTTGCATGTCTGTGCAGCTTCAGACTTCAGCTTCATGTCTGGGTAAATACAGGAAACTGAGGGAAGCAAAGCTGAGTGAAACGTTGCTTACTTGTGGCTGTGATTTGTGGCTGTTTAATAATGGCCTCCTGATTAACACAGACTGCAATTCCAGAAATGCCACAGTGATAGATATCCAGTATATACCTAAATAGAGATACACAATTCCCTTAACATTTAAAGCCAGTGCTGGCAATACAACTATTACCTTGGAAGTTGTTCACGCCGCTGCCTGGGCGCGTATCGCCTGGTAAAACACAACTTTAATTCTGCACGGGTCTCTGAGGACTAACAAGGTGCTCAGTGATCACTATTGCATGGAGCTGTCACCATGCCTGCAGTTTTATCAAACCAGAAGAACGATGTCGTAGCTTTCATGTTTCACTTCAGAACAATGCAAAAAGTATGTCTTCAATAAACGCTGCTGAAACTGTGCTCTCATAAGTCATCTTGTCTGCTACAGCAACTGCTTTTCACAGAGGTCCTCATACTTTATCTGGTTATAGTTAGTTAACAAAGAAGAATTACAAGGCTTGACTACACAAAGAGCAATGAGATACCTGTAACCATCCTATTGCTTTAGTCCATCTCTTTTGGTACATCTTAGTGTGCAGCAAGGTCACTTCAACGAGGAGCTTTGAAATACTTGCTGTTGCTGCTTTTAGACTCATTCCAGAAGCACAGAAGGTTACTTTAGTCAGATTACCTCTCTGTGGTCTCCTTCTGCAGGTGATGTGTCCCAAGCAGGCAGAGAGAAAGGACCAACATCCAATAGTAGGTCACTCATAAGTAAGACAGTCCAAAAGCAAAGGCTGCCTGTTCTGTCCTCAGCTAATTATCTCTCTTGCCTTCACCATAAGTATAAACCAGGCTGCTTAGTTCAGTCTGCCATCCTGGCTCAATAAACCAAGTTAAGAGTTGCTGTTACACACTCTGTTGGGGTTATAACTATCTTTTAGCAAAAGCCCAGGTGTAGGAATGAGGAGGTGCAGAAGTGAATTCCCAAAGATGACTAGTAACCTGGAATGCTCAAGTATTAACTGAGAGTGCCTGTGAGAGCACATCTCAGGTGCTGTCACATGTCAGAACCAAAAAGAAGATGTTTAAAAAACAGTTTGGAAAAGGGACTTTAGCATAAAATGTGTGGGAGGCCACATTTGGAAAAAAAAATAATTAGACTGAGTTGCAGCAGCACTGCTGTGGGAGGAAAACTTGCACAATGCCTTGACTGCAGCCATGGCTGTTTTTCCTCACATTCGTGGGCTCTAATTCTACATAGAATAAGAGAAGGGGGAGTGAGAGACAACACTGCATCATCTTGACAGTCCTTTCCAAGTATATAAAAGATGAGCTGTAAGTTCCTCAGTGTCTTGCTAACACATAAGCCGGCAGCAGCAAATTGCCATCTCTAGAGCCATGCAGGACAATGACAGATTGGGGAAAGCCAGGCTAATTCTGCCAATAGCAGTGTCCAGCCATGTTTTCCAATAGTTGGCTAATTAGCAGAAATAGAGATTTCCAAGACAGCAAAAGACGATTAGGGAGCTCTGTAAAAGCCTCAAGGCTGGCTGTGAGACAAACCCCAGAGGACTGTGGTACCAAGGCTTTGCATGTGTGCCCCCGATTTTAAGCTGACAGAAATGAGTGTTGGACTGAAGGCTTGATAGACATTGATTACCTGAAACTGGCTGATGATCTCAGTCCACTTTCTACTGGATAGCTGCCTACACCACTAAAGAAACAGCTCATACTTCCAAATTTGTGGACATTCAGGCTACTGCTGTAAATTGACCGTGAGGGCTGAGATATCTGAGCTGCCTCCATAGAGATCCATCTGGTTCAGCACTGAGGCAAACTCAGTCCTGTGAGGGGAGAAGGAATTTATGTAGTTTGCTTATACTGTACCTGTCCAGATTAAAGAGAGGCCTCATTTAATTGTCTGTCAGCCTGGTATACTTACCATGCACTACAGGTCTGTAAAACTTAGACTCTGGAACTCTTTAAATAACCAGAGGGACTGGTTAGCAAAAGGTCACTGGGGAAGCAGAAACATTAGGATACAGCCTAAATAACAACTTCAGCAACCATGGAAAGTCAGGTGGATTTACTGGTTGTAATACCCCAAAATTAGCTTTGCAGGGGTTATAATTTAGGATGATATTGTACAGCTGTAAATTCAACTTTAGCAGTTGTGTAGGGCTCCCATCTCAGAATCATTAAGGTTGGAAAAGACCTCCAAGAACTCCCCCTTGGAATGAGTGATAGAAATGAAAGAGGTCACCAAATGGTTATACTCATTGTAAAGCCAAATAAAATTAATTTAATACTTGAAGAGAACTGTGGAATTTTCCAGTGATATCAAAGAGGTTCAGTCCCTTACTCCACTTTGGAACAAAACTACCAATTGTAATTAGCCTCATTTATGAACTATAACTACTTGTATGAATACCCAACTTGTGGGAATTCTAGATATTTGTCCAGAATAGACAAATCTTAGATCAGGAAATTGGGTCAGAAATCAGAATGCCTGGTCAAATCATCGAAATTCTGGTTACAGTGAAAATGCATGGGTTGCTTTTGAGGTTATAAACCATATATATGACTATATTCAGCTTCTTTCTAGTCTAAACCTCCATTAGGTAATCCCAGTGTACCTTATGTCATTCAGACTCCCCTCTAATACAGAGCCTACAGGTGAGTAAAGGTTGCGTTGTTTAAAAATCAAAATTTTATGGTAAAAGTGAGGAGCAGAACTGTGAGGGCTCCAGAAAGATGCTTTGGTAACAGCCTGCTGTCAGTTCTAAGCAGGAGGGAAATGTGAGGCATGAAAGACAGGCTCTGACATAACCTGTCTCTGGTCAGGTGCTGCTGTAGACACTAAATCTATTACTTTGAACTGCTCTCTCAAGGAAAGCAGCAGCTAACACTGCCTACAGAGAACTGGGGTGTCTGAAACTACTGAGTGGTCTTTGAAGGCAGTCCCATACAGAGCCTCCATTACAACAGGTAATCAGAGTAAGAGATTCTTCAGAGAGAAGAGGGGTGAGTTCCTTGGAAAGTACTTGGAAAAGATAATTTCAAGCTATCTGTGGAGGAAAAAGATCAAAAAGAGATGGTAGATTTTTATCCTTGTTAATAAGCACCTCAGCAATGGAAACAATGCTACATGTTCCAGCTGCTTCTCAAAGAAACTGGAATTATGTGTCTTGTCTCCGAGCTCCAGCCCACGTGCACCCCCAGAGAACAGGGATGTCTGCTCACAGAACAACGTGGTACAGCAGCAGAGAGGATGCAGCTACATCACTTCAGGCCTGTTTGGAAAATTTTCCATAGTACTTTGCCTTTGACACAAAATTAAGTGCAACACAGTCCATGTTCCCAGACAACAGGATATGCCTGTAAAAAGAGGAGGGCTGTTCAGCGCTGTGGCAAAATGTGAGAGACTGTGTCGTGGCAAAGGCTCTGCCACAGCTGATCCTTTCTGTAAAAGCAGCAAAGGGCACTAGAGCACAGCTCCATTCTGCAGCCAGGGTAATTCCCCACCTGCCCCCAGTGTGAAGTCCTCCAAATCAGCCAGGCTAATCCTCAGAGAAAGTGGAAATTACAGAGCAGAATCATTACAGGGCATAGAAAATTATGCAGTCCAACTATGAAGGACTACTATTGCTTTTTAAATTGGAAGACTCATTTAAATTTAATTAATCAGACCACCTTCATGTACAATTAGAACTGTATCTCTCAGTGATACTTCTGCTTTGAGAACCACATGACCTTCAGGAAAACAGAGCTTAGCAAATTATTGCTTCTAAATTTTGTGTATTGAGGATTTGGGGGGTCACCTGCAGACGTGACTTTTGGATGTGTTGAAATGGCAACACAGGCAGGCCAAAGGAAATATCCTTCCTCTTCTCCCTGCAGTGTTAAGCACAGATTTTCAGTTGTTTGGGAGCTGACAGCATGGGACCAGCTCTTGTCTTTGGTAAAACATCCTGCCCTCACTGTAAAAGCAGGCTTTTCAGTCAGCTTCCCTTAAGGTTAAACATAATCGCTCAGGGCCAGCTGCTCTTCCAGCCTCCTTTTAGTCTCCTCAAACAATTGTGAGATCACCTGTAAATTAGCATAAAAAATCAGGGAAAGCAGCAATGCTGGAAGCAGTTCAAGCTGGAAGTCAGACTGAGTGTGCTCCACTGCAGTCACAGTCTCAGGTGGGAACTCTGATAAAATGACAGTGTAGAATGACAGCTTAAGAGGAACCTGTGGGTGGGTAAGCATTAAACCTGTCCCAGACACACAGACTCATCACCCAAGTCACACAAGAAGAGGTTGGTGAAACAGCACAAAATTATCTAATTGTATTAGGAAGAAGAACAAGTTATCTAATTCATGTGTTGTGCTGCCAGAAATCCAAATCATAGCTCACAACACTGTAATTTTGGATATCTTAAGACACAGAGCAAAGTGGCACATAAACTCTTCTCATCTTCATTCAGGATGAAAAGCCACTGGATTTTTTGTGGCCATCACAGACTCAAACCAAATGAAGGGGAATGCAAAATTTCATAGTGCCTGTCTCCTAAAACCTGCCGTACCATAAACACCAGGGTAACAATATTTGGTGCTGAAACAGTCTCCCAGTCAGCCTCAGAGTTAGATGAAGCAAAATCAAACCATAACTAAAGCAAAGTGAAGAGGAACTTGCAGTGGGCCAGTTTTGTATCTCTAGTTTTTATCTTACAACACAATCGAGGAATCACTGATGAAGATTGAATTCTTCATTCCTTCCTGTATCTTAGCAATTCTCAGCAGAGAAAAAATATTAAAAGTACATAGTACCACTGCTAAACTAAATAGTTAATGGTCCTTTCATGAGGCAGCTCTTGTCCTAGACTTAATTTCTTTTAGCATCTAAACAGTGCTAAGAAACCCACTAATTAATTCTTGAGCCCTTGCAAACAGCCACCTTGCTATTGTTAACCTTCTCCCTGTGAGACAACGCATACAAAGCTGTCAGGGCTGTTTCTCCACGGGGGACAGGCATGGGGAGAGCGTGATAAAACACTTGAAACGTCTCTGGCCCTTCCTCTCACACAGTGCCCAGAGCAGCTGTTCCAGTAACAGCTCGTGGGCATCCAGAGGGATGGCTTTTGCCTGAGCCACAGTGGTGACTGGCAGCCCTTGCCATCTGTGATCGACGGCAAGGTTGTATCCGTCGCTGCTCCCGGGATGTCCTGTATCCTCTCTGCTGATTATAATCAGGGACGCACCTGCCTGGGAAGGGGCTCTCTTGGCGTGCACTGCACTGAGGGATTTGCAGTTGGATTAATGGCTGTATGACTGCTTTAAATACCTCACAGGAGAGATTTTCTGGAAAGGGCAGGCATTGCAATGGGACTGGCAGAGTCCCCTGGCTCACAGGCACCGGCTCTGAATGCACTAGGACATGGGAAGGACTGAGGAATACTGTCTTTTCACAGTGATGTACTAAACCAGGCCCCAAGAGAAGCTTTAATATCAAGACATGCTCGCATGGTGAATTTGTTTATGTTGTTCAGTTTTTCTTGTGACCTCTCAGCAAACCAGTTTTAAAGGCTCCCCTGTGTCCCACTACTCTTTGTCCAGCAGAAGAACTCCTCTCCACCAACTGTACAGACATCTTTCTCTCTCAGTTCAGCAAAGGGTTCTTTGGTAGCCAGCAATCCCCTGGATTTGCAGACCTTGGTCTAGTATGAATAACACACTTTTTAGGAGTTCCCTTGACAAATACCCAGAGCACACAGAAGTCCAGCCTCCCAAAGGACAGACAGACTCTGGGAGGTAGGTGGTGAGCTGTATACACATGCACCAAAGGATCACTGCTCTCCAGGGAGCATGAAAAGCATCTGCCAAAGGAAACCCTCCCAACTTCCTGCAGGGCATGAAAAGGAACGACACCATGACCGACATAGTGACAAGTGTGGAGTGACAAGTGTGGAAGTGCCTCACAAGAGGGACTGATTTGTTGGTAATGCTCCAAAAACCCCTCATCCCCACAAGGAGGAGGAAGAACAAACAGCCTCCACCCAAGCTGTCACCTCCATGGTGTCCCATATCCTTTCCACATCTTCATCAATCACAAAGCCATATCCCATACAGGCAGGCCAGTAACACTGGGGTAACATACACATGGACATCATTTGGGCTCCCTAGGGAATATCTGTTCTACAGCTGGGGCTCTCATTCAGTGATAAACTAATTTCCTTAATCCTGAGATTGTACCCTTTCTTCTCCAGAAAGATACAAAGAACAGTCCACTTACCAGCAGAAAGGGCCCTGAACCTTCCTGACAGGTGTCTGTGGAATCTGTCCTTGAAAGTCCAGTGGAAGTGATTCCCATCTTTCACATTTACGTGATGATAATTTCCCACTGGAGATTTCTCATTCTGGGTCTCCGTGTCATTTTGTAGGATGGCCATCACTGCTGTAGCTCAATGCCAACACTGAGTTCATGCCACCTCCTGCAGTCAGTGTCTGCCTGAGGAGACAGAATAAATGGTTATTAAACCTACTCTGGATTTGCTGTCATATTGTAACTAGGCACTGGAAATCAAATAAATATATCATAAGATGAGCAGTTAAAATGTCTACTGAAAAAACAGACTCAGGCAAAATGGCTTAATCTGCAGCATTAATGAGTAACAGATTGTTCCATCAATAGTATATGAGGAACAGCGCACAAGAAGGCTAGTCCCCAAGTTCCCTGGGACTCACAGCCCTGTAAAAGGCCCAGTTCAGAAGAATACTCAAGGATATGATTAAGGTTAAGCATGTGTTTAAATCCCAATGATTCAGTGAGACTGAGGTACAAGCTTAAATGTTTTTTTGACTCAGGGTGCTTTACTAAACTGGAGATTATTCTGTGCAAAAAGCTCCAAGTCAGAAGCAAGAAGAGCTGGGAGGAGGGGGTTGGCCAGCTCTGTGCTGATGGACATATGCAGCCATCCTGCTATCCCAGCTCTTAGGAAGAGGGAGATAGTTCTATGTTTCTTCATCATCAGCCTCAGAACCACCCCTGAGATGCACCTCCTAAGTCAGCCTCAGTCTATGCCACACATTATTTTTTTTCCTAATGTAATCGTCAGTATAAGGAGAAAAATGACAAGGGATCCTCCGACTTTGCCTGGAACCAAGTGTCCATCCTGACACGGGCACAGCTCACAGACACATCCCAGCACAGCCATCCCATGCTCCCTCCTGTGCAGCACATGCACATTTGGAGATGATCAGTAGCAGTTCCAGGATCCAAACAGGACCAGGGCCCCACTTGACATACAGAATGAAAAACTGGGTTCTTTCTCAGAGAGCTTGCTGACTTAATGAATGCTGAGAGAACAAGGGAATAAACCAGAGAAATCTCAAGGCCTTTAAGGACAGAAAGGGAGTCTGAGAAAGGGAGATAGTAAAAACAGATGGATAATATTTCTTCTGTTGAATACATGCACCTAAACCCCAGCAGAAACAATGCAAGGCTATGGATTTGTTTGTGCAGCCCTGGCCACCAGAAAGGCCCATCTCATATGAACTGAGTACCTCTGCCATGCCAGTAACTAGATGGTGCAGAGCAAATAATGAAATTGCTTCACAAAAGCAATGAAGACAACTGGCCAGCTCTTGCTGTGGTTAATTCAGATTGGCTCTGTGTTTCTTATGTATTATTATTCTGGTTTAACTTATTCCTTCATTTCTAGTGTCTGCTCAGGTGAAGCAGACATAATACTCTCCTCCATACACACACACACTATAATCTGCTCCTATTCCCTTAACAAGGGTCAGCATGGACTGCAGTTAGGAAAGCATGAGAAATCAGTGTGATGGGTGCTAGTGAATGGCCTGCCCTTCCATGAACACTTTGCTGCCTAAAGCTTAAGTCACGTGGGGTGTTTGCAGAGAGGAGAAAATGTCCTTAATTGGCAAAGCTTTAGGAGCCCAGGGCTTCCATCCAGCTGTTACACCGAGGTGAACTGAAGCCTCCAGGGTGTTTGTAGATGGATGGTGCTCACAATTTTCCAAGTTAGGTTGATGTGGACAAATATGGGAAAAGAGAAGGACTAGGATCAGTACAAACCCCCTTATTTTTGCCTTCTTGGCAAAACCAACTGTCTTGATGTTTAAACTTTTTATATTCTTTAATCAACTTGGTGGTGTTAAATCCAAACTAGCTCAATTCATAGTTGGGATTTGCGGAAAGACAATGGGTCTGCTTAAATGGGTCTGCTACTATTCATACCATAGTCCCTCTTAAGATCCCTTGGGAAATGAAGACTGAGTCTGCAGTCTAGTAGCAGAAGACAGTGATTTCATTTTAACTGCAACTAGAAGTCATTGCAATGACCTTGGATGAGTCAATGACTTCCTGGCTCCTGTCAGACAGGGAAGAGGGAGCTTTACTTGCCTGCATGGGAGACCATGAGGGCTGGAGCTGAGTATTCTGACCAAGTCCTTTGAAATTCTGTAGGGAAAGGTTTCAGAACAAGGCAAAGTCATGGGCCTCCCTCATCCACACCTCTGTGCAACTCACCCATGCCATGGGGAGGTGCAGTGACAAGACCCATTGGAGCAGAAACTACAGGGCTGCCAGGACTCACACACAGTTTGCTCGTACCCGTAACTACGGAGGTGTGTGACTCTGGGCTTGCACTGCCCCACCTGAACACGGTGCGCTCGCTCTAAGAAGCTCCCCCACGAGCCAGGAAGCTGCCTTGGTTTGATGCCATGGAATAGACACGTTCATTCTCCGAGTGCTGGGGCCTGACCAAGGATGGCAGCAAACATTTACGAGCACAGGTGTTACTGGCAGGTGTTTTGTTTCCGAGGAAGCTCCTTCTGGCTGAGAGGCTGCCAGCCCATCTATCCGCCCCCCCCATTGCCACACAACCTCGCCTCCCCCAGGGACTTCCCGGCAGCCCTATTTGCAAACAGCAGGCACAGGCAATGAACACATCAGGCAATTAAATGGCAGATCAATTCGACTTAGCTTCTCTTGGGAAAGCAGCCCTTGGGAGACAGAAGAATGAAGCAGCAGGAGACAAAGGCAGAGAGAAAAATTGAGAGGTACAGGAGAGAAGGAGGAGAGCAGAAGAGCAAAGATGGAAACACAGCAGGCAGAAAGGGCTACACACAATGTGGTGTGAAACCACAACTGCAGGGGAGGAGGAGGAGGCATTCAGGGAAAAAAGGGCATGGCTGGTATAGGCAGCATGAGAAAGACAAAATTGTGGGGAAGATATAGGAAAGAGAGTATATCTAAGGGAAGGTAAGAGCAAGATAGGGAAAAATGAGACTGGAAAGAGTGGGATAATGAATATTGCAACTGTAGAGAATGGCCCCAACTGGCTCCCAGGATCTCAAGCACAAGGGGTCCCCTATAAATGTTTACATACAGGCAAAAATTGTAAGCTTTACAATTTTGGAACCATCAGCAAAAAATGCATGGGTAATATCCTATTCACTTTCTTTAAACTGATGGAGAATCAATGGCTATGGACAGAGAACTTCCCTCCCTGAAATATGCCGTGAAGCAGGAGCTTTCTGGGACCAATATGAAAAACAGACAGTGGAACTGCCAAACAGAAGGAAAGGAAATTAAACAGGCTGGTATCACTCCAGCCAGCTGAGTGGAACACTAGAGCAGAAAAACCAACATGAACTCCTAATTAGTTTTCAGTTTCTATCTTTAATAATCTGAGATACTGGTAGTGCTAACGCACTTAGTAATGCTAGTGGCAGGCCTTCAAGAGTCAAGAGTGAGGTACCAAAAATCTGAGAGTCTTTTCTTTAAAAAGTCACAATTCCTGGTTTTGCCTTCTTTAAACAAATAAACAAACAAATAAACAAATCCTATGCTTTACAGTTTCATTTTTTTGTCTTCAACAGGTGTACTAGAAATGTAATCAGGTTTTTAAGGCAAAGATGAACTTCACAATTACAGCCTGACTAGGGGAGAGGGAGAACACTATAGTTAGGGGACCCAGAAAACGTTTGACAGTCCACAACACAAAAGGATCTTACCCTGTACGACCTTCGTCCTGCCAGACTACCCTGCAAGAGAAGTGCCCCCTTGCGGTACATCTCTCTTTGCACTTCCCCCCTCAGCTGGGAACGGTGCAAATCTCTCTGTCCCTGCTTCCAAACCCGCTGCTGCTGCTCTGCAGGACTCTGCCCCATCCGAGGGGCGCGCTTCTCACATGTCCTTTCCAGCCCGGCAGGAGCCAGCCACAGGAGGGACATCCAAATGTCAGGCCTTGAAGCTGCTGTGCCAAAGGACAAATGAAAATATCTCACAGGGACTCTAGGGAAGCCATGTCTTGCCAGATTTTATGCTAAGGCTCTGTAGTATCACGCTACGCTCTTATAAATTCCTTTCTTGCATGGCTTCCGTCCAAGCCTGTCGAGGCTATTTACATACACCCACCATATTTACAGGAGTGCTGTGAAGAAGCAAAAGACAAAACCAAACCAAACCGTGCAATGACTCAGTGGCAGAAATGCTGATAAACCCAGACTCCTTGCTGCCTCTTTCTTCTTATTAGGTAGACAATGTCACCTTTCTTCTTCCCCCTTCAACTGTCCCATGACAGATTTTGAAGAATAAGTCTGTGAAGAATTAATATTCCAGTTTCTACTTAGGCAGAGGAGCCAAGAACACTAAATCCAGCATTAGGGATGACCCCACAATAGGTAACCAGTTTGGAAATCCCAGGCCTGATTGCTTCACACCTCAAGTCCAGCACATTAGAACTGCCTTTTTTCTACCACTTTATGTTTCTCTCTTTGCAGGAAAACAATGAAGTTGCTGAGTCTGAGAAGGTCTAGCACCAGTTTGTCAGGTGGAATCTGACCATGCTGCTCGTTTAGTTTTCCCCTTCTATTTCCTAAACCTTGTTCCCTCTCCCTCTTACAGCCCAGCTCCACAACTTGCACTGTCCATTCAGTGGTGACAAATTCTTTTAGTCCAGTACAGTCCTGGCAGATGTTGTTCCTCAGGCCATGAGGTCCACATTCTGAAGCAGAGCACAAACGACTGGCACTTTCAGGACCCACAGGTAGCTGCCACAGAGGAAATGAGGATGAATTTACCAGCCAGCTGCCACTTCACTCTCACTAACCTCGAGCCAGTGATCTCCATTGCCAAAGCACTGAATGGAACAGGATGGCTTGCACTACAGCTAGGAGAGAGGTAATCCCACAAATAGGAGGGTGGAGAGGCAAGAAAGCCAAAAAATTTAAACTAAGTTCACAAGAACTAGGAGAGTGGCAGAAGATGGAACATCTGGTCTGCTGGCTTGCTCTGTCCTGCAAGCACACACACAGACAGATGTGGACATGTGCACACACTCCTCCTGGCTGCTACATCTGGGCATCTGGACCTCTGTCAGCTCATATGGCCAACTCTACATCCCTCCTCAATATAGGTTCTTTGGCTACCAGATCCCACAAAAAAATTAAGTCCTTATGTGGATGTGAATAACTGTCTGAAATCTGCTTCCCCTCAAAGTTTGACTCTGTAAACAACTCAGTCTTTCAGCCTCTGCTTGTCTGTCCTGAATTTTCCACAGTACTTAATCTGTAAATGGAACGGTCACATTGGCAGCAGACACTGCAGCCTCAGTTCCCTCTTTCTCCACAAACAGAAGCTGGGATGGATTAGAGGCTGTGTGCTCCATAGAGAGCAGGTTGCACAGTGGCTGTGCTGCCACAGAGCTCTGTGTCACAGCCCCATCCCCAGCACAGTCCTGAGGGGAGCAGCACCATGGCTCCGGCAGCCGTGGCTGTGAGGGAAGCTCCTCCTGGGGCTGGAGCAGAGAATCCACACAAGCACCCAGAAGAGCCTTAGCAAGGCAAGTACTCCCAGTCTCCCCTGCCCTGCTGCAGCACTGGCATGATTTATATTCCTAGTGCACAGCTGGAGACAAGCTGCAGCACAGCACTGGAGAATCAAAGAGCAAGTTCCTGCAGCAAGGCAGAAATACAGGAGCGGGAGGTAACTAGAAAGGGGAGATGAAGTCCTCCTGACTCTCAGTGAATCCTCACTTCCGTTGTTCTTTGTCATGAGACAACAGGACTGCCTGGTACCTGCCGAGAGGAGAGCTAACAGAGAAATCCTGGCTATGCTCTAGTGGCCTTGTTCAAAGCAGTCAACTCATTCTGACAGAAGTTCTCCTCTTTTTTCAAATTACCTATTTTGCTGTGTCTACACTGTCATCAGGGGTGGCTGCAGCATCTGCAAACAGACCAGAAAGGGTTTTCAACTCTTGCTACTCTTTTTCTTGCAATGCATGAATGATCCAGCTGCCTGTGTTCCCTCTTTCTGACCTGATGAATTACTGCTCCTTCTCTCACATCATGAAATGAATTCCTCAATGGACCCCCAATATTGCTTTTTCAGTCCAGAATCCTCAGCATCATGGTTTTGCTTAGCACCATGGAGCTGTGTCCAGTTTTCACAGTATTTAATGGGTGCTTGCTCCCAGATATTTGACACATTAAATAAAAGGAGCAGATAAATATGATCAATATTAAGTATGAGGAATGTATCTAAAGGTAATAAAAACTGGCTAAGCTTTGTAGACTTTAGTTGTATTCACTCAATTCTGTGAGGCACTTGCTATAAATTAAAGGTTGGTCGAGACTCTACAACTCACATCAAGACCTACAGGTTTATCCAAGAGAGTTCATGGAGATACTAGACCTCAAAACTGGAAAATATGGTAAGAGCTTCACATCTGCCTTGGTGCTGGCTGCAAGAAAGCCATTGTGCCCATTGTTTGTATCTGGAAATTCAAAATCAAGAACCTATCATCAAGACGTTAAAAAAAAAATAAAAATCAATAATTAGTTGTCTTTGAATCTGTACATGTTTGTGCTTCCAAGCCTTTCTCCACAGGTAGACAGGTTAGAAACTGACATTTTAAAAAATGAAAGCAGAGACTCACATAATTGCATGACCCCAGAGCTTAGACTTTAACATCAGATTTTACAAGGCTTACAATAAAAACGTGGTGACTGGTAGCATGGGGGATTCACATTCCTTTCTTTGTGCAACAAAAAGAGAGAAGAACATGAGCATTCCAAATACAGCCTGTCACCTGTGTTCTTCTTGATCTTTTTGAATTTATTGAGCCTGTCAGCTGCAGTGGAAGCCAGTTCCACATGTGATCCCCCAGTGGTAACACTCACAAATAGGTTTGCAGTGTGTGACACCACCCCTATCATAAATGCTGTGGTTTATGAACTATTCCTGGGGCAGCGGAAAAGGAGCACTAAAAATTGATATAAATGACAATGACCACGCTGCCTGGCTTTACGTCCTGTCTTTTTATACCCCTCTTTTTTACTTCAATATTTGTTTCTTTCTAAAATCTTTTTTTCTTCAATATTTGTTTCTTTCTAAAATCTTTACCTTCCAAAAGTTCTCCTATATTTTAACTCTACCTTCAATCTCTTTTCTCTGTGGTGATTCTGATTTATTTTTGTTTCTCTATCCCCTCTTCTGACTCCTTCCCTTTAGCTGTCTTTGAGCATTTAGTAATGTATGATTTTTCTCCTGTGTCAGGTTGGCACCGAGTCGTGATCAAATCCTTTATCCCCAGGGATGCAATGTCTCTGTGAAAAGACTTTGTGCCTTGCCAGAGCAGAAAGATTCTCCCCACCATAATTTCCAGACGTGCCAGCTTCTTGAGCCCAGTTTGGTTTCTGTGTAATCACCTTTCATGTGATTGCTGCCCTTGGTCATGATAACTGCACGTCCCTGTCCGAATTACTGTGACTTGCTGCTCTACAGGTGCTGGGGAGAAGCACATTGTTCCTACTGCTGCCTGTGGACCATCATGCTGGATTCTGTTCTGTCACCTGGCCCAGATCTGTCATCTACAAGTCTGTCACTCTCTTATGTACAGAGCTGAGGAGTGCACAGGACCCAGGAACAGTTCAAACTGACATATACTCATTCCTGCAAAGTGCTTTTCTGGTTCTTTCTCAGTTTTCATGAAAAAAATTATTATTATTGTTATTATTGCTGAAAATTCCTAATTTCATACTGGAAACTTCCCTCCATTTTCATATTTCTGGCCAGTTCTGGAGTGGCAAACCCTTGCACAGGTCTCCCAGGACCTGGTATGTTATGTTACTGAATCTTATCAGCGAGAGTTTCAGAGGAGACCTGGACAGAAAAGAGAAGCCCATGCTCTGAAATTAGGCAACTGGCAATCACACAGACTTTCAGCTGATGAGATGTGGCCTGGCGTAGGGAATTGACCCTAGGAAGCCAAGACTGTGGTGATCTGGAGTCACAAATCCCAAATCAATAACCACCTTTGGCCTCCCCGGTCCTTCCTGATGTGTACGTGGATCCAGCGCTCTGTTCCCTGGCCGGTCCCTCCCTGCTGGGTGGCACCGGCAATACCGAGGGAGGTGTGGAGCATCCTCACCTCCCAGTCGCACCAACGGAGCTGTGGCCCTTCCCAGGGCCAGGCTTTGCCTTCCTGCCTCCTCCTGTGCTTCCAGCAGGGGCGGGTGCCGTGGAGCAGCTTTCCAGCTGATGCGTTGTATTTGCATAGGCCATTGTCATTCCCCGCGCGGCTCCCTGCAGCTGGCATCCTGAACCGGAGAAATGGCTTCTGGAGGGAGAGGCACGAACGACGCAGCTAAAGATAAAAATAACAATAATTTTACTAGATGAAACTTCATGTTAAGCACTTAAAAAGCAATAAAAAGTCAATTTTCTCTCTTTCAATTATTTTGCTTATTCCATTTTTGAAAAAAAAAAGGGGAGGGAAAAGGAGAAAAGTTTCCTAGTTAGGAAGATGTCTGCTTTTCTCATCAGCACACAATGCCTTCATCATTTCTCACCTCTCTCTCGTCCTTGCCCCCCAATTTTACTTTAGGTCCCACTCCCCGTGAACATGAAAATAACCATTATCAGGCGGGGCTGGGGCTTTCTGGGATGTAGAGAGGAAGGGAAAGGAGCACTGATAACTCCTGAGTGCTTGCTGCCTCTTTCAGCACACAAGCACCTTTTCAGAGAAAAAGATAAAGGCAGAAATTACCGCTCTTGCACAATATATGCCAAGTTCGTAAGAGCAGCGTTTAACACTTAATCAAAATGGTTTGACAATGTAAAAATTAGGTTTTCGAATGTCATTAGTGCCTTATAATAGGTTCAATTTATATCATTCCCATCCCTGTTTTTTTCATCTCTGCTAATTGTTTTTATTCATTTCTTTCATTTTTTACACTGTTGTCTTGTTGGTTTTAATTTTTAATTATCATAAGACTTTTTCTTTTACCTTGTTAATTGGTTTATGTTTGAAAAGACTGGTTCTGTCATTCTTTTTCTCCAAGGGCAGCTACAGGGGATTTTTAGGCAGGTTCTTTTCCATTGATAGGCAAGCTCTCTTCTGGGCTAATTTGAGTAAAAAAGTGTTTGCTTTTGGGTCAGTACGAACACCTTTTTGTAGTGTGATTCACAGAAATGCTCCCTTATATTGACCCGTAAATTCCCTTCTACACTGGCGTGCAGGATTCATTTGGTATTGGCATGGAAATTGTACCTCTGTTCTACAGTTGATATGCAGGCTCTTTTCTGTTTGGAAGGACATGAAAGCTCTCCTCTGCTCTGGCTTGCAAGGTCTTTTCTGTATGGGCTCTCCTTCCTGTCACCCATCGAACACAAGCACAGACACCATTTCTTTTCTCTTTCCATGTACAAGAATGTTCCAAGTCTTGGTTATCACAGGGCTGCAAGATGTCATTTGCATGGAGATGCATATTGGCAACTTGTTGGGGATTTTTTTTCTGCCAGTATAAATGGAGCTGGTTCAAGTAATTCCACTGACATTTTGGGGGCAGAAAACCATTTTGGCAATGGACATTTTTTAGGAAAATGCTGATGCTTGGTTGTACTTGGCAGAGGAATGGACTTTGAGTCTTTGGGGGAAAAGCTAAAAAAATAGAAGTAAAAAAATCTAGGCAAAAAAAATACGGGGGAAACAATAATTCTCAAACTCCCTTCACATGCAGACAGATGAAGTAATACTGGTAGGGTGACTTCTTGCTCCTGGAGGAAACCAAAGCTGGCAAACATGGAAACTTTGGAATCTCTCTGCCATTGCCAGTGAAAGAGGGCTGTGGCTTCTCACCAATAAAGTTGCATTACTATGGCACCACAGGGACACGTGGAAGTTTATTGTTACTCTCACTCCCACTCAGTTCAGTCCTACTGGCTGGAAGATCCTGGCTTCACCTTCCTGCTGGCTCTCATGCCCCCTGAGTGCTCAGGAAGGCTTTTCAGTGTGCTAATCAGGCAGGAAACCCTTCACTTAGAGAGAGACCACCTTAGTAATGAAGAGAGTCTTGGTTTTCTTCACAGCAGTAGTACTGGCAGAACTCCTCCATGCTCTCCACCATTTGAGAGGGAGAGCGTCACTATGATCATGAGTTACAAGTGCTGATGTCTGGAAGGATCTTTGCAGACGCATCTCTTGTATGGCAACCAAAGGCCTCCCAGCAAAATTGTCAGGCCTGAGCTGCCTGATAGTTTTATTCACTCAGCCTTTAGCAGTTGAATTTAATTCTTCCTGCTGGGAGGGCTTGTACTCTCATGTCCTGCCTAGAGGTCTACACTGTCTCTGCTCCTCCTTCTCCTCCTCCACCCACTGCAGCTTGGGTGTGTTACCCCTCAGCCTGTGGGTACAAGCACAAGTGCTGCTTCCTTCCTATGCAGCCTGAAGATCCCCTGTAGATGACACAGAGCAGGTCTCCCATTAAGCCTTCAGTGGCAGTGCTCATCCACAGTCCCTACCTGACAAAGTGCCAATAAGCTGCCTGGCCCTGGGAGGCCTCTCAGCCTCTGTAATGTACTGCTGGCCCCAGGCAGCTTTCTGCTCTCTGATGGACAGCCATCAAAGGTTCTCCAGAGCCTTACATCAGGAAGGATACAACCTGTATCTATGAGATGCCAAGAACCTACACGGATGCCTGATAAGAGGAAGGCCTTTTACTCGCCCCTCTCTATATTTAGCAGCATTCCCAGGCAGTGTTTCTAAAATTACCAGCTGCAGTAATGTGATTCATACCCCCATCACCGCCAGCAATGGATGAGAACAGTGTAAATGACATGCAGGAGAAAATCATGAGCAGTGTAGCCCAAATCAGGACTGTAATGGTAGAGTCTTTAGTGCTTGTGTTGACGTCTCTGCCAGGCTTTTGGGGAGAAGCAGTTACCCGATCTCAGAGGCTGTTCTCTCTCACAGCAGTAGGTGGGAATGTCCCAGGCTGCAAGAGAAAAGGCTTGAGACTGTTAGCCATGTGTTTGGGCAAGTCTGGTACAATGGATAATGACAGAAGATGTGCACAAATTGTTTTTGCAAGGACACTGAGCTGCTGGGGATGAGAGTGCTGTCACTAGAGCAGGCTCTCTGCTACCTAAGAAGGGTCTCCATCTGTAGCAAATTAACAGCAGACAGGCAAAGCATCTTTATCAGCTGTGGGAACCCATTCCTGAGATGGAAAGGATGAATGTTGTGATGGTTGTCATAGACTGCCCTGAACCAGTCTGGAAAGAGGCATTACTGTGGAATCAGTCCAAGAGCTGGAGCTGTTACGGTAAATACCATAAACATCTAAATCTTTTAGGAGGCTCAGTCTGCATATCTGTCCCATTATGGCATATTAACTAAAATGCTCATTTGAAAAATTATCCTGTGAACCACTACAATGTAGCAGAGGAGCTGTTTTGCTCAGATAAATAATAATTGAAAACTGAGGCAGAAAACCTGCAGCCATATCTGCCTATGTTGTGATCTTCTCAAATCTCATCACCTAATTACTACCAGGCCTTGCTGGGCTGTGGAAGAGAGACCTGCAGGAGAGGCAGAGCCTCAGAAAACAGTATTTATTATTCTGAGGGAAAACTCTTGTCACAGAGTTGGTGCTGAACCAATCCCTCAACAAAATTAAAGGGACCTGTGCTTCTTGCAATCCTTAAAAATAAATTAAAATGCTGCTATCCTTAATTACTGTTGCCTCTAAAGACCCTTATGCCACTATGGGGTATTTGTTTGGTTTGCTCTGATCAAATTAATATTTGAGAATTCCTTTCCACCACTGTGAAATATCCCTCCTTCACCTCCTCTATACAAAAATTTCAAAGCAAAATTGCGCTGTTCCTTTCTTCATATTTCCACATACATTTCCCTGTACTTTCAAATGTCTGTTCCACAGCCAGGGAGTGATGGTTATTGCCACACATGTTGGCAAAGCACACTTGGACCCTTTAGGGGGAAAGCACATATGTTCATTATATGAAAATATGTCACTGTTGTCATCTCCCATTGTGACAAGTTGTTAAAGACTAGAAATTAGGGCAGTAAAGCCATTAGAGAGAGGAAGGAGATCTTAAAGATTTATAAAACCCGCACACGTGCTGCAGACTATTTTCCCAGCTGAATTGCTCTTTGGCAGTTTGTTTTGGTGGCCAGGATAAGTCCATATTCATCCACTGTTGCAATGGCCTCAGGCAGTACAGAGACATAAGGAAACCCTCTCTGTGCACTTCACAAACACCTTGAAAAAAGTTCAGCCCAAGATATATATCCACACAAATGCTGCATGAACCATGCACAGAGGAAAGTGTAATTCCAAAGGGTGGCAGCAGAGCCAGGCAACATTTTCCATTTCTCTAGCATCTTGACAAAACCTAGGTAATAGAGAAGTCATAAAAAGACAATGGTCTCCATTTCCCAGGTGAAGAATACGAGTAACAGAAAAGGGGCTGAGTTCTTTATATGAGGGGCTGAATACAGGAACCCAGTAATCCACACTCTCACCCTCTCTCAGTAACATTTACATTGTATGCATAGTTTCCTTCATGATACTTCTTCTATTCAGATGATTTTCATTATCATCACAGAAATACCCCATATTATGTTTTGGGATTTTACTTAATTTCCATCCAACCTCCCCAGCTCCAAACTGGGCAGCATCCAGAGAAGGCAATGGGAGCCCCATCAGGACTAGAATAATGAAAGGGTTAACAACTCCTTCCAACAACTCTTGGGGATAGGGGACACAATTTTAAAATCAAAGAGAAATACAGTTATGAGGCAATTTTGTTCTCTATTAACCCAATCAATGGAAGGTTCCCATAAGCCATTACCAGGGATTTCAGATGCAGAAGATGTTGCGAGGGGTTAAATAACGATGTTTCTGTGTTCATTAGTGCTGACAGCTCAGGGAAAGAAAAGGAAGGAGGGAAGAAGGGTGAGAGAGAGAGGAAAGGGAAATTCAGATTTGGGACACAAGGAGAAAAGTAATTACCTATCAACATGTAAATTGTGTAACATTCCTGTGTAGGTATTACAAGATATACTAAGGTGGTGTATTAAGTCAGAAATTAGGGACAGGAAATTGGGCCAATATCCCAGGCCTCGTCCTGCTCCGTGGTGAGTTTGGAGGTGACCTTGGAATATCAAATCCAGATTTACACAGTGCAAACAGTGGTGATGAAGGGATGACTGTGCCCGTGCTTGTGACCCACAAAACAGCTGAACCTCCAGCAAACATCAGTCCACACAGCAGAGTGATCAGTACTGAAACTTCTCTTCCTTGGTAGAAAGCTTCTAGGTGACAAAGGAAAAAGACCTCTTCCAGGGACTCTCAACAGCCTTTCTATCTACCACACCTAGGCCTAACCAATATTATCTCGCAATTTTTAAGTCTTAAGATTCGCACACAATGGCAGCAACAGTCAACAAAAAATAACTCATTCATAAAAGGAAGTTCAATTGCATCATCCATCTTCAGTAAAAGTTCAGTGTTTCCCAATAGAAGTTGTTTTGATTTAATGAATGGGGAAATCATCCCTTTCCTGCTTCTTAGCACGCTTATTTCTCCAAATGGGTCCTGCATGGTTGGAAAGCAGCAGAAAGAATGTTACAGAAATGCTGGGAAGTGCTGCTAACACACCCTGGAAAAGCACCCTCATGGGAGGAGGAAGAAAGTGTGAGCAACCCCCTGTTCTTCCACAGGGTGGGGGGTGCTGTGCTCGTAATCCGAGTCTGCCTTTCAGCTCTAAACTGGAAACTGAGATCGTGTTTGTTTTTATCACAAAGAGAGGACTTGGCACAGTTTGGAAAGAGGCCAGAGGTGTGTAAGGGCTCTGTAGTTGGGAGAGGAGCTGGGAGGAAGCATGGAGTGATGCTGGTGGTGAATAGGATGTGTCTAGCTCTTGGAGAGACCTCTCCCTCCTCATCTTCCAGAGTTTTTGATGACACTGGTGTAGCTCTCTCTGAGGAGACAAGATCTTGGTCATCTGGTTGTGTTTAACTTTTCTGGAAAACTCCATTTTCCCTCCTGAGTCCTTTATTTTCACACTAATGTATTCTCTCTGTGCTGTTTACTAACCACATACAGGCAGCTGTTCCCTCTGCTTGCTCAGGACATTAATAAAATGCCTGCCCACCCATGCAGCCAAACACAAAGGGGGCTGCTAATGGCATCTTCCTTTTGAAGCGAAATCCCAAAGCTTTCGTTTGGTTCATGTTCCTGCCTGATAAAACTCTCCTGTCTCTGTCTCAATATGGGGCACTCTTATCTAGTCTCACTTGGGGGTGGCAGAAGCTCTGAGGCTGATCTGGGGAGTGCTCTACCTCCCGTCTGGTGAGGAGGAAAAGCCAGAGACCACGGCACATCCGAACCAGATGGCTCAAAAGGGACACAGGACCACCATTATTCTCGAGGCAATAAGGAAGGCACATAATATATCAGAAAGGCAGGGAAGCAGCCAACCTACAGATGTAGGGAACCATTTGAATATCCCTAGGATGAGCCTGCAGGATGAATGTGGGGGACAGGGATCCACAGACAAACCCTGGGCACTGCAGTGCAGCTTTGGGACGTGGCATCATTACAGTAAATACGAAGCTACTGTGTTCATTTCTGAGATAATGTGTTTAGACAGACAGACCGACAGATACACTGTAGGAGACAGGCACAGCTCAGAGAATCATATCCATACATTTTCACCTCAGATTCTGATGTGGTAGTCAGTTCTGCAACTATAAGGCATTTGTGTTTCTCAGTGTGGCACCTAAGCCTATAAAACATACTTGTTTTCTGTACAGAAAAGCAGCCACTTTGTGACACTGGGGCACTGCTGCAGAGGACACGCACACTGTGCTGTCTCTGACCTGGAGAATTTGATTTTGTGCTTTTCTTGTTTCTTTCTCTAAAGGTTGTGAAATCCTTCTGGTTCTTCTCTGACAAGTGTAGAGACAGAAGAATGGCATCAAGGCACAGAGTTGGGACCCAGTTTTTATTAAGACAGTACTTTACAACACAAAATGTTGTCTGGTAGCACGTCCTTCTGGGGATCCCCTGGAAGAGAAGTAAAGATGGGGAAAAAATCCCTGCTGGTTGCATTTTCTCAATACTCTTCCACGGTCTCATTTGACTTCACAGCTTAATCCAAGTAGACAGGGATCTTTAAGGGATTCTAATCCATTTTAACAGGAATTTGAACATCCACCCTGGGAAAACTTCCGTTTTCCATCACGAACACAAACTATGTCATTGCTTGATGAACCATGAAAAGCCCATTCTGGAAATAAGGTGAACATTTCAGGGATCTGAGAGGTCTTTTCCAACCTTGCCAATTCCATGATCTGAGACATGCTTAACTGCCAGTGAAAAGCTGTCTCCTTTTAAGAAGTCTTGATCTTGAAAATTATTACTACAGTGCATATATTTAGGTAGTTGCTGGAGCTTACAAACGGGTTATCAGCCCTACTCCCAGTCATTTCCATTCCAAAGATGCCCATGCTGTGCTCTGAGGAACTGAGAGCCAGTGTGGAGCATCCTGGCCTGTGAACTCAGGAGTTTGCAGTGGCCTGTATCCATTCCCATCTCCTCACAGAGGCACTGCTCCTGCACCTCAGAAAGCCTCCTTGGATGCAGGGGATGTGATCTCTAATGGGATGGGAATGGCTTCTCCTTTCCTGCTGCCCTACTGTGGTTTCATTCTTCCCCTGCTGAGGCTGGGTGACATGTTTCCATTGAGTTCACTGATTCAGCAAGATCGAGCCCCTGGTCTTAAATAACTAAAGACTGCAAACTGAATATTGTAGCCATGGCAACAGCCAGCTCAACTTTAAACTCTCTGATATATAAAAAGGCAATTTTCTTTATTTTTTCTCTCTGCATTTTTATATTTCCAGAACTTACAATGGTAATAATGGCCTCAGGCCCTACCCTCCACCAGCCTGCCATTAACTTCATGGAAATGCCTTCTCCATCAGCCCCTATTGTCAACAGCCAGCACCATTCCACAGAAACCATAGGGTCTCACCATACTAACACGACTGGACGTCTCAGCTGTGCCACAGCCCTTTGCAATCCTGCTACAGACTTATTTCCTGATCATGACAAGTGAACCAGGACTCCATTTAGAGAGGCTGCATGACTCTGCGGCGCTCGTACCTTCCTCTTGGAAAATGGGGAACAAAATGTCTCTCATCAGACTGATTGCCATTGTGTCCTGCACGCAAAAGCTCATGGGTAGGTGCACGTGTCTCTGCCTTCCCCCTCTGCCTTCCCAGCTCATCCATCTTTCTCCGAATGGAGCAGGAATACTTCCATGTCTCAGTTTTATTTGGTTTCCTGTTTGGGCCTTGGAAACGTTGTCAATGCCATTGCAAAACCACTGGAAATAGTGGGAATAGTTCTTTGCTAGTGCTGCTAAAGCACAGACAACAAAGGGAGCTTTTGCATTTTACGAATTATTTTTTTATTCTTTCTCCAATTCTTTCTGAAACGTTCCTTCAAGAGCTAAGCCTGGATTAATGACACAAATTAACTGTTTAGCATGTGTAAGACATTTGACTGTTCTTAACAGGAACAGAAGACCTCAATCTTATGTTTAATTTTGTCCTTGATTGTGTATGTGGCTGGTGTTTTAACTTTTGTGCCTCAGTTTCTCCTTGTTCAAGGGAAAATGATACGCTTCTATCTCTTCTAATGGTCATGAAATTAATTTCACTAGTAATGCATGTATAGTATGGAGAGATGGCAGGAAGAATGGCAATGGCTGCAGCTATTATTAGCTATCACTTTCAGCAGATAGCAATTTCTACAGTAGGTTAAATTCTGGCCCAAAAAGTACTTGACTGTGTCTCTTTAAGGTCACAAGCTATTATGATGTTGAAGACTAAAATGCTTTGTATATGATCGTGAATAAATGAATTGAGTATCTCTGCCCAGCTATGTGGGATATGGAAAGGATGCTGAATATCATCAGCCTGAACTATCAACATCCATCAGCTTTCCCCTTGCTCATCTCTCAGCTGTCGCAATATGAAACCCACTTTCCCCCGAGATTTCAAATGACTGGGGCTAAACAGCAAAAACATTCGGTGACTAAATTTGCCAGGGAAGGTCTCAGTCACGAATGACTAAAAACAAAATTATAGAGCAATCTCGGCTGACTGAGAGCAGAATGAAATGTGATTCATTTTCATCCACCCGGCAGGGACTGCAGGGAAAAAAAAAAGACTGGATTAACCCCTTCCCTGCTAGCAATGCCCATGCTCCCTGGGCTGATGCACGTGTGGTTTGCATTCCTCAAATATTAGGTCTTCTGCTTGTTTTGTGAGGCAGCTCATAGCTTTTATGGCTCAGGTGGACCAGACCAGTGGGAGGACTGAGCTAAAAAGATTAACGTGGTCTACTTAAATATCATACATGGCTTACAGCAACAGTAAGTATAGACCCCACTGCCCTCTACCAAGTGAGACACCACTGCCTGCCCCCAAAAACTTGTACTCTAAAGATGAAAGACAAAAGCTGGCTAATGACATGTGGTGGTGTGGTAAAGCATTTATCAGCAAGGCAGGCAAAGGTGTCAGCACTGCATCACCTCGCAGGAAGTAAAAGAGAGTGGTAAGGTGGGGAACAAGGGAGGATAATGACATGGCTTTCTGAATGCCTACAGGAAGGACCTCTCACACGTGAAGGGCAGCAGAGGAGAAAACATGGAGCTGGTAGTCAGGAAGTTTGACTAGTATATGATGGAGCCTGGTCTCATGGGAATGTGGGTGGATGCTGTGGGCAGAAGCCATTGTTGCAGGCTGCCTGGGGCTCAGCTGGAGGCCTCAGGGAGGAAATGGGACTGCCAGCAGTGCTGAGGCAAAGCTCCCCATGTAACTTCTGCCCCTTATGGGAAGGGGTCAGGTGAGACACTCCTGGAGTTGAGTTCCTGCCATACCAAACACCAGCACCTGAGGGCTGTGTTAAGGTCAGCCCTGTGCACCAGGTGGTTCTGTGTTCTGGCTGACCACCTGCTCAAACAAATAGATTAAAAGCATGTCTGCTGTCCCTAGCCCAGAACTAGGCTGTTTAAAGAAATAAATCAAAGTAAGAAAGATTACATTTTTATCAGTAAACATCAGAGATGATCTTTTCCCCAGCATTTTCTCTGACACTTTTTCTAAAAGCACAGTAGATAAAGACTAACAACATATCAAAAAAAACCCCAAAAAGGCAAATAATTAGTACTTTATTAACAAGTCAAAAGCAAAGGTTCTGGAAGGTCATATAGTGATCTCTCTGGAAACAGAAGCCAAGGACCTGTCTGTAAGTTGACCAACCTGAGGCAGCATTGTTCCTGAGGTCAGAGACTGAACTAGGATATGGCAATTTGGGAATGGTCGCTCCTTGGGTGTCTGATACCCTCCATGTCACCACTGCTGTATCTCTCTGTAAACCTCTGTATAACCACAGCAACAGAGTCATGATACAGCAAGTCAAGCTAATGGATGATGGATGTGATGCTCAGAGCAAAGTGGGAGCACAGGTGAAGTGCTGGAGCAGGAGCAATTTACTCAGAGCTGTACAAATCCTGGATAGAAGGCAGACTTCCCCTGCCATCTTTTGAGAACACTAGATAGAAAGCTCCCTAAACAACTCCTAGATTAAATCAAGAGGTCAAGCCATGGGCAGGATGACAAAGCAGTAACTTCATGATTCAACAGCTGGTACATGGTAAAGGAACGGTCCCAGATAGGCTTGGCTGATGCCAAATTCTTTCTGCTTTATGCACACTGTGGGACAACTTATATGCTTGATTTGGTTTCCTTCTATAAATGGAAAAAGTTCTCATGAACCTTAAGAGCAATGTTTTAAAATCATTCAGGTTTACAGCTTATTTAATAAATGTATAGTTGGTCAGTTTACTCATATGACCGTGCTTTTCAAACAACATCAACAAAACTCTTAAGTTTACTGAGCAAGAGGAATAAAAAAAGATGAAAATACCAAGACTGTAGGTTTGCTGGGGTGTTGCAGACGAAAAAAAGGTTATGGCCTGCCTGGGCCAAACAGAGCATCTCAGCAGGGCTGTGAGTCTCAGTGGAACTACCAGAGCTGCACTGCTTCTCCTCTGTAAAAGTGGCTTATGCAGAGCTGGCTCAAGTATCGTGGCTTGGCAGGGTGGGGCTGCATAAAGAACTATCCAAAGATTCCCACACTGCATTTCCAGCTTGAAATTGATTGTCCTCTCACCTCTCTTTGAAACTTGCTTCTTGTGTTGATTAGATCTAATGGAAAAGATTTTCTTTCTTTTGCAGTTAGCAAAACACCAACATGCCTGTAACTAAATAATAGTAATTGGCCAAATCCTTACACGGATAAAATGCCTCCTGAACACCACAATGGTTATCTTGTTCTCTGATACACCCAAACAAATCCATTATCTTCAATGGAGCAGCACTTGTATGAGGGAGGGAAAAAAAGAAATGTGGCCTAACAAGACTCTTTCAAGAGAAGTGACTGAGTAAAAGGGCTGTGAATTTTGCTGATTACTAGTTATTTTCGGAACCATATGCACAGGCACTTTCTGACTCATGTTGCTGTCAGTGAAGGGCAGCTGTGCAACAGCAAACTGGGTCCAGGAGTCTGGTTCTGACTCTGATTCACAGCATGATCTTCTTCAAACCACTTCTCTCTGGGTTCAAGGCACTGAGTGAAATAGGGTTGACATTATCCTGTGCTTACAGATCCTTGGGAAAGATTTCTGTGCTTTCAGTGCAAAACCAGGAGTCCAAACTGCCTGGCTACCCCCAGGGGTAGGATGGGGCAGGCTGGATGGGCTGGGTTTGAAGGTGGGATGCCCAGCCTGGTCTCCTTTACATAGTATGAGACACAGCAATAAGAGAAGATGAACAAAAGCTTCCCAGCATTTGGCTTAAAATGGGAATGTATTTGAAATATCTAAATATATATAGTATTTGCTTTGGTTGTAATTTGCTTTGCTTGCTTAAAGTAAAGGCAAAGGATGCAATTAGGATTTCATGCAGATGAAGTTCCGTTATGTTTGTAAAGTGAAATCCATTTCCTTGACCTGCAACCACACACCACGACCTGTTCACTGGATGAACAGAACTTGTAATAGAAATTATTATCAAAATAACACCCAGAATCACAATCAGCATCAGTTCCCCACACTAATCTGTGCTGGATGGATACACACTGAGTAGCATCACTTGACTGAGAACTTGTCATCCAGAGAAAGAGGAAACAAGCAGAGAAGTGCTGTGACCTTCTAGGACCACACAAAATGCCAGTGGCAGAGAGGAAAATGGGCCAAGGTGTCTGAAGTCCTTACTAACAGTCCTCATTTCTGCCTTTCCAGAAGAAATATGTCAGTATTTTTCTGTCAGACAGTAAGTTTGCACAAAATACTATTTTAGCAGGAGATTATGAGAATAAAGCTGTTGATGAGACTGCACTGAATTTGCTGAGCAGTATTTGCAGAAAATCAGGGGAGAGTTTTCAAAATGTCAAAACAGTTCATTTTTGTATAAGACATTTCCTTATTGCTTTAAAATATTTTTTGCTTAAGAAATTGATTTGAAGTAAAAAATAAAGGGTAAAAAAAACAGCCCAGGAGAAATGGACAAGTAAATTGAAAACTAAAGAACAGTGTTTGGCTCAACCAAATACAGAATTCCGATTTTAGTGGGTTTTGGTTGAGCCACAGAACCAATAAAGTCATCATCTTCCCAACTCTGCTCCTGATATTTTAAGCCATGTGCCCTCCATTGGAGAGACTGGTGTTGTCAGCTCTGCATCATTCCATATCCTGTAACTCTAGTGACAACACTGTGCTTGGAACATTCTGCAGGAGAGCTCCCAACAGCAGAGTTTTGCCACCAGTCCTTTAATGGATCTCCCGTGCTGTGAAGAATTAATATTTTCCACTATTAAGTATATAATTTTTTTTCACCTGGACCCGAATAAATACATGGGAGGATGGAAGGCAGCTCCTTCTGATGTCCAAGAACATTTGTGAAGCCAGGTAAACTCTTCTCACATAATTCCTCTTCTTATGGACCATGTCAAACTTGGTGATAACGGACACCAAAATCACACCTGTGCTGAAAAACAACTTGCAAAATGAATGGAAACTCGCAATCCAAGTGCAAAAAAAAAAAGATAACCAAAGACATAAAAGACAATCTGTCTTTGCATTCAGTCTGCAGTCCCAGGAGACCCGAATCATTTAATTACTACACAAGACTGCAGTGCAAGTGAGACTAAAGGCACCCAGTTCCCCTTGAAGGAACAGGTCTGCGCTCTTGTTTGAGGGCATGTCTTCTCTGTAACATATTGCACAAGCTTTGTCACACAAAATGACATTCACCCCGCAGGCAGGCAAACAAATCCTTTCAATCAAACAGCCCAAATGCAATTGCATTATGTATTTCACCTGTTTGCAGGGCACAACTTGGACAGAGGAGCAGCTTGCTGGTCTGCACTGGTACCAGCCTCCTCTCACTCCACACTGCACAGAAATATGTATTTAATTAAGAGTCATGTGCTGTGCACAACTCTCCTGAGAAATGGGCTGGGGCTCCCACAGAGCCACTAGGCTTTTAAGGAGCAGAGGGCCTTGGGAGAAGGATGGGGTTTGTTTGTTTTTCCTTGTTACCCACAGCATTTCCATCTCACACTGCCTAATTTAAAGTGTTTCCAAGCCTGCGCTCTCTGAAGGCCTGGCCCCATTCAGCTCACGGAAGGTGGAAAACAATTTAGGTCTTGCAGCTACAGCAGGGTGATGCAGCTGATAAGGGAACTTCAAGGTTAAATAAACTGTTCTGTGGGCAGAGGATCGGGAAAGGATCTCCACAGAGCCAAGGAACAAGGTGGGGAAGCACAGGCAGTGGGAATGGACAGGATGGAAACACGTCCCTGAACCCAGAGAGACCTGCCTGAGGCCAGGGCAAACAGGGCTTGGAGAGATGATCCACAAATAACACACTTTTGTCATTGCTGTTGTGCCTTGTACAAGAGAAAATAGAACATGATTTTTGGCTGGGCAGTACTATAATAAGTAAAAGGTAAATTAAAGATTTTTTATATGTTCATAGCACCTTCCAGTCAAAAAATTTGCTGTGCTTTAGTCCTATCACCTCAGTGATGCCAAAAAAAGAATCAGGGAAATTTCTGTATGAGGGCATGTCTTCTCTGTAACATATTGCACAAGCTTTGTCACACAAAATGACATTCACCCTGCAGGAAGGCAAACAAACCCTTTCAATCAAACAGCCCAAATGCAATGGCAGTACATATCTCATCTATTTGCATGGCACATCTATTAGAACTTTGTATTACCCAGTACTTTGTCATCACACTGCTGTCCATGGGAAGGAGGGCTTATCATCCCCACATCCCACATGAGGAAATTCCTGAGGGAATAAGCTCACTGCCCATGGTGTACTACAAAATGTCTAGGAATGAACCTTAGGAGTTGCTGCCCAGTTCTCCCCTCTAGGTGTCAGACATTCTTCCATCATAAACAGTGCACTTATCTCTGTTTAACAGGCCCAGATCCTAGAGGAAGGCAAATCCCAGTTTTAACTGTGTTATCAGTCATGTACCTTCAGTTGGACAGCAAAGAGGAAAGGGGCACTGTGTAGCTGGTGCTTTGACACTGCTGTTTTAAGCCATCAGTAGGGCCTGGGCAAGCTGTATTTTCATACAGCTGTAATCATGCTACTGCTGTTTCCCATTTGGTAATTGCTTGCTGCTAGCAAAGAGTAGAACTTAAAAGGCATGTCCATCCTGCAGGGAGCTGACATGGGGTTTTGCAATTTAGACCTCTCTCTAGCAGAAATATTGGCAGTGATGAGGAGTCTGGGCCTGATGGTAGATCACCATTCAGGTCATTCCTGGATTCCTTGAGACAACTTCCTCTTTCCTTTAGTTTTCTCAACTGTAATTTTTTTCTTGCAGAGACACTGATTTAAGAACGTAGTCCTTGGGACTGTCCATTTGCCAGGTTACTCTGGCACTACACTTCTTAATAAAACTGTCAGTACATTACATAAAGTGACTATACAATAACTCCTGCAACAAATGAGTCAGGATGGTCACTGGCACTGCCCTCACAAGACGATTGGAGAAACGGGAGATTGCAGCCTCCCCACAGGAGATCTTGCAAATTGCCGTAATTGTGTATAAATAGAAAGAAATGCAGAGGCAACTGTCAGCCAAGGTCCTGCTGACTCAGTGCCACCTTGTGTTTTCACCAGGAAGCACAGAAGCACAAGGAAGACTGTCAGTGAGGGGCAGAGAGGGAGTCTGAGTAAGAACTCAGCCTACTTTAATCTGTGGTATTATGGATTCACTCAGAGCAGCCACTGAGCAAACCCATAAGCTGTTCTCCTGCAGGAATGCCATGGCTCTAAGCCATCCAAGCCTTCCTGGAGGACAGCTGGCATTACTGGGGCAGAATGAGGCACAGAAGAGTACAAGTTTTTGCCCTGCATCACAGTCAGTCAGTGGAGAGCTTTGAAGCAGGGCTTTGGTTTTATAACGGTGACCTACAAAGTCTAACCTCTATTCCAGACTCCTTTGAGACAGAACTATGTGGGCAGCATTAGTAAATGTCATTATACAAACTTGCAGGATGCCACAGGGAGGAGAACAAGCTTATCCATGTTCCTCCTTCCTTCCTTTTTCCTTAGCGGTTGCCTTTGCAGAGGAGTAGCCCAGGAGGGCCATAACACTGTCACTCCTGGGGAGCCCTGGTGGGAGTGACTGGATCCCTTGTTTGTCCACTGTGCTTCCACTGAGGTAGGAACACACCAACTCAAACAAGAGAGACAGAACTGTACCCATCTCTGCTCTTGTCTTCCCTGAGGACAGGAGACTTGTGCAGTCTGACAGCAGCAGACAAGCATCCTCTCTGCAGCTTGAGAGGATGCCCGAGGGTGCTGGGGGGCACCCCTGCAACTCACAGCTGGGGGCAAACTCTGCAGGAGGGAGCACCCATGGGAGGCTTTTGGCCTCGGCAGCCTCCCTCCAATCCTGAGGTCTTCCTAAATCACAAAGAAAAAGAATCATAGAATCATAGAATCAGGTTGGAAAAGACCTCTGAGATCATCAAGTCCAACCCTTGATCCACTACTGCCACGGTTACCAGACCATGGCACTGATGCCACATCCAGTCTCATCTTAAAAACCTCCAGGGACGGAGAACCCACCACTTCCCTGGGCAGCCCATTCCAATGCCTGATTACCCTCTCTGGAAAGAATTTCTTCCTAATATCCAACCTAAACCTCCCCTGGCAGGCTTAAGACCATGCCCTCTTGTCTTGCTGATAGCTGCCAGGGAGAAGAGGCCAACCCCTACCTGGCTACAACTGAGTGTCAGCTTTGATTTCAGTTCTCCTGTAATTCTTTTAAAAATCATGAGTGGTTTCCATTTCAGCATTGAAATGTTTCCCTGGATTAACTTTGCCTCTTCTGATGAGAATGATCTGATGACTTTGCCTGGGACTGTTCAGTGCAGGAATCTGTGACTCCTGCCCACCCTCCACAGACCTGGCCTGAACCATCCCATCGCTGGGCCTGCCTTGGTCTCCCTGTGGCTCTGCCAAGGTCCTGCACTCAGTATCCTAATCCAAAAATGCTCCTGCTCTTCCAGTCCTGCAGATCTACACCCAGCTTTGCCCACACTTCTCCCTCAAAAGCAAATGCAAGCTTGCTGTTAATGAGTAAAAAGCCTCCATATTAATTACCTCAGGTTCTAAGACCACTTTCATTATCTAATATTTTAATTTTACAAGTAAGTAGATATAGAGACAGCTGTAGAGATATAGGTACATAAATATGGTTCCTTGTTTCACAGGAAACACAGTGCTATAGCATTTTTTTTCAGCCTAACCATAGCAGAGAGTATGAACAGAAACCCTCACTTTTCCAGTTAGTACACATAAGTACACAGAACCAAATCTCTCCCTGGAGTAAACTTGCTGAAGTCAAACAGGGCTTACATCAGAGATGAATTTGGCACTCTGTTCTTACTGAGCTCTACAGCAGAAATTCAAACATAGGCATATTTCCACTGAACATGCTGAAAGCATGAGGACACGATCAGGAGAGAAGTCAAAACTGCTGCCATTTCATGATTATTTGGATCAGCCCATTTGTCTGACATACCCTTACCCATGTCCTCTCTTTAAGAGAATGGAGAACATTAGCAATTCTCTGCAGGGGTAGATGGGGACACATCTTTTTCACTGTAAGGAAATGCATCTGTTCACATAAGAAATTTGAGAAATAAAGGATAAAACAGAGTCTGCATGAGAAAGACACCCCAGATCACTGTTTTCCACAAGCAGAGGCCATGTTTCCAGAAGTTAAAGCCCAGCTTACAGAAACTGTGCACAACCTTAAGACTCACCCAGGCCCAAGTCACCAGTGGGATGAATTCCTTTACTACATTAAGTTGCTAACACGTGTTGGCTTAAGCCAAACTCCCAGAGAGAAACCTTGTCTCTACTGAACCCAGTGGAAGCTTTGGTATTATTTCCAGTTGTCCCAGAATTTCATGTCTCCCACCTGGTTTCTGTTCTTCACTGTTATTTGCTGTCAAGGCACACAAAATGGGAAGCTTTTCACTGGATAATATATTGCTGCAGGTAAGTTGAACCCATGGGAGCAGACCCTTGTAAGTGCAAAAGGAGCATGAGGACATCCATAAAACGTATCTGATCTTGTTCTTCTAATATTAATCTGAAATCAACAAGTTTGAAACCAGTGAAATGGATCTGAACACTTTGGATTTTCTTACATACTCTCTTTTATAGGGTGTTTTCTTATTACAGATGCTAAAAGTGAACCTTTCTGCTTTGAAACACTGATTTCACAGATAACTTTCTGTCCATGGGATGTGAGAAGCTCGTTATAATCACCTGAAAAGATTTCTCTTCTGAGCTTTGATTGCTCTTGATAATTTCATTTAGTCAGCGCTAGTTCATTAATTTACCAAATACATATATTTTAAAATTGCATTTCATCAAGTTTTTTTATTTTGTCAAGCTGCAAAACAAATTCCTAAGAGAATCAATCTGCCAAATGTCTGGAGATGGGGTGTAAACCCATTTAACCCGGGATCCATGTGACCTCAACTCAACTTTTCCAAATGGCAGAATGGTCTGTCTGCAATATGCCAGCAATCCCCATCTAGATCTTCCTGGAAAAGGGTCCATATCAGAGGAAGCCACTGACCAGACCTTTAAAATACACCCATCATTTCACCCCTACAGCAGATAGCTCTAGTTCAGGAGCAAGTCACGTTGGAAGAAGAGATGGTGATTGGGAAGTGTCTCCTGATCCTGTCCGTGATGCACAAGTTCTGTCACTTAATAAAGAACCTCATTCCCCAGAACCCTTCAAGCCAGGACCTTTCACCCAAAGTGAATCAATTTTTAAAGTTGAAAGCCCAACTTTGAGATGGAAAGGGAGAGTTTAAAACATTATTTCATTCTTTCAAGCTGTGCTACAAATGGCCAACACCTAGGGGGGAAACATTAACTCCTAGGACCAGTGAAAAGACATATAAATCACATGGGGAAGCATCTTGGCCTAGCGGCTACTAACCCATTGGAGATAAATCTAGGAAAAATCTTCCTGGAGTTTTGCAGATTTAATTTTAAGAGAGAAGAAAAAGGGGAAAGTAGTTTATTTACTGGTTTTAGTTCAAATTTGGCAACAAATATCAGTCAGTGTTATACCATCTATACAATGCACCTTTTCCTACACCAATAAGCCATGGGGGAAAAAAAATCATATCTCTTATGTTAAGCTGTAAAGCTGTTACAGAATTTTGACATTTCAGTAGCAACCTTGTATTGTCTGGGTTTGCATTCACACCTCCTAAGAGTATGAGCTGAGCAAAGGTAGAGGAGATAGAGTATGCAGATAAACTGTAGAGCAGAGGGCACCCAGGACCACGCCGGGGAGAAAAGGCAGAAACGTCTGGGCCCAGTAGCTTAAATTCCCTTTCAGAGCCCACAATATAATCCAGGATTCAAGAGTCTCACTATCTCTTGTTGTTAGCAAGCATCTGTAAAACCCAGATGCAAAATGCTTGCCTCGTTCCCCTCTGTGTGCTGACCTACAAGGAAGATAACTATGTACTTCTTCTATCAGTTACTCCCACAGCCGGGGTAGCACAGGCCTGTACAACATGTATAAATGTTCCCACGTTACTGATGAATCACCCAGGAATGAATCTGAACTCACATGATGGAATTTCTGTACTTTCCATTTGCTTATTTTTTCAAACCCATGCACGGACACATACATAAGAGAAGCAAGGCACTGAAAAAAGTGCTGATACTGGTAAGTCATGTATTTAGAAGATAGGAAATAGCAGGTACAAATTTAACATGAAGACCTAGTAAATCCAGTTCCTTTGAACATATTTCTGGTGATCTGGTCCTTTCTTATCCTATCACATGCTATTTGCTGACTGAAGACTGACTTACATATTGCACAAGGCAGACCTATTCTTCAGCAGAACAGGAGGCTGTACTGAAAGAGGATGTTGTCTTTAGGATTTCTGCTCATTTATTGCCAAGATGGTAAAGTGTACAGTAAATGAGGCAAGGAACTGAGAGGAAAGAAGAGGTGGGTCTCAAGATTAATGCAGCTGAATGTCTAGAGGGATGGATTTTCTCCTGCCTGCTAGTATAAATGTCATTTGTACAAATGTCTTGGTTTAAGCAAGACACTTAAGCCAAGTACCATGAAAGGTCACTCACTGAGGATGCCCTGTTTTCTTGATTCCTGATTTGAGGCCTGGGCTGTGATTTATAGGACATCTTCAACATACCTATCTACAACACAGGAAGATGGGAGCTGTTTAAATACATGAAGTCCTTCAAAACTCCCTACTGCCATGTCTCTGCCTCAGTTTCCCAAACAGGAACCCAATACAATAGTACACCCTCATCAGCCAGAGATGTGGCACTAAGTTAGTTAATGTCTGTACACCAGCCAGCCATTATAGGGATGTGTGCCACACAAAAAACCTGGGAGAAAATTAATCATTTTTTCTCCAGAGTAGGGTTTGAATTGTGTCCAGCAAATAAAGCCTGGAGCCATATGCCAGACAATGAGGAGGAAATAAAATATTGACTAGCTGCTTATTTATAAAGCTCCATCTATTCTGTGCACTGTCCTGAGACAGAACTGCTGAGTAAAAAGTAGTATGAGGAGATGCAGTTGAAGATTTTATTGCATGCCCAGGAGAAGATTCAAGCCTGTGTGTGCTAACTTTGCATTTGACATTGCTTAAGACTCGAAGTTTACTTTGCAGTTTTTAAGATGTTCATAGAAGAGTATGTACCTACATGCAGGAGTGTTTCTGTGTTCCCCTGAGCAGGATTATATTCTGAATTGGGTCTCTAATTCCTTTAGGTTTCAGTGGTATTGAAATCTATTAGCAGTAGTAAACTGTTGAAACACTGGTGAGAGGCAAACTGATAACTCTGAAACCACAGGTGGCTCCTGCAGTCAGGGAAAAATACCCTTTCTCCTTCGGAATTCTTGGCCAGATCTGCTGACAAGGCAGATAAATGCCTCTGAGGGTTATCTGTGCCTCTTTGCCTCTGTCCTCTCCTCGACAGGGATACGTGTGTTTTTCATGGGAGCGCTGTCTGTGCCAGAGAGTTAGAAACCCAAGAGCAAAGGTTTCAGCTAACCAACTGTGTAATCTGAAGGACAAGAGGTCAGGGTCTCAAAAGGGAATAGAGAACAACCCTGAGCATCTCTGGGGAAAGCAATGGCAAGACCTGCACTCCACTTCTGTGCTCCTGACTTTAATGAGCTTTGCCAGCCTTTGCGCTTCCACTCTGCTGCCCCTTGGACATAGACAAAGGAGTACAGTTAAAGGAATTTACCTGCGGCCTCTATCAGAGGAGCAGGCAAACAAAAACTACAACCTCGAAACAGAGAGAGAAAGAAACAATTGGTTGTCAGCTTCTAATCAATAAATTCTCCTTGGACTGTTTCTAGTTCACCTGAGGCTGATCAATATCCATTGGGGAACCTTCCAGTGGGACCAACTTTTAATTTATCTCCCAATTTCCTCTCCAGAGCCTGGGCATCAGATCTAATTACTGTGCCTGTTTACCCGGTTTGCTTTTCTCGCCAGGAGGATATTATGCTTCTTGATGGGGAAACAAAGATGTTACAGTGCAAAGGAAGTGCTCAGTGCACCAGCCCTGGGTGCCACATGCAGACAGACATTCCTGGCCTTCCCAAGTAAAGGTGAGGGTGCCAGAGGAGAGCCAGAGAAAATTAGTCACTGGAGAGATGACACCAAGCATGAGGAGACAAATGTGATCAGGTACTAAGAAGGTAGTATGGAAAGACAGAGAGGGAACTAGGAGAGGGAATTCAGCTCTTGGGACTGGTAGACTCCAAGACAAGAATATAAATAAGAATGAATCATATTAAATATTACTCTTATAATGAATCTACCAGTTGCTCCTCAATAGTTTTGTCTTGAGTTGTTAAAAGTGACTAAGCCACTGAAATTCCAGGGTGGTTGAGTACCTAATCCACTTAGTTTCCTTTGAAAATCCTGGCTACAGATTTTTACTCCCCCATGTCCCCATGTAATGTAGAATAGAGACACTTTCCCTGTGAACACTCCAGGGAGGGACTAACCCACAGAAGTGGAATGGAGAAATGAATAGCTGCCCAGATTCCATGTTCCTGGCAGTGATTATTCATGATGTAGTGGGATGCACTCACTGGTGCTTTAGAAATGCCTATGGCTACTGGTAATGGGACTTGGACAAATCTGGAATGCACTGTTTTCTAGCAGAGGTAACTTTGTTGGGGTTGGGGTTTTTTTGGGGAGGGCTTTTTTGGTTTGTTTTTTTTTTTTTTGTACAGCCAAACTGAAGCCCTTATCAGAAGGCTGAAACTGCCCAGACATCAGATTTACAGGAATGCTTCACCTTGTCCTCCTTACTTGGGGATTCCCCCAACCAGGAAATCAGAAAAGATGGATTATAGACTTGGCAGCAGGAGGATGGGAAAACAAAGCAGTGCTACAGAGGGCCTCAGGTACATTAGTGCTTTACCCTAGTAATGCCAAGGGCCTCCTATTCACAACTCTATAACCCTTCACATAAGCTGCTGAATCAGCACTTTTCCAAAGTGTCAGTGGCAGCATTTTCCCTCTATTGTTCCCATGCTGCTATTCTCTCTCTTTTTTTTCCCTTCAATGTTCTTATGCTGTTACTCTTGGAGTTTTGCTCTCATGGCCTTGCACCCACTATGAGAGTCTGGGACCTCACTTCTACCCTTCCTGGCTGGTCCCCAGAGAGAGGAAGTTTTCCCTTTCCCTCTCTCTCTCTGTGTTTTTTATTCACTCCTAAAGTAGATTTGCTGGAGCTGATGTATGTGATCAGCCACAGACTCTGCTCAGAAACCATTGTGTGTAAACCTGTCTTTGTGCAACACTATGTGCAACAACAGCCATGACTGAGGTGCCACTGTGATCAAGGGTATTGGTTCCTGTGTCAACACTCACCAGAAAAGCAAAGAGCAGCTACCAAGGGCAGTGTTCTGTTTTAGAAAGCTGTCAAATAATACCAGTTAGTGAGTAGTGTGGGTTTTGTGTAAGCCTGTGTATGGAGACCATTGCACTAGCAAGAAAAGAAACACAATGAAACAAAAAAATCAAACAAAAAGACTTGTGCCTTCTTTCATGTGAATTTAATTTGGTAAAGAGCTGAAAGGCCTCTGGGGAAAAGCACTCTTTTGCCTGTGTCTACATAATCATGGGTATGTTGGCACAATCGCTCTTGTATGATGTTTTTCAACAGTTCCTGCAGGCCAAGGTGCAAGAAAAAACACACTTTTGGCCTTCTGGGCCTGGAAGTAAAGAAACTCATAGTCTCAGGAGAATATAGAAAATAAGGATGCAGATGGTGAGGATCAGACAGAGCAATAAACAGATTAAACAGCAGGCAGACTGAAGCTTACCTGACAAACAGCAGCCTAAAAGAGCTGAGGATGTGAAAGACAAGAGGTTCATTTTCGGGTGGGAGAGGCAGAAATCTCTTGAGAGGGGGAATATTTGGTGGTGTGGCTAAATGGCAGGTGCTGCAGAACAGAGCACAATTGTCCCATGAGTGATGGAATCCAGATGACAACTCAAAAAGGGCGAGAGTTGCTGAGGGGGATGAAGAGGAGAGACAGAAAGGAAAAAAGAAAGAGGATTATGAGAAACAAGACTTCATCCAGATCCTGCTGAATTTGATAGGAGTGGTGTTCATGTTTTCATTTGAGTGCAAACATGGAGTGAAGACACTGGCACCCTTGATACTGGAGTCTAAAGAACTGGCTTAGTCTCAGTGCCAGCTACTGGCATGAAGAGCCCTGAGCTGGAGAGAACAAGAACCTACAGTACAATTGCAATCAAGAGTCCTGGTCCATCTTCTTCCCCTTGAAGTGATACTGTCCACATTTTAACTCTTTGTGGAAAACAATTTTAAATGTCTGAATGTCAAGCAGAGCAAGACAGAGACTTGGCTAAAGGAGCCCTGGATGAACACTCTTACATTACCCACTCTGGTTTGCAGCATTTTCTATCCTCCTGATCCCATAACTTTTGCCACTCTGTGTCTATGTGCATGAGTTAGAGATGATATCAAAAACAGAAAAAACAGGAAAGGGAGAGAGGTATGATTATCTGGCTGGAAGTGAAAACCAGCATGGAGACTCCTCATGGATCTCTGTGCATTTTCAATAGCAGAAGAAACTATCCTTGTAATTAGTATCACTGTTCACCTTACTGTGAAATGCTGCTTTATATCTGTGCATAAAAATGTGGAGCAAGGAAAAGAAGAGAGTTTAGACCCTGGCAGAGAGGATTAAAGGTACTGTTCAAAACAAATAATTCATACTTGTTTAAAAATAACAGCCAAGTTTGCTCAGCACTTGTAAGTCACCTGAATAACTCATTTCAGTAAATAAGATTTTAGATTTCTACAACACCTTTCAAGAATCTGAGAGAATTCAATAAGCACCAATTAAGACTCACATCCTGTCCCATGAGACAGGCAAGTACTGTTATTCCTAATTTATAAACTGGATTTGATGATTTTCCAAAGTGTTGCTGGGGACACAGAAAAGCATTCTGCCCCATTTTAACAAAAAACTCCACAAGCCACCCAACTTCTTAAGAAGTGAAGCAGTTTGGCCAAATTTATGCAGCTAAGCTGTGATATACAACACAGGATGCAAAACTGCCTGACTCTCCTACCTACTCCTCCGGTTTCAGAACAGTCTCTCCTACTAATGTGAGGGCAGGGGAGGAAATGGAATTTTCCTCCCACGGGGAATTTCAAAATAATTCTTCATTTCAAACTTGAATGGAAAGTCAAAATTCCGTGGAAAAGTATAAATGTTAAGATCTAGACATTTTATATCAAAACAGGATGATCCAACATGTCATTCTGTTACGGCATTTTTAATTTTGGATCAACATATTGAAACAAAAAACAAGTAATTTTATGTTGAAATGTCAACCCCAAACAAAATATTTTGTTATGCTTCTCCCAGCTGGAAAACCTTTTTTTTTTTTTTTTTTGTCAGAAATGACATTTTATCCTTGCAAATTTCAGTTTAGGTGAAATCATGTTGTCTGATGGGAAAACACTTCTGTGACAAAAATGTTAATCAGCTCTGAAGTGACTATGTTTTCTGTCAAGAAAAGGAAGACAAAAAATGCTGACTTTAGAATTCTGAGGAGCTGAAATGTTCTGAACAAAAAGGATCTGGGAGGCCTCTGAACTGGACTGAAGTGCTGATTGGGAAGAACAAGTGAATTGTCTTAAAAAGGATGTTCTGAATGGAGCAGAATCAAATAGCCAGATAAGTGAAGGAAGAAATGAAGTGTCTTTTTCGAAGCTATACAGAAGTTACTTTTCTTACGCCCTGGAAGCCAAGGTGGGTTGTATAACTAGGTAATGTATGCACTGCGAGGGCTACCAAAATTGTTTCTTGGCTCAGAGAAATATGGCCTCTCTTTGCAATAGACGTTTATGACAAAACACGTACAAAGTAAATCTACTAACTCCTCGTGGTGTGGGACCAGCAGCTATGCTTCATGTTTTGCAGCATACAGGTTTATACCTGTTATGTATGGGTTATAGACGACATAGTTCTTACTCAATGCAACTTGAATTTGTAATAATCCAGGTTTACAGGTTATTTGTTACCTATAGGATTGCAAACAGTAATAAGTGGTAGTAGCTTTAATCATTCACTACCCTGGAACATCCCTTCAGGTAACTTTCAGCTGCTGCTGGCTTCTTATTTATTTGGTTGGTTACATAACTTTAACATTCCCCTTTATCACCTGTGGTCTTCTCAACTCGGAATTGCTTGCTGCAAATTTGGACTCTATTGATCACCTGGCCTGCAGCTCACTGAGAAACACGGAATAGGATCGTTTCTGTTCCATGACCTGGCAGATCCCTGCTTCTGGAAACCTTTCCTTGTTGAAAATTATTATGGCATTTTATGTTGACCTTTCCATTTCTACACCTTAATTTTTTTTGAATATACAGGTAAATTATGTTACTTGGTTTTCCCTTGCTTCATCTTTTGCAGGCACGAAAATGCAAATGCGGTTGATGAGCAAAGCACAGCTTTTCTTTGCGCGGTGAAGTTGCTTGGTCTCTGTCAAATTGTGCTCCTCTACAAAATTTATAATGCTGCTTTTATTTGTTGTTTCAGTCAATCTATTTGGTTCTCAGCTAAGGCAAAATGCAGTAATACAGTTACATAAAAAAGTAAGTTCAGATGCTCTTACTGTCAGGTTATTCTCTGACTTCGTGTCCTCTCCCTGGCCATGAGAGTCCAGGACAACAATTCACTGGCCACTGAGGATAAGTCCCACTGTTGCCCAGAACCAGAAAAAAACTCACTTTCATATATTTAACAAGTATCACCTTAAATGTGGTTAGGTTGTTTGTCCCTGCTCCTTATGTAGCTGCTCCCTAACTCTTCTCTCAAAATCTTTGCACTTCCAGCTTAAAAGTATCCATAGCAAGGTCACCCCATTTCTTGTGGTGTTTCCATACCTTGTCTCTCACAGGTATACACCATCATGTATTTAAAACATCTTTTCTATCTTCTTTACTGTTATTATCACAGAAGTATCTAGAGATTCAAATAATACCAGTGATCCTCTGGGGTAGGAATAATCTCTTTTCTGAAAGGTTTACAGTCTAAACAGGCAAGACAATGAGTGACAGTGCAGGGAAGCAGAAGGTCAAGTAAACAATATAACAGATCAATAGCAGTGCCAGGAATCCCTAGTTTTCCAGCAGGTCCCCAGCACCCACTGCATTTACCCTGCTTCCAAATGTAAACAAATTCCTGCCTGCAGTGTCTCAACTTGCCCCCCACAAACCACACAAATATGTGTGGGCATAGGTGTCAATCACATCCACTCTCTTGCCCACACAAACAAAACCTGTGCTTTGGCTTCAACATACAAAAGCTGCCCAACAGTTTTCAGGGGCTACCTGGGCTTAAATCAGAATTGGGGCTGGCTCTGCATCCCATTGCCAACATGTGTAGTTACCAGTATCACCACTAAGATCTCCCATGGTCTCATTAATATGCAGCCAACTCACTCACAGAAATATCCTTGCACCTCTCTTGTTCATGGAGAGACTTTTACTGGGTGAACAAATGTATTTTTGCTGTCATAAAATGAATCACAAACTTCTTTTTTATTAATAAAAGCCACGTTACTTCGATGCCCTGAAAATTTCAGCACTTCCATACTTGCACATTCCTCTTCTGGAGACACGTACAAATATAAAACCCATCAAGTGGAAATGCATTCAGTCAGGTAGAGACAAGCAATTTTGATTTGTCACACAATATTGAGATTTTGTGGAGGCTGTGAAATCCTGGCAAGCAGCTGCAGCTGATTTCTGCCCTCCAGGCCTGGGGCCAGGGGTGCTTTCTGCCTGACATGCATCCACCTCTCCTTTCATCGGCGTGGAAGGAGATTCCCTCTCTCTCTCCTTATCATTCACCCAGATCATTCCAGCAAACCTGGTGAAGCAGGTGTGAGTGAGAGCTTGCTCCCTGAACACTGCACAAACATACCTGAGTGCTGGACACTTACCCACACCATCACAGGCTGAATGCATCCCTTCGCTGGGGTCTGTCTTGCTTGTTAATGTCAAGGAAATGCATGTCTTGAACTTGTCCTTCAGATCTCCTCTGCTGCTTCCCACTCTTTGTTTCCTCCCCTGTTCCTTTTAACTGGAAAAAAAAAAGTGTATAGTTGTAAGGGCCTATCCACTGGCAAAACGGTTGGTTCAATGGAGAGAATATACGTCCCTGTGCAGAGGCACAGATCCTGTTATAGATGACAGCAGATAACCCCACAGAAGGGTTTTCATTCTAAGCCTCTATTTTGTTTGCTTAACAATTTAATATAATTTTTGCTTAGTGAAGGCTTGTCTCCAAGATAAATAATTTTCAAAAGATTAATAAATACATAAGGTTTTTTTTTTAATTTTATCTATGTCTTCTGAGTGATAACAGGATTCGATTGGTTTTGGGAAGAAAAAAAAGTCAAACAAGCAATTTAAAAATTATTATTATTTTTTAAATTTCTGAGCTTTCATTTGACAGTTGTGCTAAAATGGGAATACAGAGCTGAGCCACCCCTGAGGGATCCTGAATTCCTCTCTGGCAGTATTATAAATGACTGCTTTGGACTTAAAAAAATGAGAAATCCTTTAAATGAAGTCACTCTCAGCAGTCACCAAGTTTAATCTCCAATTTTTTGCCATCAGAATGTCAATAGGCCACACCTATCAAGGCTAGTCGTGATCTAGCAAATCCTTTTGGCACATGCATAGTCTGAACAAGGACTGCAATAGCAAACCTGGTTTCTTAGTGAAAAATTTAGCAAGTTATTACCCTGCTCTAATGCCATTTCATATTCCTTATCTACCAGTAAGAGGAAATCAAGAAGTCTCTTCAGAAGTACAAGAAAATAAGAAATTAAATAGGGGATTGTCTCTCCTGGGGAAGAGTTTTCCAGTGGTGTCAGACCAATAGTGCTGTTATGGCATTTTTGCTCTTTTCTTACATCACACCTCTCCCAAACTGCAAACAACACAGTAGGTAGGAAATGTCATTATAATATACACATTAGAAAATTATCAAGAATGCACAGCTGAACACATCACCTAGTCCAGTCCAGTGGAGTAATTGATATGAAAAGTATGAAAAGTATTTGCCATCCTTACTCAGATCACATACTATCCCATTCTGTGAGAAACCCCAAGAGGAATTTATAGGATTATTCAATGAGTAAGGTACTATTCATGGTGAGTAAAGGTGGCAGAATCAACTTGCTACTGATTACAAGCCGCTTTTCCTCACTTACACTGCTGTAAATTTAAATTAACTCCACTCAATCAATGGCGAATAATTGATATAAAATCAGAGTAAGAGGAGAATTAGTCTATAAGTATGTCTAGAATGAATAAACAGTGAAAATTTGCCAGCATATATAACTCCCCCTTGAAGCTTTGCTGCAAGGTTACTTTTATAACTGATTGTTTCATTCTCAGAAGTGCTGTGCTGCTTCTTGAAAAGAAAAATATATTGAGCTTCTGCATGCTAAAATACGCCGTGGCTCCCGAGGCCTCATGTTTTCTTGGGTGGTATGAAAATCCCACAAATCCCACTGAGCTCTGTTCAGGCCGTGGGCACACCCTCACTAGCCAGGGCAAAGGGGTCTTCTGGTAGCCTGTCAGGTATCCTGGTGTGCCCCACAGGCTTGTGGCTGGCTCCTGGATTTCCACTGCAGAAAGCTGGACTAGCAGCGGATTTAAACATCACCTCTCTTCCATTTAATCATCTTCCTCTCTTCTCTCAGCAGGCTGAGAGAGCAATCCCTGTCTGCACCTCACGTGTTCCAGGTAACACTGAGGCCCTGTCAGGGTCACACTGCTCTGCCTTCAGCTGGGAGGCTTCTGCTCCTTCCTCTCTTCCCTCTGCTTCATACATTTTTTTGAGGAAGAACTATCCTTAACTATATTTGTATAGCAATTCCCCCAGCAGGGTTTGGATCTGGTCAGTGCCTTTAATTACCACCACAAATTTATTACTATTTAATCTGCAGAGACCTCACAATCCCTTTTGGGTGGCATATTTTTAACACCCACGACTATTGCCTGGATATAGTTTAATTTTAGCTCCACATCAGATTCAGAGAATGATAAAATTGCCTCCCTCCCTCTGTGATGCTGACCCACCCCCTGTCCCCACCTTAACTCCTGCCACTGCTTTCTCTGTCCCACTTTCCTGTCCCCTCCCATCCCCAAGCAGTGGCTTGAGGAGGGTGCCGTCACCTCTGGAACTTGCAGATTAAAAGGCAAAAAATTGACAATAAACTGCCAATGGCTCATTTACTGTTGACGGTGAGTCAATCAAAATCCTGCTTTCCCACTGCTTCCTGGCTTTCCCATCTGTGTGAATTCATGACCCGATTTCTGATGTGTTCCACACTGTTACTTTTTTCCCCTCAGAGTTTAATTGCTTCTGTTTCACATTTGGGTGCTGAAAAATTGACAGAAGCTGCACAATTCCCTGCAGCAATGGATCCTATTTGTATTGCTGTAAACTACGTTTTGCAGTGATATGATTAGTAATAAAAGGGAGAAAATTAAACAGAAATTAGCATCTCTCTGTATAAAATCTGGCTACCAGCCAAGTTTTACTCTAAGGGTCACAAGAAATGTTAACGTTGTTAAAGTCCCACCACACCATAAGGAGGATCTCAAGTGTGAGGAAGCTCTGGAAAGGACTGTGAAGAGCTGTGACTCCACAGTGCCCGGGGAGAGCTGCCTCTGCACTGCTGGAGTGCTCCAGCACAGGAGGGACCAGGTTCCTCATCTCTGGCCACCCTGAGGACAGGGCACAGAGACTCCAGCCAAGCACACTCAGAACATGCTGCTACAAATTTAGAGAGGAGATGGTGGCAGCAAGTTTTTGTGCTGTGAACATCTAAGAGTGTCGATAAGGCGAATATCTTTTAAAAGACCAAGCAGTATGGCTACAAAAAAAATAAAGCTTTTGGGCACATAAGCCCATCTTGAATGACATTTCAACTCTCTTTCCTTCTCATAGGGTTTGAAATGGAACCATTTCTTCTTTGTCAGGAGAGTGCCTATAACATTTTCATCAATACTTTCCTACCATTTTTTTGTCTTGAAAACACATCTGACCTTTTATTTGCTGAATACTACACATCCAGTAAATAAAAACTGATACATAAAATGATCACGTTTTGTTTACTAAAACATTCAGAGTGCATAGACTACTTAATAACCATTTTGATATTATTTTCATAAGTATTTTAATTTTTACAAAGTTAGCTGGAATTACATGAAAAGATTCATAAGATATATGAAGCCAAATAAACCTTGAGGGACTGATGTTTTGTAGAAGGCTTTTAATTTTTTATAAGCAGTTGTTTTGCCTGGGAAACCTTTGCACAATGTGCTCTTGGCTCACTTTACTCAGATAAACGCATTGCAAGAGCAATTGTCAGAGCTTGACTCAGCCTTACCCACAGCCAGGACGGACTGATGGACACTTTCAACCCTCATGAGGTCACTGCAAAGTGCTGCACTCTCTGCTGAGATACCTTGCAGGACTGGAGGAGAGCAGGGCCTATGAAACTCAGTTCTCCAACCCTTCCAATGTCATTAGGCTTTCCCAGATAGGGGAGGAGGTTTGTGAGCGGAGCAAATGCCCATTTCTGTTTGCAGTCCAAAGTTTATTTTATCAGGTAGTGGACCATCATGTGCAGCTGGATAATAGGCAGCATGGCAAGATCTGAGAGCAAGACCTGCTGCTCAGTCAAGTGGTACCAGAATTGGCACCTTGAGTGAGGGTGCTGTTATATGGCCAAGCCAGACAAAAGCTGCTTCCAGCTGGAATGGCTGTTTTATGGCTCTGATCAGTTTATAAGAAACACCATTGTCCAGAATCCCTCTGCTAATAAACTGCAATGTGATGCTAATGCACTGCCTACTTCTCTCCAGCAGCTGCTCCCAGAGGGGAAGAAGAAATAGATTTATTCTGCCACCCACGGCACATCCCAGCAGGAAGTTTGGATACTCTTATCGTTCTATCAGCCTTTTTTAGCTCTCTTTGCAGAAGGTAATTGCTGTGTCATGATGTTTGTGCATGGCTGTATGACTGTGCACATGTCTGCATGTGTCTGTAGCAGGCAGAGGCACTCGTGTGCAAAGAACTGCTGCATGTCATGACAGTGTCATATTTTTGCTCTGCTGAGAGCAGTTTTGCTCCTCCCTGTTTCAGCCACAAGGCTGTTCATACCTGGAGTTATCCAGCACTTCAGCACCCAGTAGCATAACACATCTCTCCAACATCCTGAATCCAGTTTCACCCACAAATGTAGAGGTGCACATCCTCAGTTACCTTCAACAGATGGGATCTGAGCTGTCTGTGCAGACTTTCTTTTTCCCTTCAGAAAAGAAGCAATGTTTTCTACATTGACCCAGTTAGAGATGGATGAGATGGGAATGGGATGAAGAGACCTGTACTGTTTGGTAGCAAATGAACACAGGCCAGCATGACTCTGCAAGTATTGATACCTGACTTATGATTCCAAGGCATATATGTAAAGAACTGACAGTATCACTCCAGTTATTAATAGACACATCTTTCCATTATACTTACATTAACTGTTCAGAAAAAGACAGTGAAGTCAGGTTCTGTACAGGAAAATTAATCTGTTAGCAAATTATCTGCCCTTTGGTTCCAACTGGTTTTAAATCAGAGGTTCTGGTTTCATTCTCCTCAGATGATGACCTTGCCAGGGAATATCACTATGAATACATCAGAAGCATCTCCCTAATCTTGCAAGCTTCTCCAGAGGCTTAGCTGTGGTGGTGCAGCATTTTCTATTCTATTCTATTCTTCTTCCTATTCTGTTCTGATGCACAGGTAAGTGGACAGTGCAGGTCTGAGCTTTCAAGGGCTGCAGTGGCACTGCACTCAGCCTCCACCCAGCTGGGAGGAGGTAATGTCACCTTTTCAAAAGATCAGTGTCAGACTGGCAGCTCCTGTAAATATTTTGGACACTTGGTTTGTTTAAATTCAAGGGTGAAATCCTGGAAGCTATTTATTCACGTGCCCAGAAACTCCATTTGGGCTTTAATGCCCTACCAGGGGTGCATATTCTTAACTCTGGAAACAGTGCAGTCTACAGAGAAGAAACTTTTCTGAGGAAAATGGGAAGCTGCCAGTAAAATTCACAGGTATTATCCAAGATTCCCTTTGTGAATTTGGGCAAGTAACTTCATCTACTCTGTGCTTATTTCCCTGCTTTCGAAATGGAGGTGATACTTCACCAGGCTCTTTTAAAGGTAACAATCACAAGTGACTGATGTGCTCAATAAAACATGATTGAGCTGCAGAAAACTGACTGAGGACCCAGTATAAATCTGCTAATTAATCTGGTCCAGCTTTTGCCAATGCAAGATTTCCCTATACACTATATATATTTTTTTTTTTCAGTCCTGTACAAAAAGAAATAGTCTGACACCTGATGCATAGTGGAAAAAAACAGTCTAACCCAATGCATAGTGGAAGTGCTTCTTAGAGGCAAAGAGTAGAAACTAGGACTCCTGGGTTCTATTTTCAGTTCTGCCACTTACTCACTATTTGACTATGGACAAAGCACCTACCCTCTCCACACTTCATTTCATTAAAAACAGATCAAGAGGGTATTGCAAGGTTATTATTTTTCTAATTACCCCAGAGTCCTTGCACGAAAGGCCTTTCAGGAAAGAGGAGAATTTCACAAAAAATAGTAATCCATCACTTAGTTGCCAAGAAATTACAGAATTCTGCAGACTGAACCATGAACAAGCTGTGTCACTGACGCTTATTTCTACTTCTGTGTGACAAACACCTGAGCAAATCAACTGTGGGAGTAAACATCATCAAAGGTTATTAGTTAATAAATACTAATCTCCCACAAACACTTGTATACTAAAGCAGGCACCTTCAAAACACGGGCCCCCATTGCAAAAGGAATTTTGCTAATCCAAAGTTGTTTTTTTTCTTGCCTATTACCCATAACTTTGAGTTGGTATGTAAGTATGTGATAGAAAATGCACCCCAGGACTTTCTGTCAAATGAAAATTCCTTTTGTTTGTGTCAGTTGTGCCAGTTGCTCCTCCCCTGTTCAGGAGCAGTGGTGGGGTTTGCTGTGCTCAGATGAATCACTCATGCACTTGGTACTGCTCAGTTGGGTGTCACCCACCCATGACGGGCCGAGGGCAGTGTCCCTGTCACACAGGCCCTGGCAGAGAGTGTGGCTTAGGTGGTTCTTGCACCAGAATTCCCCATGATCCGAGTCCCTTGTGCCTGTCCCGCACCCCACACTTCACTGCGTTTCGTTTGTGGGTACCACACTGGAACTGTGGAAGTTGAAACTTTTCAGTGAGTTGCTTCATCCTGTTAAACAAGTATTGCACTCTGCCTTGTACTGGGATGTGTTCAACCCTGACAGCTGTGCTGAGCCCTTTAGGATGTAAGACACTGCGCAGGAAAATGCTCCAGCCAGGAGCCAGCATATGTTTGCTCACTTCTAAAAAGCCTTGGTATCAAAGACATCTACTCTCAAACCCAGGAAGAGCAAAGGGGTGGTTAAGTGCCAGAGGGCTCCGCAGGCTCAGGGTGGATGTTATGAAATCCGGGTTGAAATTTTCAAAGTAATTCGAGGAACTGCAATGAATACTGAAATCTCGTTGTTGAGCATCTCCTCCCAGTCTTCTACTGAAGCTCTGTGCTTCCAGATATTCAATGCAGAGAGAGAGGGTATTTGCTCACCATTGTTCGCTACTCTGAGAACTATTTGTACAAACAGGATTTTACAAATTACTGCTGGAGTGGCAGGTTCATGAAGCACTGAAACACCTGCCTTTCTTATAGACTCCAGTCTCACTGAAGCTGACAGGACTACTCACATGCTACAAGTCAAACACACGCTTAAGTAGCTATTATGTGAAGCCCCCCCCAAACTGAAGATTGTGTAAGTGAAGAAGTCACCCCTGACCTCTGGTCTCAGGCTGAAACACTCAGTTGCCAAGAAATGCAGGTATTTTGGGAACTAACTCATTTAGCATCAAATGAATTTCATTATCTTTCCACAAAATAAGATGATGTTAGTGGCAGTGATTCTACTGCCATTTACCAGCATTAGGTTCTGCTCATGTGAAAATCTCCTTTCTTGTGGATTACAGTAAAGCAGAATTTGTCAGATTGCAGAGAAACTGGGGATGTCTGCTTCTGATTTCTGATCACAGCTCTACCTTCCTCAACCAAGAAAATAGAAAATGATTAGTCATGTAGTGCCTATTGATTTAGTAGTCTTCATTTTAAAAATTATGTTTCCCAGTATTGTTCTTTTTTTATTATTATTACTGAAGCAAATTGTAACACACTGAATTGGAAATTGGTTAACTCCTTCCTATCTCTGCTTTTATAGCTCATTTTCTCTCTGATTGAACAAAAGCCATAAACTGAGAACTGTTTTCTCTAAACATAGGAAATAAAAGACAGGCTTCATAAGAACATGTCACGCTCAGGTCACTTGTGCCTCTTTTATTCTCACCATCCCCTGTAATTCCTTTCCTTCCTTCCCAACTCTTTTATCATAACCTGTCTATGAGAATATCTATTATCAGAAGCATACAGTGGATAACTGTGATAGTGAGGGGACTTGGCTAAACTGCCACATGAACCATGTTTTCTATTCCTGTGACAAGGGGTGAAATAAGAGCCTGGTTCATTCCCTGGCTCAGAGAGGCACTAACTAATCTCACAGTGTTGCTCCCCCTCTTCTACAGGGATACTCTTGCTTTTCAAGGAGTACTGGGATAAGTGCAAAAGGAAGTCTCACTCTGCCTTCTATGGATATATAATGACTTCCAGTGAGGTAGGCTCTGCAAAAGGAGAGAAAATCACTGAATGAGAAGAGAGAAAGTCTATAAAGATCCCTGGCCTAGTTTTCCTCACCAAAAAAACAAACAAACAAACAAAAAACAAAACAAAACAAAACAAAAAAAAAACCCACACCAAAACAGATTGTCTCCTAGGTCATGAAATCCATTCCCTCCAATCATAATTAATATGTCATATAAATATTTTTAAAATTTGTTGACTACCACCCTAGAAACCACTGCACCTTCCCCCTTGAATGATCTCTCTAGTGTCTCTTCTGAAATATCAACAAAAATCAGGCAGCTAAGGAGATTTGGATGGGAAAAATTCAGGACAATACAATGGCTAAACTGGGCATTGTATTGGGACAGCAGAACTCGAAAAGGTAAAAGAAAATAATCTTCATGGAACTAATATGTGCTTGGGGCATAGTGGAAGCCATACAGATTCACTCATGGATTCCTGAGGCAAGAGGATGCAAGTGCCAATCCATCCTGGACTGAAGCAGTGGCAGATGCTGCCCAGAAGAAATGAGTTGATCTCCTGCTGGAACTCCACATCAATAATCTGAGCAACTGTTGGAATCAAAGAAAGTTGGTATAGTTGGAAAAGGGGTTCTAACCACACTTCAGAAGTGTGAAAATATTCGTATTTTGGTCCGAGGTCTAGGATTGAGGGGATCTTAGAGGGGAACTCTAATAACACCAAAGTGTGGCAGAGGAAAGAGATGAGGGGTTTTGTTGTATTTGTGGGCTGAGTTTTCAATAAAACCAGATTCCCAAAAGATGAAGGAGCAGAAGCCTACAATGAATGAATACTGTCCTCACCCAGTGCACCGTGCAGAAGTTGAAACCATTCACCAACAGGTATTAAATTGTAGTCATTGTCCTAGATATTTGTTCAAAGCTTTGCTAAGATTTTTTTTTTGTTTTCAGGCTTTGCCCAGTGACCTTCATTTAGCCTTTTTAACAGACAAGGCTGGGACAGCCAGGTATATGTGCTCTAACTGGTAAAGATAAATAGATTCATAGAATTGTTAGGTCTGAATTGCATCCACAGCATGTGTGCTCTAAAGATATACACTTGAGCCCAGCCAGAAGTCATGGGACTGAAACAGGAATTTCTGAGTGAAAATCGCTGGCCTGTGCCGTGCAAGAAGCCAGACTCCATGACCTAATAGACATTTCTGGTTTTAAAATCTATGTACCTATGGAAAAAAAACCCATCTGTCCTATGCTTTGCTTTTTCTGCAAGGCCATTATCTCTCCAGGATATCTATACTCAGCAGCCTCAGGCTTGAAGACTTTTAGTGATTATAATTCTACCACCATTTTGCACCTCCAAAGCTTTTGCAGGGAAGCCTCCGGGGGCTGGAGTGAGACAAAGTCCAGTTGCAATTCCAGTTTACCAGTTAAATTGTTGGCTGACTGATTGCAATAGTGTCTGCCATCAGTGCAGAACAACAGAGCTGATTCCTGAGAACAAGCTGACATGGAAACTTGTGTCACTCAGAGCTCAAAAAGGCATTAGAAGTCTGAGAGGTCTTAACAACACTCTCAGGCTGTAGCTGCTTCCATTTTTATTTATACATTGTGCTTTTAATGAAATAGGCTTCCAGTTCACCAGCACCTTAGTAACAACCCTATTATCCACATCCTGTACTCTCTCCTTAATACCTTGAGCCAGATTCTTCCTTAAACCAGTGACATCCCATTGCCTGCAATGGGGCTACTTGGAATTTGCATACTCCTGAGGGGAGAATCACAGCTCTCTTCTCCCAGTCCCTCTTTCACCCTCACAAATGCTCATTTGTTATTATTTTTTAAGGTTCTAATTTAACCAAGCCATACTTTCCGCTGCCTCCGGAATCAATATTTTCTCTGTCTTTTGACTTTTTTTTTTTTTTTTTATTTTTACATGCGGTCTCCAAAAGGGTATAATTTACAGTTAATACCATGCAATCAAAGACAATGGCAGGATTCCCGTGAGCAGAGCAATCCCTGCTTCCTAATCATGGCTCTCATGCTCCACAGAAGAATTACAGTCCTGCTCAAGGAATAGCAAATACCTGTTCCCACAAACACACACAGCTTGGTATGTTAAGGTTGTATGGAATGAGGGAAATCTCTGCCTGTCTTTGCTCAGAAGGACACGACTACCTGAACTTCAACACCCCTTGGGATAAGGAAAAAAGCACCACGAGAAAAGCAGATTCCCCACCAGGGCAGGGCATAGCCCACACTGCATTCTTGAGAGTCATTTATATTCAGAAAGGATTCCTTCGGGAGTGCCAGGTCATTTTCAGCACCATTTTGTGACAAAGGCCAGCTGTGTAGTGACTTCAGTGGGGCCCTACCTTGCTAGTAACTGGTGTAAAATACCTAAATTCGCATCTCATAGTCTGCTGAGTAACCACTACACACAGCAGAGCAGTATTAAGTGTAGTTCCTGCTGTATTTTCCACCCTCAGGAGATAAGTCCCACAGAATACCTCTGACTTAGAGAAAACCAGAGCAGAGAAATGAGGCAAGGGCTGCTTTGGTTTGAGGTGGTTCTGCAGGACTCAAATAAAGGATAAACTCTGGTGGAAGTAGGAGGAATCTGCCCTAAGATCGATATGAACAGAACACACAATGTCAAACGCATGTGTTGGATGTACCCAAACCCCACAGGTTTGTGTGCAAGGCTGTTCGTGCCTCTGCTGCTGCAGAGGACAAGAGGGTTGGGTTTTGGAGAAAGGAATCTGGGTACAGCATGGCACTGATGCATTTTGTTCTGCATTATTCTCCCTTAAGCACTGTCTTTCCCTACTTGCATGGCTTTGTTGGAGGACAATTACCTTCCCTAAATGAGAACGACCAGAATGTGTCAAGGGTCAAGTAAAAAGCAATATACAAAGCAGCCAGAAATAAAGGAGTATCGGGCAGGGAGCAGTCCAATTCTTCACTTTCCATGGGGACAAAGACATTTAATCTGCTGCTGCAGCAACAGCTATTCCACTAGTAGTGGAATGGAGGGTACCAGTGATCTTATTCTTTTACAGGACGAGACCAAGTGGAACAACATGAGGGCACAGCATTAGGGTGGTTTGCTCAACGTTCACTTGGCAAATGACAGGAGGATTGTGAGGCTTCTACTCAGCCTGTTTGCCACTCTCGTCTGCCAAAGGAGGCCAGGTTTGGAGCAGAATTGGTGGGAGCTGCTTAGCCTATTTCAGAGCAAAGCCACTGCCTTGTATGCTTTAGGAAACTCTTAGGCAAACCTGCAGGACTTCACCCTCTAAGCTGCAGTGCAGTAGTTCTTGGAAAAGGAATCATAGACACAAGCTGGAATGACTTTGATGTCTTATTTTCCTCCACTCAACTTGTATCAAAACAAGCTCTTAGCACATTTGGGGGACTTTGTGTTCCCATTTTCCAAACTCTCTTGCTACAACCAGTCTTTTCTCAATGAATCCAAAGTTTTTGAATTTTCATTTGCAATTCTCCAAAAGCACTAGATGCTATGCCTTTTTATCAGCAGCCCAGTAAGAACAGAAAGTCTATTTATTTTGTCTTCCACTTTTACACAAATATATTATGACCTAAAATCAAGTGGCTCCTTGGATTTTCCTTTTTGTGTTCTCTTAGGAATATATAGAGAAAACACAACAGAACAGATTGTTCTCCTACAGCATCTCATCAAATGACTGTCAGGAAAAAAAAAATCTCTGTCTCACCTCAGAAGAGGCTGTCAAGCAATGAGGAGGTGTTATTTCCCCTAGTCTTACTGTTCCTGTCCCAAACTCTCTCAAGAAGTGTTTACATTGAAAATTGTTGAGAATTGGGAGAACAGAGCAAGAGAGACGCTCACTGCATGCCCTGTTTCCTGTATTATTCCCCAGCAATTTGCTGTGGACTACTGTAGGAGAAGAACCAATATCAAACATACACGTGAGCCACGTTAGACGACACATAAGGGAGAGGTAAATAAACGGCAGAGAATCCAGAAAAATGCAGCAGAGTTGTTGCAAAAATTCAGAGCTTCTGGCTTTGATGAGTTTCGGGAAACGGCAGAGTGTATCTCTGAGAAGGGCAACCCAGGGAGAGAGGATAATGCTTAGTATATAGTGCATTCAAGAGGAACGGAAGGGGAACAAAGGCATGGCCGACAGTGAACCCATGTGCTGCAGACAGGCAATTACTCTATAAATCACAGTTAAAGGAGACCTCTACTAGCTGGCACCTACCACAGTCCCTCACCTCTCCGTGAGGCCACTGTGATCACAGGCAAAGCCAGAGATCTGGCAGGGCAAAAATTGCTAAGCACTGAGACAGATAGGTCAGCATCCACACCAATCCCCCAAAACCACAGGTCCTGGAAAAGTAGGAGCATCTCTGCGGACTGAAGGTGCCTTGAGGAGACAAGTTCTTGATGCAGATTAGATGATGGGATATCTGACCTAAAGGGGGGTGGCCACAAGGGCACGATGAGCTGTTCTTGAGAGGCACGGGCTAAACCACTTATCATGATGGTTTCATTGCAGGGAACAGTCATGCACTATTAGTGCTGAAAGATTTCCCAGCCCTAACGGCTAGGATTTTAAGAATCTATTTAACTTTGATAGTCTATAGCCCATCACTGGGAGTCTGCTTAAAGGTGTGATTGCTCTTCTTTGTATTGGAATTGCTGACAGATCCTTAACTATTATGGCGCTTACCAGCAGTAACCCATTTAAATAGAAAGAAAGAGGAGAGCGTAAATGGCTTGTGCTGTTTGGATTTGATTTACCCATCAGCAGAAAAAAGTTCCATGTATAGATCCTTGCTACAGTCTTCAGACCATGAGTTTGCTGTGCTCTTTGTATACCGTTATACTATAAAGTTAGAAAATGCATTATCCTGGAGGAAGGATGCTACGCTGAAGGGAATTTTGGTGCTGGTTGTTTTTGAACTGCAATGTGTGGCATTGTAATTCCGTGTCAGTGATTTAAATGCACTGATAGAGTTGGTGACAGCTTAAATGGCTCCAGCCCCCAGCCTTCCCTCACCCCTCCTCCCTGCCTGCGGTTCCTCTCTCTTATGGATGGAAGGCTGACAAGTTCTGTGCAGGAACAATGGAGAGTGGGAGAGTAGGTGGAGAGACCGGTAATTGTTTAGGGTGGGTTTTTTCTGGTGTTGTTTTAAAATATGAGCAAATATGGAGACATTCCACCTTATTTTTTTCATGCTGAAATGCAACTAGTGAATCCCAAGGGAGGCTGATTGCGTGGCCAGGCATCCCATTGCCCCTGCCCTCCAAGTGGGAGGAATGGAGAGAAAGAGAGAGAGAAGGTGACTGAGTGGCCCTACAGGCTGCTTTCATCATCCTATACCTGCTCTGCAGTGACAGGCTTCTGACAGTAGACAGCCATCTCTCTAAATCAATCATCTGCTTTCTTGTTCCTTATTCCCCTCCCACCTCCTGCTCGTACACAGCAGTGCCCAGCACTCTGTGTGACAGGAGACCTTCAGCGGCTGGCTTTCCCTCCTGTATTCCTGCAGGTGAGCCAGGGGTGCTGCTCTGCCTGCTTGTTCGGAGCCACTCAGAGGGATGTGACGGTCACTACCGGCATCCTTAGGAAGGCTGAACGACAGAGTGAGCAACTGCAAATGCAGGTGATGAAAATGATCATCGTTTCTCTTTAGATGCTCACAACAAAGGCTGCCACTCAAACACCAGAGGGGCAAGAAGACGAGTAAAGACTGGAAAAATACAGATATGCGCTGTGCAGGACTGAACCCCACTGGGAAATAAGGCATCAAAGCATCTTGTTATCACTGCCACCCCTATTAATAACATCCCTGACTTTAGGTACAACCTCAGCAACTCTGGAATGGTCTAAAAATACTGAGTGATGGATGGTGCAGTACCACGCTCCTGATTTACATTTGTTAGAAGCAAACAACCACAACTCACTGAGAGTAAATATGTGATCCTGTCATCCCTAACTGGTGGGAATAAAAAACATATTACTCTGGTCTTTATCATGTGCCCAGACTCTATATACACTTTCTCTCTCTCATGTATGCTGATACAGATATAATGGAAATGGAAAGGGTATCCATCAGAGAAAGGGAAAGTCAGTGACTTGGGTTAATCTTGTATCTTGAAAAAGTCAGTGATGGGTGCATGTGCTTTGGACATCTAGACCTCACATTCATGAGAGCACTCCTAGCACAAGTTACATACTCAACTTCTTTGTATTAGACAGGCAACTACCCAGGTTGATGAAAAAAAAGATTACTTTGATTACTTTCTTTTACTAGATGAAAAAAAGATGCCTTCTGTAAGACAAATGCAGGACACGATCATGAGTCTGGCATTGTATGCAGTAGCAGATTTCCAAAGCCAAGATTTATTGCACTCAACTTCAGCTACTTAAATTCAGCATCTGAGATGGAAATCATATCCTTCTAGACTCTCTCTGCAGTCAGGGGAGAAAGAAATACCTCCAGAGCAGAAAGAAGATCTTCAGTAGCCTCTAGCTTTCCAAAGATTGTACATACAAAAAACCTAGGGCAACCACATTCCTAATTGAAGCATCTCAGTTAAGTGCCTGACTTTAAATGGGATGACTCTAGATCAGTATTGCCTGATTCCACCCTGCAGGCTGCCCTCTCTGGTCCTTCTGACAGGCAGGGTTACCCCACAGTGCCAAAGCTCACTGCTCACTCACTGTGTTTGCAAGTTCCTTCATATTCCTTCAACTTCAGAGCAATTATCCATAAATATCCAAAAAGGCACATAATCAATTTCCATCAAATTCCTTCTTTTTCAATATCCTTGTTGTCAGGCAGTGTAGGCTGTTGCAGTAGGGTGACTGCTGTTGACTATCTCTGAGTGAGGAAGAGGGGTAGGTTAGAGATTTGTGCCCTTAGCAGAGGGACAGCAGTGACTGCCAGCGGAGGGAGAGAGGGCTCAGAAACTCAAGACAGTGAATCATGTGGTCAGGGGCAACTCTCAGCACAGAGTAATGTGGTACTTTACATGTAATGTACAGGGTAATGTGGGGAGGTTGAAGAAAGTGAGCTGGATTAGGGCTACAAACTGCTGCAGATTGAGAGTTTGACACCTGGCATGTGGAGCAGGGTTGGACTTTGGCCAACCCTTGCCCAACCATAGCTCTGGGGCAAGAAGAGCCACAGAAAAAAAAAAGCTCTGCCAGACCTACCTTAATGAAAAGACTGAAATTAGTGACACTCCCAGCTGCTTGTTTAAAATGACAATGTTTTTATTAGTGCTAAAATAGAATGGGAAAGAGAAGGAGTGTTGTGTAAAGTGTGTGCTGGCCTTTGTGCCTGCTGCTGGGGGTGTGATCAACAACACCAGCTGGCAGCTCTTTGGTTAAGAAAAAAAAATAATACAGTCCTGGAGATTGCAATGTGAACAAGAGCAAGCAGAGCACTCAGCATAGGAAAAACAGCTGGCGAGGGACCCAGGCTGTCAGGGCACAAATTGCAGTCAAAGCCAACAGGAAGTTCTCTCCATCACTCCTAACGTGTGGAGAGTTTCCGCACACTCTCCTTCTTGGCTTGCCACCACCCTGCTTTCAGTAGGGCAAATGCAGATGCCTGTGGACTGAAACCTTGGGAGATAAGCTGCCCACACACACTTTGGCCTGGGATACAACCATGGGGTGAGGAGCGGAGAGTGGCCTCTGCCACACACTGCGGGTTTGCATGTTTGGTGGTCCATGCAAGGTTTGGGACTTGGCAACCAGTACCCTGGGAAGACAGCTGGTAGACCAGAAAAATGTGCCTGGCCCTGTCCTGCAGACCCCACTGCCGTGGCAGCCTCAGGCTCCATCCAGCTCTGCAAACGTATTTCACACACTCCCAGCTCCACTTGCCATTTCGGTCCCGCAATCCGATGCAGCTCAGCTGCTTTCACTCAGTTCTGCCCTGCAGCTTCCCGTTTTTCAGTTCTGCACCACAAAGATGATGTAAATCCACTTCTTCCCTGCAACACCCTCAAGTGCTCTAGAAGTCATTTTATTTTGATCAAAGTCAGTCAGCTATGGCCCAACTGTGTCGTGTGTTGTTTGCAGTACACCTATACTGATGCATTCACAGCATATTTATCACCAGAGAAGACGAGCAGTTTTTCCTCCCTTTGATTTGAGATACTAATTAAACCTATTTTTATTGAGATTGAGGGCATTCAAAGCCTAAAGACCGTCTTTGTTTCCTAAAGCCAACAAGGTGAGACAGAAGCAGGCTGTAGAAAGAGTTCATTAGCTTGGGAATGAACCCCTTCTCTGACACTGACCTACTCGATGACTTTGAGCATTTTACTTTACCATGCGTGACAAATAGCAATTAACTTGCTGCATACTCCACTAAGAAGTTGTTAGCATACACTGTGATGAGAAATGAAATGCAAGAACTTCGAAAAAATAAGCTGGGAGGTCAGATCTGAGCTAGAGTGCCTACATGTATCTTTAACTGAGTGATAACTCAGACTTTGAAAGAAAAAAGGTGAGTTTAAAAAAACTAAATCAAAAAATAATTGTGCAGCCTTTAGCTCTAGATAATGGCAGCGTGAGAAGTGGGATAATTAAATGATTGATATGATTTCAGAAAGAAAACGCAGTTTTTCTGGGCATGCACAAGGTTATCTGTGTCATTTAATTAACCTGCATGCAGGAGAGGAATTCTCTGCTGTTATCTCTTGATCCCAGTCCTCTGATGTCTGCTGGGGGTTATTTTTTGGTTTTTGTTTTCTAAGCTAGGTTGTGGTTTGTTGTTTTTTTTCCCCTGGGGATCAGCAAGAGCTGAAGAGATTGCTACAAAACAGAGAAGAAATATCTTTTAAAGATTCTTTAGAATGGTACTAACAGGGGAATGCTTTATATCAGCTGCCTTGTGTGGGATACTGATGAGGTTGCTGCCTCAGTTCCTTTCCTGTTGTGGGGAAACAATGTCATTTTGCTGGCTCAGCACTGCTGGTAAGGGGGAAGAGCCATCAGTGCACTGCTCTCTCATCTCCACGATGTGAGTGAGCACTGGCCCCCTGGGAGGGTCCTCCCATCACCAGCAATCTGCTCCAGCCCTTGCTGTACTCCCTGGTTTCAGCCATCTCCTATCTGACTCTGCATCCTACAGCCCTTCCTGTCCCCTACAGGACCATCCCTGAACAGGGACCTGTGCTCCTCTGGAAACAAGCTCCACTCTTCCCTGCAGGCTGCACCTCTCTTTTACAGCTGCCTCTCTATCAGGCTTTAGTTTTATTTGCTCTTGACTCCCAAAATGCAGGTGGAACTGTGCCTGTTTACCCAGAGAAGTATGGGTGTCTCTGGGGAGGGAAGCAGGCAAGCAGGGAGCTGAGGACAGGACTCTGGTGTGCAGGTCTGGGACACTGGCCAAGGCATCCGTCTTCCATCAAAATCCAGAACAGCCCCAGCCAAACCAGCATGGCTCCTCTGCTGTCATCCCTGGCAGAGATGCCATGGAATACCTCAGCCATGAAGATTCAGCTTCCTTCCACCTCTCCCCAGCCATGGAGGCTCAGCTGTAAGGTGGCACTGGGTGACAGAAACCAACCACTGTAGTATTTGTTCTGTCCAAAATGCTGATCAGTCCAATATCGACATACAAGAAAGACAGGGAGCTCAGGGATTGCTCCAAGAGTGGAAGGCTCTGCTCAAGCTTTGCTTTCAAATTTGGTCTTTCTAAAACACATCCCCATCCCAAGCCATGCATGCTACAAGCCAGCACTTCTATTGAAGATGTCAAGTAACAATATAAATCCTGAGAGCAATGAGTCTATATATAGTAGACAGGCATGTACAGGGGGAAAGGGAGTAAAAGAAAGGGAGAAGATAGACAGATAGATGTGTGCAGTAGAAATGTTTCTTAGAAGCTTCTGACGGTGTTCTTCTAGCCTTGTCAGGAATATGTCTGAAAGCTCATATATAAAAGACTACCCTCTCCAGCTTAAAATTCATCTCTGTGCCTTCCTGTTAGGTGTCTACATACAGACTCAGTGTCATCATTTTTTTTAAACCATCTGACACTGGTGAATCAGCCCTCTAAGCAAGCCACTAAGAACAAAGTTTGCCTCTGCAAAGCCTCACTCACAGTAAAGGGATCCGGAGATCTGTTTTAAAAAAAAGTGATCCCTCCAATCTGGTAGGATTAGCAAGGAGTTCTGCACGGAGAAGTGGCAGGGCACAGGGCTGTTCAGCTCATGTCTGTGGACTTTTGCTTTTATTTTGAGATTTTTGCCATTTCTAAACTTGCTGATACTTGCTTGGTGCCAGTACAGCAACAGTGATGCAATGCTATGGGACGTGGCCATTGGGGTTTTGATCTTTAAAAATTAACATTCAATGCTGTATTGACACATGTACACATTCATTCTGGGAACTCTTCCTTCCTTCATCAAATGACTGCTTGTGGTGGCAAATTATAATCAGATTACTGAAATGGTTATCCCCACCTGACTGCAGAGTTGTTCTACCTTAGCGTGCCAGGCTGAAAACTGGTGGTTCAGGAGATGATTCCAAGTAGATCACACCCCCATGCCTTGGGAGCAGTAGTTCCATCAGAAAAGGGAAGAAAGACAGGGGAGGCAACCACTCAAAGTTGTCTGATCTTAATCTAGCCCAATTCTGTCACACCCTTCAGGAAAACCTGTGCTGACCCTCTTCAAGCTTGAGACAAGCTCAGACACCAGAAGGAAGCTGGGATACCTTCACATATCAGTTTTTGTGGTAAATGGGTCAGCCCCACCACTCTGGATTCTGCATCCAGGAGAAGAATGGACTTCTGTCTAGAAAGGCTGATAAACTTAACAGCTGAATGACAGAAGGGAAACACCCATGCAGTGATTTTTGCAAGTGGGCGCAGCAAACCAGTAGCAGAGACGGAGTTAAAATTCAAACTTCTTGAGTCCCAGTCCCACCCATCAGAACATATTGCCCATAATCTAAGTATGGTACAAACATCCAATTGACAAGCTTTTTACAACAGAGATGACAAAGTGGAAACTATAATCTCTTGGATATGCTACTCTGTGGCCAGGAGAGGATTCTGTCGTAAATGTTATTTATTTATTTATTTTTAACTAGAAGGATTAGGCTGCCTCTCCTTGCATAATAAAATAGTAAAAGAGGACAAACCCACAAACCCCACATAGCATTTGACCTCCCTGCCCCTTTCCTGGGCCTTCGAGAACCAGAGGACTGCGTGGGAAGCACAGGGAGAGGCAGACACAGGAGTGCAGCCAGCAGTGAACAAGGATGTCCTGATGGGGACTCATCACAACTGCCAGCAGTGACTTTGTCCTACTGGGTCAAACTCCTGATGGAGGCTGGAGTGGGCCTGAGCAGGGGTGACTTTGCTGTAGCAGGGCTGGTGTAAAGATCTGAGAAAGTCCTATGTGGCTATGTAAGAAAGGTCCCTATGGAGCCTCCCCAGTCCTGGTAACCCTGCCTGGAAACCAGTGGCTCCCCTCCCTCTTCCCTCTTTGAGAAAGGTGCAGAAGGATTGTCCTAAGGCAGGAAATGACAGACCAAGGTCAAGTGCTCTGCAGAGCCAAATGAAGCAATGGGATTATTCTGAAAATTCATTTAAGAATACAACTTGTGGATATTCTAGGGGTGACATCTACAGATAAAATCATTATCTGCCCTGGAGAACAGTAGTCAGGAAAAGGATTATCAAGGAAGTATATATGAGCTACACAGGCACATTTCACTGCCATGAGATCTGAGTTTCCAGTTCACATGTTCCCAAGGGCTATTTATTCTTTTTAAAAGAATACTTAGTCAAAACTGGGAGCCTGCAGAAGGGAAGAAAAATTACAGATACAATCAGCTATCTCTTCTGCATGTACAAGTTGCTTGCATGTACAAGAATAAACAAAGTCCTGAATGTTAAAGGATGGGAGGATCCAGAAAAACATAGCTGGGAAAAAGTTTTCACCTGAGCCCCAAGTGAGATGGGGGTTTTTCAGCAGAGTTTCTGTAACAGGGATGCCCCATCAGACTGCACACCCCAAAAGTAGCACAATCCCTTATCCTGTCTTCTGCTCTGAGATTTCATTAAAGAATTTCAATTGTTTGGCAAGTCACAAACCTGCCACAGAGCAGGAGATACACCAAGTGTTGTCCTGCAAATGCAGGAGGTGCAGATTCAATGATGGCAGCACAGGAGGAGGTCAAATGAGGGACACACACCATGTGTGTGCCCTGACAGTTGTGCAGTGCAGTGTTTCAGGGAAACAAAAGGCAGACACATTTAGCCTGGAGAACCTCAGCCAAGACTCCTTGAGGAGCCCGGTTCAGGCTAAGGAACACACTGTGGAGTGCTCTGAGAGGAAAGGCCAGAGGCTTGCTGTTTCCCAGCATATTTCTGAGTCACTGAAATGCTAAAAGAAGAAAGGAACAGCAAAATGTTGTGCACAAACTTAGAAATGTTTGTTAGCTGTCCATCTCCCACTTCTATTCCTGCTCCTTCTGTTTCCTTCTATGGTATGACACAGGCTTCAGTGCCATCAGCAACCACCTCCCTCCAGCCCGTAGCACTCACCCTCTCAAGCCTGCAGAGTCAGCAATGTTAACAAAGCAGCTACAGAAGAGCATGTGACAATAAAATAAAGTTAATTTGCTGCAATGTGGTATTTAACCAGAAGAAAATAAGAGAGCGATGCCCTCGCTTTTGGACTGTTACCCACAACCCCCTGCACATGACAGCAGTGACAGTGTCAGCTTCCATATGCTGGTGTTACAGTGACACTTGCAACGCTAAACACTGATTAGAATTAAAATGGAAATGACATCTACATGCATTACTCTGCTATTAATCTTGATGCCCCACGTTTTATGTTGACAGTGGGCTTTTGCGGGGGGAGCCTGGAAAGGCACAGGGTTGTACAGTTGTGGGTTTTTTTGTAGTTGTTATTAAAGAAGCAAATCTGATTCTGAATATGAGCATAACACAGTGAATTACAAGCTCTTGGTAGCTCAGAAAGAAGACAAGATCTTTGTATTGCCACTTGTTAGACAGCGAGCCCAGTTTCAGAAAATACGTGTAAGACTGTGTGCGCAGTAAATTTTTGCCACTAAAATGGAAATTTGATGGAACGTTAACATGAGTTTATTCAAATATCTGATGCAGGTGCCTGTGAATCATGTAACTACCTTATGCTGTTAACTGACTGTACCATAATTGTGTACACAAGTGGTATTCACAAATGGAGCATGGTTGATTAGAAAATGAGACCTATGAGATGAGATTCTTCCTAACTGCAGCGGAGCGGCTGAATGGAGAAGTTCCCCCTCAGGAAAAGGTGTGCATTGAATAGAGCACTGTTCCAAGGCCATGGAAGGGTTAATTCACACCACACATCCTGGGATCTCTGAGGAATGCTCAGCAAGGACACAAGTCCTTTGACTCATTTTGACAGTGCCCAGCCACTGGTTTACAGCTGAGCCTCAAAGACAGGCCGAGGACACAGAGTCACACAATGGTTTGGATTGGAAGGGATCGTAAAGATCATCTGGTTCCAAACCCCTGCCATGGGCAGGGACACCTTCCACTAGACCAGGTTGCTCAATGTCTCATCCAACCTGGCCTTGGACACTTCCAGGATGGGACATCCACAACAGATCTTCTCTCCTCTGGTCTACTTCCTGACTGAGTTCTGTGGGAGGTTCTTTTCTCTGGATAACACCATAAACACCCCTTTCAGGAGGGCTCAGTTATCCTTTAGTGGGGAGGTTATCTATCCTCCTCTACAGAACTGGAGTAGCCAGAGCTTATCCTGGCTTAGATTAGGGCCTGCATCTGACCTGTCCCTGCAAGTCAAGTATCCTTGGTCCTCCCACAGAACCACAGTCCAGAATGGGGACTGGAAAATGTTTAAGCTATTTCTGATTTTCCTGAAATCACCACCTTTTCCAGTTCTTGCACTACAGATGGAAATTTTTCTTCTTTAAAAAAATACAGAATGACTGCAAGGCAGTTTGGGCTAAAACTAAAATAAAATTCATCCATTTTGGGCTGATTTTTTGCTTACATAGCAAGAAGCATCAACAAATCTGATGCACGACAATTGCATGAAAGAGAAATGCAACTGTAAGGGCTGAGTGCTGTGCCCTCCCTGCCGAGATCCTGGCAGAGCTGCCTGATCCCACATGCAGGAGCTTGGTGGGCTGGATCCCTCAGGCTCCACCAGTGCACTTGGACCAGCCCACACCTTGATGGCTCCTGTGCTCCACGGAGAAGCAGAGACATGGTTACAGTATCAGAGCCATTCTCCAAGCTACCTGCTTGTCCTTGCCAGCAGATCAGATTTGGGAAAATATTCAGAGCTGTGCTTCACTTTCCCTGTTCCTGCACCTGCAGTTTGATGACTGAGGTGCTCAGGTATAAGCACACACCTGTGCTGTTTGGCAAACCATGGCTGAATTCCAGGTTCAAATCTATAAAAATCACCACATGATGTTCTATCAAAATTTCCAGCACCCACCTTAACTCTGCCCCAAGCCCCTGGTTTTTCTTCCTTCTGCAGAACTTTCCCACCCAGGCTCCAGGCATGATGGATAGCTTCCCTCTGCCTTATCTCATCCCTACAACACTAAGGCATAACGAGGGGCTTGGAGGGGAGGGAAGAAGATGCCTGTAGTGCCTGTAAAGTTGAAGATAACGTTTAAGCTTTGTTACACCAATGAGGCTGCATTAAGCTCCCACGACCTTGAGCTAGAGCTGCAGCTTGGGTTCCTCTCCTAAAGACTTTAATAAAGTGAAAAATTGTTTCAATACAAAATGTGATATTGGGACATTGTTCGTGCATATACTGAGCTTAAGTCAAATATTCTGTGTCCTCAAATCCGACTGATTAATAATTAGACCAGAAATTCTGTCTTTACTCTAATGTGTTTAGGAAAACTGATGGATTTAATTTTTTTTATCAGCCAAAAGTAAGAAAAATGTAATCTTTCTTAAAGTATCTAATACAACAATGCAGAATAATTAGTTTCTATGAAAACAGGCATAATGGGACTGAATAATAAATCACTTTCTGTTTTGTATCTGCCCGTCTGATGGAGGAGAGATTTACTATACAGTATAGTGCATGATGCTGTAGGAAATGTCAGGCAATAGAAGAAATCTATAAGGGGATAAAGTATTTCCAGCTGTGCCTTATAAAGGAGTGTTTCATCTCGTGACAAAGCCTCAGGGATAGGTCCAAGTAATTAGCAGGCAAAAGGCAGCTCCTCTCAGGATGCCAAACTGTGTTGGCCCCTAAAGCTCTGGTTCTGCATCCTCCATGGCCATTTACTTCAACAGACCTGTGCACTTCTGGAGAGTTTTCCTCTACCCTTTTTTTCCATCCCTTTTGGCGCCTTAAACACACAAATGCACTGAAAGGGTCTGGTCCAGGCTCTTCTCACAGGTCAGTGCAATCCACATTTTGCAGCTGGACAAGCCTAGGCACAGTGAAATATATTGGCATGGCCAAGGCCATGTGACAGGCAAGGAGCTGCCCGAGCCTAGATCAGAATCAAGTTCACTGCCAACAGACTCAATCCAAAGCCCTTTTAATTGAATTGTAAGGGTTAAGTCACATAACAGGGAAGTTGGATTCTCCAGCTGCTACAGCTCTGCTTTACTTCTTTTAAATTGTAGTTTTTCTTAGCTTTCTTCTAGGAAAGGAACCAGAATGAAAGCAAGTAGGTTGATATGTTGACTCTTCTCCAGGTACATTCATGAGGTGTCCAAAACAGGCTTGTTGCTGGGCATTATCATCCTGCTTTCATTGTCTGCCACTAGAACATCATCTCTCTGTTGGTTCCATTTGGACCTGACTCCAAAGGCATGATTTAGTCTCACTCCTTTTCACTTCACAGGTGAGTTCATTCTGATTTGCATTGCCAACCAAAACAGAATCTGTTCCTGTGGGTTTAGTCAGTACTTGCACAAAGAACATTTGCCTTTTATCCTGGCTTCTCGTCCCCTTCTTGGGAATTCTTTTGAGACCAAAAAGGTGGTTGAAAAACCAATATTCCTATAGGGCTTATGACCTGGGATACAGTCACATGTAGGAAGCTGTGCTGTTAGATTCAAATGTGTAACATTCCTCAGCCAATTTGACTCAATTCATATGGAAAGTCCAAAGGTCCATCTAATTCTTGTTGACTTCTCTTGAGCACAATTCATGGTACATTTATCTTTTGCTTGGTGATGGTAAATGGCCTCCAGTTCTTCCTCCAATAACAGGTCACCCTCTACAGATCTGCTTTGGTTTGTACTCCATACAGAATCATGCAAGTCTAATCCTGCATTATTATCCCTAATTCCACCACAATGTACTTTTTTCCCTGCACTCTTGGGATGCCACAGCCCAAACCTTGCCCATTCACAAGGTCATCTGAGATTTACAATTTAAAGGGATACAATCACTAAAACCAGCACAAGTTAAAACATCATCAACAAGTTTCCTTTGCAAATAACAAGCACAGGAATCTGTTTGTGAGACCTCTGTCAAAAAAACCCTTACAAATTGCTCACAGATGCCAAAAAACAAGGAGAATGGGGAGACTGTGCAAGGATCACACCTAGAAACAAATGCCATCTCCAGGTCAGTATCCAACACCTCCCTCTACTGGATAAAGCCCAGACAGATAAACTGTGTGTCGCAAGTGCAGCACAGTCTGACTCGGTGCTTCTGCAGCATCAGACCAGTGACTCATCCCACTGTCCCCCTGCCATTCCTGTGTGCAGGATCTTCAGAGCCTGGAGGCTCCCAAGCTCGTAGACATTCACTTGTAACCTGTTTTATGTGACTGTTGCCCAGTGAGAAATACAGTGGCTGGGACAGACTTCTCAGAATGTTCCCTTCACTTTGAAGAACTCTTTTTTTCTCACACCCAACAGGGGACACTCCTGGCCCAGACTTGGACTTGTTTACCCTTTCAGCTGTTCCCCACCCTAGGTAGCTCTTCTCAAGCTGTCACAATCAGTGTCACAGGAAAATTACCACGTAACATATGTGACAAGTCACACCTACACTGCACAAAAGGCACGATTATGCAGTGACGTGTCAAATGGATCATATTCATGTATCCCCCAACATGTACAGTTCATGAGAACTGACATCTCTTCGTCAGCTGAAGGAAATGACAAATCACAGAGCAGGCAGGCTGAGCAGCTCAGGGACTGTGACAGTGGCCAGCCCATTCTCAGGGCACAAAACCAATGCCTGCCTTCCCCCACCAAGTCTATATATACACCTATATAGGTAAAATCACTAACTTTACGTTGTGCAGGTTATAAACATCTTAGAGAACATATCCAGGCATCCATATCTGCAGGTTTTCCCTCCCTCCATCTCTGGATAACTACCTGCTCTGCTGCCTCTTGAGCGATTCTGCAGTGAAGCAGAACTGCTGGGAGAGGTAGCCAGGCAGGCTGGGGGGGGTCAATGGCTGCTGAATGCACAAGCCTGGGACTTCAGAGTGCCAGATTCAACTCTGCCACTGACTGTGTGTACTTTGGCCCAAGTCATCAAGCCTCTCTGAGCCTCAGTTCTCCCTCTGTTAAATGAAACAGCAAAACTGTCCTGCCAAATGAAATATCATGAGAATAAGTAGGATAAACAATGCAAGCACTCAGATATACTAACCTACATTGATGTGTTCTGGCTTAAGCACCTTAGACAGACTAATAAAGGCTTTATGGAACATCTGATGGAATCAATAAATAGATGTCTGTGGATTTCAGCAGGCAGTGGTTTAACCCCCTGCGAGAGAACAGGTGGTGTCTGCATTGCCTGCACAGCCAAGGAATGTTTGCTGTTAGACTTGTCCCTTGCACTTTGCTCTTCCCAAAATACATCTTAAAATGTAGGAAGGATCTCAAACACTGACAGCTTTGAACCTAGAACTAGTTAGCTGTATCAACAAGGCAAAATAAACTGCAAGCAGCAAATAGAGGAAAGACAATACCAGGCAGGGAACACGGAGGTTTGAGTTCGACTCTCAGCTCATTCACAGATTTCCTGCATAATCTTTGATGAGACATTTAGTTTCAGTATGCACCAGCTACTCATCTGCAAATCGAGGATGAATAATCATTCCCTTGCCCTTGCTTTCTATTTAAAGTGTAAGCTCTTGGGACTGAGGTTTCCACTTATTGTTGACAACTCTACATCAGCCATGAAACGTTTCTCTAAATTGCAGAAAAACTGTGTTACAGATGCAGAATCTCTCTCCTGTTTGTAAACAGTCTAGCCTGGGTCCAGAATAGCCACACACACTGAGCACAGCCAATGAGCTCCACTGGACCCTGTCACAGGCGCAGCAGCTGGAGCATAGCATTGTATTAAGAAAGCAAGATCCCTTCAGCAGCAGATTGTCCCTGTATGTTTGCACAGAGCTGTGCTCTGCTAAATGGGATCCCCTCCATACACGCGTACTTGAGAGGGCAGTGCAGCAGTGCTGGAGCAGCACAGTGAAAGTCAGCTCATATCCAGAAGCAATGGTGTTATTTAGTAATTTCAAATGTCTGGAGCATTCTAGCTCTCTCTTGCTCCTGATGAGGGAGACGTGATAACATGTATGTAGAGTGTGAGCCCTGAGCCCAACCAGGATGTTCAGGAAACATCAAAGTAAAGGTAACAATGACTACAGAGAAACTACCATACGCAGGGTTAATCCCGGTCTGACCCAAATATTCTATTCTCATCCCCTTTGTGTGTCCAAGAGACTCCTCCAGTTCCTTCTCCTCTGATAGGAGGAGCTCAAGTAGGATGTGTTTGCTAAAGACCACATAGAACCAAGGAGCCACATCTGCACAATGGATTCAAGATCAGGCCCATCCCAAAGATGGGCTGCACGAAGAGAAAATAAACAAAGGCTGAAACACATCCTGTGTGAACATTGGGCTGATCATGAACATCATGCCATTTCTATTCCTCTACACAGGAGATGCAAGAACAAAGAAATGGCTCCTGTGGGTGGGTTTAATTTTTTAACAAGTTACTATGTGGCTCTTGTTTCAAATTTTGGGTGTTTATCTTTGCAATGTCTGTTGCAAACACTGTAATTTTCCAGCAGCCAGGTACATTGAAGACAAAAGTACTAATAATGTGACATCATTATTTTTGTTCCATAGCAACATTCTCCCTCCCGCCCCTTACACAACAGGTTATAAGTCTGTAAAACTCTGCATTTTACAGCACTATAAAACTCCTCCAGCTGTTATAAATATATCGTTTTAAGCACTTGCATTTAAAAAAACGAAACAGAAAAACACCACTGAAAAGTTCAATGCTTTTTCTTCTCTGCATTCAATTGTATTAACTTTTTCCCTGCTGGTCTCCCAGACCCACTGCTGGGCTGGCAGATTTCCACGGAAACCAGGGGAACGCTAAAAACGCACAGAGGCTGTTTGTTGGTGCAAAACAACTCTTTTGCCATGAGAGATGTCCAGTGGGGGTAGAACCTTTACCAAAAGGATGCATCTAGCTTGTTTGCCAACATGACAGGTACATGTTATCTAATTTGATCCGTTGGCAATGGATTTGTAGAGATGGAATCCACCATGGTGCTTTAATACAGGACAATAAAGTCCCTGGTAGAGCTGCTTCCTAATTGCAGGAAAAGGGACCTGGTGCTGTGACTATTGGCTGTACCTACACTTTATGCCCCAATAAAGTTGTCAGCAAAGCACTTGATCCTACCAGAAATCTTTAATTTAGTCAATTGTTAGGTGGGACAAGTCTTCATTGAAGCAGGGGAAGAGGCAGAGGCTGTACAGTGGCACAAGTCCAGGTCTTATCTAAGGAGTGCACAGGCACTACAAGGGCAGGGACTGGGGACAGCATCATCACTTGGCAATCCCCTTGTTTTCAGTGATGCTTGTGTTAAAGCACCTCATTCATTTCTGATTTGGGTGTGTTGGTTCAAGCAGTGTCTACAAATGATGAATGAAATATGTGCTGTTTGAAACCAACAGAAATGTTGCCACTAATTTGAATTTGGGAAAGACACTTTAGGTCCAACAGACATCCATGCAATCTCTGTCAGGAATCTAAAGGGAGGCAAACCTGAGCCTGAGCTTGTCCATTCAGTGGAATCAGAAACTACTGTAGTCCTGAAGCATCAGTGCCTCCCATAGTGAAGAGAACACAGTTCCTGGACTAATATTGGCTGCTGCTGCTTCTGCTTTAGTTGAAACACTCCAGAGCAAGGACTGGCTCTCACTCTGGACAGTGATGAGTGTTCTCAGAGCCCTGATCTCTGCTAAAAATGGAAAGCTGTTGCTAGAACACAAGTAAAGCCAGTATTAACTACTTGCAGGTGATTCCTACCTCAGACATGCTCTAAGATGGGAGCCTCATTTTTCTGGGCTGTATATTTGACCATCACCAATGAGGCTTCTGATTTTTTCCTTTTTATGCATGTTACTATTATTTATATTTTCCCTGCCAGTGCTTGAAGCCATCATGACAGTGTATTGGGTAATGACAGGGTAATTGTTTGTTTTATTGATCACTATAAACCATTCTGCATCGCTACATGATTTATAGCATTTAAAATACTCTCTCCTGTCCTGTCCATTCCCCTGCCATTGGGGCAGCTAAGTAGATCAAAAGCCCACTAGCTATGAGCAATCCAATTAACAATGACAAAAGAAAGAAAAAACTTTGGAAATAAATGAGTCCTTACACCATTTCTTTGATGGTTCCCTATTGATCCTTTCATGTCACAAAGAAAGTGAAAAATGTGAAGCAGTTAGGATTGTGAAGAAATTAAAGTGCAAGGAATAGTGAGGAAGAGGAAGGAAGGAAGGAAGGAATGCTGCCAATGGGCTCTTTCATTCAAGTTCAGACTTTGCCACCAAGATGTTGTGCTCACAGACCAGGATGCCACTGTTACATCCCTGGGTCAGGACTATGGGCAGCTGCAGTTTGCTGGTGTTCAGCCCACAGTCCAACAGCAGTGGGCAACATCCTCCAGTAGATTCATCAGGGCAGCTGATGGAGGTGCAGCTCATCATCTCAGCAGCCCACTGTGGCACTGCCACCATGGCCCACGACAGATCACAGCTGCAGTTTGATCCAGCCCTTCGTTTTCTGCCAGATGCACTGAGATATTTTTATTTGTGCATGAAGCACAAATACATATCTCAGATGCTTCAGTACCCAGTGGGCACTTACTCAGCCAACAAATAACCTTTCCAACTTCCTACTTACACAGTTTCACCCCACTCTTCCAAAAAAAGCATCAGGCACCATTATAAAGACAGTACAGTATTGATACCAAGAATTTCCATGCATTTATACCTGAAATTACAGCAATTTTCTCTGTAGAACCAGGGTTTTCAGCTGCAAGATGTAAGTAGATGTCAGCATGTCATAAGCACCCTGCTATTCACACACTGCTAAACAGTATGAGGTGTCCCAGCAGATCAGAAGGGGATCACAGTAGAGAACAGGCATATAATCATTGGAATAGGTGGTGCTTGCCTGACTTCTACTTGGAAATACCTGAAGAGACAGCAATTGGCTCATTTACATACTTGAAAAGTCACAAAAGTGTTCTGGGGCTGTTGAGGAAACCACTAGGAAATGAAGAGGGAGCTGGAAGAGGTCCCTTACCCACTTTAATCTTTATCTGTGAATTTACAAGGAGACACTCACTGGAATTTTTATCTGTTCTTTCAGCAAATTGGTCAGGAGAGAACAGAGGAGGGGAAGGCAGGTAAGTTGCCCCTTGGCCATCTTTGCAGGTTACTGAGCCACTGGACAGAAATCCAATAATGCAAAAAGTGGTGCAGGGGAGAATTCCTTGGAAAAGCCCTTTCCCCACTGATGTTGCAATGCGAATGATGGAGCTGGGGCACTCCTGAGCTTCCTCCTCTCTGCAGGTATGACTACAGTGCAATCAGGATTGCAGCACATACTGGCATCCTTCAGCTAGTTCAAATTTAGACAGCTCACATAGCAAAAGCGATGCAGACAGAAGCACAGTGTGGCTTTATCCTGTGCAACACTCTATTTACTGAAGAGAGGAGCCCCTGTGAATAGCCTGTGCCCCCATTTTAACTTCCATCTGGTTGAAGATGGCTTGGTCACACCTAGAAACCACTGTCAAAGGGCAGGGAAAAGATCCTGGATGGAGTCTATGTATTCAAAGTATACACTGAAATTATAAAAATAAAAGCTTATCATCGTGCTCATTTGGCCTTCCAGGATGGGTTCTCATGGCCTGCCAATATATAGACACTGGCTTGTTTTGAGCACAGCTCCCAGCTCCCAGTCACCCTCATATTCAGGAGGGACTCCTCCTCACAGGGGTTTACCTGACAGTTTTCAGTGAAACCTTTATTCCTCTCTAGTACATATGATCAAGTTCAGTTCTGATTTTTCATGTTCTTTTACATTAAAATCAACTTTTCTCTTCTTCAGCGTTTACTTTTTCTGCCACAAGACACAGGCATGACACAATCAAGAAATCCAAACTGTGAGTGCCAGACAGAAGATTTTCTCAGAAATACAGGACTATTTTATAGCAATCAATAAAGCACTAGAGTAAACCCCTGCCTGCAGTGGAAATTCCCCCAGCTAAAATTGAGCTTACCATCAGCTAAGATGCCATCACTGGAAGACATAAAAGTATACATCAGAGAAGAAAGTATTCTCTTTTCACTGCACCAATTGCTTCAGTCTTTGGTTGCCTTTGAAAACTCCAATCTGCTAAATATTCCCTGTCCACTGTCTGTTTCCCTCTCCTTGTCCAGGAAGAGAAAGGACAACAAATGTTTCTGAAATACTACAGAACTGACATATCTACAAAATCTGCCCGTTAAGTACATGTAACACTCCCCAATAAAGTGAGCTGGTGCCACCAAATGGGAAGAAGCTTTGGAGGGAAGGGTCCCAGGCATAGAAGACTCCTCCAATTCATTCTGCTGGGTTACTTGGAACCGTACCAGTCTCGTAAGGAAGTCTCCGGAAGCAAATCATGAATCAAACACTGTTGGTTCGATCTCAGTGGAAGGGAAATTTCAGTCCCTTGAATGGTTTCATAATGCAGCAGGGCACATCAGAAACGAAGGAAACAGTCTGGCAGAATTGCATTAATTTTCATGAACCCAGCAGCCCTGGAAAATCATGAAAACTGCAACATAATGAAAGCCTGGAAGGGAAAAACCTGCCCTCTTCTTCACTGCTGGAGAATCTGAATGCGGATTCCATCAAAGGAGAGAGTCTGAGAAACCACAGCAGGAATAAAAATTAACCCTTTGGCTCACGGGACTGCAGGGTTGAGGAGTCACCATTCTCCCAGTTACTAGTCTGCCAAAAGAGATAAACTTCTGTATGAGGGCTGGCCATCTCTATGCAATTAGACCTTAGCACTCTGCATGACACAATGAACTGCTGCCAGCAGGAATTAAGGAAGACATTTTCTTCTATCTTCACAGTATTTATCTTCTGCCCTCGTTTCTCAGGGTCTGTCTCACTGATTTTAGTAGAAATAGGATGCATGTATTAGATTTATAATGTCCTAGATGGATGAATAATGCTCCCAACAAAACAAACAGACAAAAATACAGTTTCTTGCTCTTATGTGAACTGACAAAAAATCAACCTCACATGCAAAATCCTGCCAGACTGTGTAAATGGGCTTATCCTTTCAGATATTCCCATCTCCTGTATTTTACTTAGAAGTTTCACCTCTGAACATAAAAAGCAGGAATTGTCTACCTCTTACTACTATTATTATTATTATTGTTACTGAGCAGAAGAATAACTTAATTCTGAAAACTATCTTGATACATCCTCGTTATATATTAACTACTTCATGCCTACCTTGTGTTACTGCACTGTGATGAAGTTATACCCTGGAATATAAGCACAGGGGGCACAAAGGTACCTTGGTTTCATTCCTGTCTTTGCTGGTTGTGAAGCAGACAGCAATTAGCTAACAGCAGTTGCTCTTCCAGGAGCTTTGCTGACATCATCTCCAATGCCAGGGAACAAACAAAGCTCTTTTTGCAGGATAAAAAGCACAACATGCATTGAGGTTGTTGTTGTTAAACAAAAATAACCAAGCTAATTTCAGCTCCATTTAAAAGCATGGGAAATAATCATTGCTCAGTGAATGGGAAAAGGAAAAAATCAGTACAGAGAGAAATCATTTGCAGGGTCGTGAGAGACTTCTACAAGACATGAGTAGTGAAACTATTTTTAATCTTACTCAACAGTGTCATTTAAATATCAACTGCTCCCTACTACAAGGGTTTGGGAATCTTTCAATTTAAGAATTTCTATATATGTATATTTTTTCTCACCTTCATATCTTATCTAATAAACATTTACAGTTAAATAAAATCATCATTTTTAAAACCTTGTTTGACCAAGTGACTTATTCTCCTCAGTTAATTTAGCCCCACTGAGAATGGCAGATCATCACCACACTAGGTGCTGTACATTCAGAGAGGAAGAGATGTTGCTGATTTAACTGGCATAGTAAAAATTTTGCAGATGTGCAAGTGAGGCACAGATAAATTAACAGACTTGCTCCAGTTTGTCCAGAGTGCCAATCAGGGAGAAGGGAATGAGGCCACAGTCATTGAGCCACTGTCCAATGCCTTAACCACAAAACCATTGTTTTTAAAAGACTTTGATCTTAATCACACTGGAACAAGCCCAGAACTACTATAACGTCTCAGTTCAGCATCCCTAGAGATACCATAGTAACCCTAAAGATCATTTTGTTCAGAACATTCAGCATCCTGCTGACCACAGCCTACCTCATTCATTTTCCTCCTGGTCATGACATTTCCCATCTGCCGGCCTCCAGAACAGCTTTCTCAGGAGCAGAGTGCTGGGATTTCTCAGGGCCCCTGCATTTCAAACAGCAGCACTGCTCACAAGCAGGTACCGGCCCTGAGCTCCAGGTGCATGACAGGGCCTCTCTGGACCTCCCACCTGCACCACAAAGCAAGAGTTAGACCCAAACCCTCCAGCAGTACAGAACAGAGCATGGCTTTGGCCACCGGAGCTACAGGAACACCCTCAGACAGGGCAGGGGGCACAGAGCCACTGACTTGTCTACAGAGAACCTCAGCAGACACTGTGGTATGATCACTGTCCCGTTTCCAAGGCAGAAGCAGCTGCCCCTCAGGAGGGGCGGGCTGGGCTCGGTTCTTCCCTCGGGCAGAACCTTCCCTTTCAAAGGCCCTGACCCGAAACTTGCCAGGCAGGGCTCTACTCCCTCTCACACACCGAACCCACCTGAGGACACGGGGCTGCTGTTCCAACGCCCGCCCCTGGCTGTGCTCCCTGCCCTTCCAAAGCCCATCCCTGACTGTTTCCAGCCCTTCCCTGGCCCTTCGTCCTCCCAGCACTGCCACAAAACTCGGACGAGCCTGACCGGCTCCCCTTCTATCACCCCAGGTACCTCCGCAGCCTCCACTTTCTCTTCAGGTGGTTCCTGGGCAGCTGCTCTTCACAGGACGGAGACCTGCTCACCTCAGAGCTCCGGCTCCGAGAAACTACCGCACCTGCAGCCTCGGGGCTCTCCCGTTTCCAGGGCTTTTCCCTCATGGCCTCGGGACTGAGACGCTTTTAGGGGGCTGTTCACCTCAGGACTCTGGTCCCCTGACGGTGCTGAGACTTTCTCGCCATCTCTGAGGGGGCTGCTCCCCTCACGGCGCTGCTCTCCCCCGCTCCAAGGGCCATTCCCTCATGGCAGGCTGCCGGGGAGGGAGAAGCAGCCCTGAGGAGGGATGAGGTGTGTGGCCTGAGCAGGGAATGCGTAGGGAAAATGACCAAGTATTTGTGTAATCTGATGCAAATTGATTCACATATATGCAAATGTGTGTTAAGTAGATTCTACTGATGCTCCGGTTTCAAATATTGGTAGGTATGTGGTAATACCTATAACACACACTTAAAACTCCCCTGCAAGCCTCAGTGACCCTGTTGGTGTTTTACTGCACACCAATACAGACAAGGCGCTTTTACCTAAGTTTGAAAAGTACCCGCAACTGTTTAAGGCTTTAATGGGGATGTTGGGTGTATTTGATCAAGTGTTCTGGCCAAATTCCAGTGAGTATAATTATACCTCGTCTACCTACTCCAACTCTCCCACCTGGTAAAATGTTTTTCTGTTTTCTTCTAGTGTGAGTTGTTAAATATCTGCTATTACCCCAGACACTAATACATGGGTTAGCTGTTCCCCATGTCAGGAATGTGCCAGTACTCCCAGCCAGAGCTGGGAATGTTTCAGGGAGCCTGTGTTTCCCATCTCTGTGACTTAAAGGGAAGTGGAAGGGTCAATTAGATGCTGGCAATTTTAATTCTGGTGATGAGCATTCTCCAGCTTCAGTCTTGCCTTGTCAAGTTGCCCAAAGTCTTTTTTAATTTGCAGGAGAGTTTATGTTGTAAGCCTAGAAATGTTGGTGAAATTGATTTGTAGCTCAATATATATATAATAACACCTGCATATATGAATGTATGGAAAGTGACTCTGTAACCAGATAATCAATGGATGTTGTTAAGTTCCTGAATTAAGGTTGAGACAGAATTAAAGTGGTAAGGAAAAGCTCTGAAATGATTGTTGTGCTAAATATATGTCTTGAAACACGCAGTGGAATTGATTCAACTATCCCTTCAGACCTGGGATGGATAGGTACTGATATTTAGAAAGTATCAGGAGGTGGATGTGGCAGAGAACCACAAAAGTCCTGACCAGCTGTTGTTGAAGGTGGCATCAGCAGAGCGCAGCCACTTGTAAACTGAAGAGAACCTCTGTGTTGTCTCATCAACTGAAGTTTGAATAAATTGTAAACAATATTGAGTTGAGGGATTTGATTTGATTCAGAGTTTCAGAGCAAATATTAAATAGCCTAGAATGTGGAGTGTGTGCCACATTTTATATTCATAAGAGTGTTTTTCTATGTGCATTAATTTAGTCATATAATGAGTGACTAAAATCTTCCTTTTCCCCAAAAGCACTTTTAAAAATTGCTCCTAAATTTCCAGATATTCCTATGTGCTCTCTAAAAGGAAATAAAAATGCAATTAGAGGGAATGCTAATTTCCTCAGGACTAGAACACACAGGAGGATGGATCATAGCTCTGTATCTGCTCTCAGTCTGCTTGGTGGGTCTGGGCAAATCAGCTCTCCATGCTTGTTTTCCTTTTCATAAAATAGAGATAATGTCTCTAACCTTTTGTAAGGCATTTTAAGACTTAATGGTGAAAAGTGTTGTAGAACTGTTAGATACTATTAAGGGTGTTGAGAATTTTCATTTAGAATTAAAAGAGATAAGCATTTAGACATTAGAAATTAGGGCTGTACTGATAGCTTCAAATCCTGTGTCAAGCACTGTTTTATTTTTCAGAATGGCTTTCATAGTAAACCATTCTGATGGTGTGTCTGCAGCGTGTGAATTGCAGTTATGTTTTCCAAGAAAAAAACAGTAAATTAGTCTTTGTTTCTGTAAGTTTCTTTGCTGCTTTGAGGAGATCCACTTTGGGTTATTTTCCTTGGGGAACAATTTAAATTACTTTTTTTGTTCATTATAGATTTCATCTGCATCTTTTCATTATATAAGACATTCTTCTAATTCAGAGATTTTTGCAATCAGCAACTTACTTAGTATTTTTTAAAATAACTTTTTTTTTCCAGCTTTTGAACTTTTATACCCTGAAAACATGTTTAAAGGAGCCAGAATCCACCTTTTCCATCTAATCAGTTCTCTTCTGTGTGATGGCAATAGAGAAACCCAGAGATCAGTATGGATTACCGAGGTGAAAGAGGGCTAATATTCCTGCCTTCACTGGGTAAGTGGAAATTTCTGATTAGACCTACAGTACTTTCTTGGCAACTGAGTCAGGATTTGATGTTAGTTATTTAACGAATAGTATTGGCTCTTCTCACAGTTTTCACACAGAATTGCAGAATCACATAGGTTAGAAAAGACCTTTGAGATCATTGAGTCCAACCTTTGACTGATCATCACCCTGTCAACTAAACCAGAGCGCTGAGTGCCACGTCCAGTTGTTTCTTGACCATCTCCAAGGGACAGTGACTCCACCATCTCCCAGGGCAGCCCATTCCAATGCATGAGAACCCTTTCAGTAATGAAATTCTTCCTGATGTCCAACCTGAACCTCCCCTGGCGCAGCTTGAGGCCATTTCCTCTCGTGCTGTCACTTGCTACCTGAGAGAAGAGCCCGACCCCCACCTGGCTACAACCTCCTTTCAGGCAGTAGTTTTAGAGAGTGAGAAGGTCCCTCCTGAGCCTCCTTTTCTCCAGGCTGAGCTCCCCCAGCTCCCTCAGCTGCTCCTCATAGGACCTGCTCTCCAGACCCTTCCCCAGCTCCATTCCCTTCTCTGAACTTGCTCCAGCCCCTCAATGTGTTTCTTGCACATTGCTGAACCCAGGATTTGAGGTGCAGCCTCTCCAGTGCCAAGTAAAGAGGGACAATCACTTCCCTGGTCCTGCTGGCCACACTATTTCTGATACACTGCAGGATGTCATCCTTGCCCACCTGGGCACACACCAGCTCATATTTAGCTGTTGACCAGCACCCCCAGCTCCTTTTCTGCTGGGCTGCTTTCCAGCCACTCTGCCCCCAGCCTGTAGCACTGCAGGGAGTTGTTATTACCAAAGTGCATTTTATTACATCTGCAAATATTTAATGTTTTTCTTAAATTGTTATAATCTGGAGTCATTTGAACCTCAGCTTTTATGTTTTAAGAGAGTGTATTTCTAAACTTGATGACAGCAAAATGAGAAACTTGCAGACGTGTTCAGCATGTGCCATTAGACCCTGGAAGTCAGAAAGGGCTATAAAGGAGCTGTGGTATGTGCACGTATGTGTGTAACGATTTTACAACAAATGGAGTTGGTCTCCTGGAATAGAAAAGTAAATTCTGTATTGGTGCTGAGTGGTGTAGTTGTCTTCTCTGCCTTTGTGCTGAGAAGTCAGCAGGAACTGCAGCATTCCCTGGCATCCTCTTGGATGCTGTGGCCTCCTCAGACTCCTGCCCAGGGATTCTCACTTGAAGGCTGACAGGCAACTTGAATGCTGCTAAGATAATTTTGCTGTTACTTCACTGGAGTAATTTCCACAGTGACAAAAATACTCTTGCAAAAGTCATTCTTTTCTGAGATTTGTCTTGGATTACTGCAATGATATGCAACATATTAAAAGGATTTGCCTCGTATTGTGATTGGCCTCCATCCTGGCCAACACAGCAGGATTTGAGCTTGGTTCTCTGGAATTAACAACTGTGAGCTGCTCTTGTGTGAGCTTCAGGCTCTAGCAAGCCCATATTCTCTGTGGCAGGGCACAGAGGGATTTTATAGCAATTGCTCACCCCCAGGTTACGCCGTCACACTTTGTTTCCTCCTTTCCCCTCAGGTTTGCTCCTTACATATTCCCAAGTATTTACTCGTGGAACAGCGTTGCCCAGGGTTGTCATCCGTGACATTTGGGCTTGCTGGAATAGGGGAATGGTTCATTTCATAGGTTTGTCCTTCCAAGAGCTTAGGAATGTACATGACATGAGTCTGTCAATCAGTAGAAGAGAACACCACTGCCATAGTGATGCTCTGTGGAATTGCACTTGGAGAACCTCTGTGACTCAGTTCCTTGGCCCGTTCTGTTATATTACCTTGGGCAAATCACTGCATCTCCATCTCTAGCCTAGCACATTTGGCATGGGCCCCAAAGAAAAGCAATCATCTCCATAAATCTTTTGCTCTGTCTGCTTTCTGAAGGCATATCCCTCGTGGGGTAGAATTAGGAAGTGATCATCATGTCTACATAAATCTGCTGGCCTTGGCTCTGCATCAAACTTACATCCAAAGTCCATTGTTGGGAGCACAGCTTCATGGTATATGGGGGGGGGGGTGTTCTCTGCACTTTTCAGCTGCAGTAAGCACATGCTGAATTCTCTGGGTCAGATTCTTCCTTGTCCTAGTACAGCTTGCTCTGTAATCTCCCAGCCTCATTTTGTCTGTTTGTAAAATCCATTGTGTCCCTACTCTGCTGTGGAATGCACTGGATAGACCTAGATAGAGAGGCTAGTAATGATCTCTATTTTACTCACCTCCAGGGGCCTAGGAGAGTTAATGTCTGCACAGTGCCTTAGCAAGTGTAAAAGTGCTTAGCTTCATTATATATTGATTTATGTGCAAGAAAACTAAACGAAATAATAAAACATGCAATGTACTTAAAATGGACTGTAGGCAGAGGGAGGATCTTAAATCTAACCTTAAAATGTGGTGCAAGTCATGTGAATGAATAGAGTTAGGTGGGCTTCCCACCAAATACAGCACAAATGGGAAAAGGCCCTATATTTGGAAATAGCACAGGGCCCAGAGGGGACTTTGTCTAGATGAGAATTCCCGTGTGGCGACAGAGACACGAATTAAATTAGAACGGATATTAGAGCTCTGGGCCAGATTCATCTCCTCACTGCAGCAAAGTAAACCAGAGGAACACCAGCAAATCACTGATGGAACACCAGTGCGAGCGAGAGGAGGATAATCCACAGGTAATAAGGGCAGCATCAGTGCCTGCCTAGGGTTTCATCCTGTGCTTTGTCCTAATTATGAGCAGTTTAATGGCATGCTAAAATACAAAACAGATTTATGAGCCATTGCCATCTCCCTCTGCATTGTTATACAGCTGACTCAACAGTACTCTTACTCCTTGGCTAGAAGGTCAACTCAGGTTTTACTAAGCTAGGGCTTGGGCTTGGACTCAGAGATGTGCTGCCTTACTGAATGCTGCTGCTAGGATCAATGCTAAACTGAAGTTCCATCTGCTCTCCCCATGTCCTGTCCAGATGGATATTTAAGATCCCACAGCACACCTTGGATAGAGGATAACTTTATATATCTAGCCAGTATTCTTCCTACATTACAAAAGACTCAGACCAGCTTGTATTTCAAGTCAGCAGAATTACTTCTATTTTTTCTTACAAAAGCAGTATCTTTCCAGACTGGAAATACTGAATCTGCAATGGGAAGGGAATAATGTGTAAAATGAAAGAGGCAATGTTGATCATTGAAGAAAATAAGGACAAACACTGTGATGAGATTACTGTGGGCTCTTGCTTGAAGTATTTTCACTGAGTGCAGTGTACCTATAACACTGCACTGCCTTCTGGGGAAAGAAAATGAAATTATGCAAAAAGCAGATGATAAGTCACAAGATTTCCTGGATTCTCTTCTGAGTGTTGCCCCTAATAGACTGTAGGTAAATTCTTTTTTCATGACCTATAGATAGCAATAGTAGTAATTTCCTGTTTTTCAGCCTGGCTGTGAAACTTGACCTGCCACTGTTAACAAAACGTTTTGACATTCTCCTGGAAAGAGGGAGGGGTTCAGCTGCATCTTCACTCTGAGTTGCTGATTGCCACGAAGTAGAAGGATGTCTCAAGAGAAAGATCAGATGATACTTCTCTTGTTTCTTATATATTTCCTCACCCCCACCCAAAGTAAGCAGTTCTCTTGTAGCTCTTTAATTCTATGCTTGGCAAAAATCACAATCACTTTCTAGTGAAACCTTATTGTTCAGCTTTCTTCATCAACATGTGCAGCTTTTTCCTCAGTAGGCACTTGTCTTTTGGAGGAATGCTGCAGATTTGCTTTGCTCTCTGTTTTCATTGCAGCAGCTTTTTTCAGAGCAAAATTCTCACTCGCCTTAAGCAGGAATTTTCTGAAAGAGTTAAGTGAAGACTGGCACTAACCCATCTGAGAGGAGCTTGCTCATGCTCCTCCAAGAACAGAGACCATGCCACTGATGACTGCATTAACACTGTGTATCTGGGGCTTGGATCAGTAAATTTGTTAGTGAATTTCTCAGCCTCCACCAGAGAAGGTGCTGGTTGGATAGGTTTGACAGAATAACTTCTGCCCTTATATTATCCATACACTGTCACACAGAAACTTCACAGTGGTGACAGCAAAACCACTTAGTGATAAGATTTTCTCAGTTCTTCTGCACTGCTGGGATACAGGTATGAAATCAGCAGACAGGTAGAGGGTAAAAGAGCCTCTTTTACAGAATCACAGAATCAACTAGGTTGGAAAAGACCTCTGAGATCATGGAGCCTTACCTCTGTCTTTTCATGGAACATCAGGTGTGCACCATAGTGTTTGATACCCCCAACAGACTTATATCCACATCTGTCTTATTTTTGATTTGGGCTCAAGGCTAACTCACATTATGGTTATTTTAGGGGCAATGTGGGAAAGGTAGATATGGGCATGATATCCACAGCCCTCTGGATCCAGTGCCTGAAATCTCATGTGTCTGCTGGCCCTTGATCTGGCTGATAGACTGTAGCAACACTGCTTCTCTTGGCATCAGCAGCTCCTGCTCATTGCCAAAGCCTGAGTTCTGTAAACAGATCTCATCCTGGCATATGTTATATTGCCATACAGGCAACACTGTTCTAACTGATTAATAACAAGCAGCTTGATAGGATTTGGGGAGGCACTGGAGTAATTAGTAAGATAAGGCCAGGTTTCTTTGTGCTGCACTTTCACGGATGACAAAAGCTTTCCCCCTGAAGAGTTTCACTGATAAATCTCTATATAACAATAATAATAATAATAATAATAATAACAATAATAATAATAAAAGCTTTTTTCTGAAATGCAAGTTAAATATTCCTCTAGGGAATAAAAGGAAAAGAATAGTTCAAGCCCTGGTACTGATGGGAGGCCAGAAGAATGGAAGAGGAAAGAAAGCTCCTAGGAAAGAACCTGCTTCTCCTTCCTGCTGACAGCGAGATTTGGGATTTCATCTCTAAACAGCCAGCATGGTTCATCTTGGCAGGGCTGGCCATTGAGTGCTTGAAGCCTGGGATGTCTATGCATCACAGGGCACAGCATGCTGATTTCCCCTAGCAAGACAGTGAGGTGGGTTGATGTTTAAAATTGGGCCCATCTCTGGGAATCAACAGCATACAGACTGTATGGGGCAAGTTTCAGCTTCCACATAGCTGGCTGTTTAGCTGCTTGTGGCAGTGGGATCATAAATACTGAATATTTCTTATTCATCTTCTCAGCAAGCATAGTTTCTGTTAGCTGCAGTGGGAAATTCGGAGTGTGGGTTTGACTCATACAGAATAAGTGACCAGGTATCAAAACTAAAATAAAAAAAAACGAAGAGTAAAAGGCTACAAATGTTGCTAAAGTGACAAGTGTTCATTTACTAAAAATACCATTTATTATTGCTGGAACTTTTAAAATAATCTAATTTATGTGGAACATTCCTCACTAATTGAAGCTGTCTCTCTTTTTATTAAATAGAAAGGTTACAAAAAAGTATATTGACGTTTTGAGAGTGATTCTTCTCAGGAGCAAATTGACTGTTATGAATAGGATTTCACATGATGCAAGCCCCTAAATGCCAACAGTGATATGAGGAAACCTGCAGATTCTTGTAATTGTAAATGCAATAGGCAAGGCTTTGGGCTATTGCATCCCCTTTCTGGAGATCATTGTTATAAAGCTCAAAGTGTTGTTTAGCCCTTGGTGTTCTCATTTATTTCCACAGCTTTTTCTGAAAGCACAAGTTTGAAAAATGGAAGTCTTTCAAGAATAATCACTCTCTAAACACTTAATGCTGCTGTGACAGCACTGTCTATCACTCAAGATTTAACTTTGGAAATCCACATAACATAGAGGAAAAAAAACCTTTTCCAATTAGCTGAGACTGGAGGCAGATTAGTTCTCGACTGCAGCATTGAGAGATGCCGGGGTGTATATTAATGGACCACAGGAGCTGATTTCTGACCATAATTCTGACTGCATTGGGTGGTGCATAAAATGGAAACAGCAGCTCTCCTGCTGAGAGATGCAGGACCAGCTAGTTAATGTGAGCTACCCTTGGGTGTATCTCGTAGGTCTTAGTGATCTACAAACCTGTCAAGTGCAAAATATATCATCCTCACTCTTTTATATAGATGGGGAGGTTGAGGTGTGGAAAGGTTAATAGATTGCCCAAGGTCATGCTGCTCTTTTGGCAGGCCTCAGAATAGCACCCATGCCTCCGTCTCTAGTTTTATGGACGTGTGCACGTGTTCAGGTCTCAGCCAAAAAGTCTGTTGAACAAACTTTTCCCCTTTTTTTGATCTTTGGGACCTGATTGACACACGCCTTCAGGATCACTGGTGTTGCAAAATTAACAGTCTTTAAAACCTTTTGTAATGTACTTCTCTTCATTAGAGCAAAGAGATGGTTTTCCCCAGTCAGCATGATTTGGATGTTTAGATCCATGGTGTAGCAAGGCTCGTAGCAGTTCTTGCATCAAGAGTTTAATGTCGCTTTGTTCAGATCTGTAGCACAGACTTCTATCACTTGAGTTCACAGGGTGCATTGTTACACTGCTACATGTCATGTGATCCTGACATTAAAGGATGCAGAATAAAGCAATAACCAGATGCACACTGTCAGGGAATTTCCTGGCTGGCAATAGATGACGCAGGAGGGATGGGTTTGGTTTCAGGTCTGTGCTGTAGTTCCTTTGCTCTTGGCCAGTTGTCTCTCGAGCTCTCACTCTCCCCCAGCTTTTCTATTGATCTCTTTTTTCACTCTGTCCATCAACAAGCAAAGTTCCATCAGTTCCAACTCACTCTTCTAAGTTTCCATCTCCTTTTCTTTTAGTTTATAGTCACTCTGTGCTTTCTTTCCCTCAGAGCCTTTTTTTGATCCTAAAACCTCATCTTCTGCCGTCTACTTGGCCCATAACCTGACTTCTTCCCTCTGCACTCCCATCAAGTCCTGGGATCTGTCCATTCTCTCTGTGCCTTTTTAACTCTCCACTCTAACTCTTCATAGATAAGTCCCTCCTATTACCCTACTATATTATGTCCTGAAAATGGCAAAATTTTCATTCACAGTGGGGGAAAGCTGAGCAACCACAATGGTAGGCATTGCTGCTGGTAGTACATATTTATATTTTATTTAGGCACAAAAATATTCTTTCAGAAGAATGAGATCTAAAGATTACAGGACATTAAATAACTGAAAAATTTAATCTGATGATAAGGAAATAGAAGATGGATTGAATAAGAGGCAAATGCTGTAGGGGAAAAACAAACAAAGGCAATAAACAAACCACAGCATGATGCAGGCAGATTGAATGCCACCCTTGTGCAGTCCTATCCAAACCTTTCAAAGAATCATATCCTGGGTCCCTTCCTATCGAACAGACAGATATTACTTGGTTTCTTCCAGATCATGCTTCTAATTGCTCTGTGACTGCTGTTCTGAGATTTTGGAGGGTTATATTTTACGTCAGTATTTTGTGGTCAAGGGACATAAAGAACGAGATGGAGTCTGACCAAAGCACCATGTTCTGAGAACTCTCTTATTCTAACTCAGCTCTGAAACAGAATCTTGTATCCTGGACTAATGACCCAGAGTCAATGTCTTCAGCTTCTTCAGGGTTCTGAGGCAGAGAGAGCTGATCAAACTGCTGCAGAGGGGTGTTGCACCAGGACTCATCTGTGTTAAGTGGGATGACACTACAGCTTTGGCTTCTCCTGCTGATTTTGATAGGAAAGGTAGTTAGTTATATTTTGCACCTCTGCTTGCTTCCAAGAAGCTATTGCACTGCTGAGCAAAGATGAGCCTGCAGTCACTGTACCTACTGTGTTGCTTTTTTTAGGACTACTACATTAGAGCCTTGGTGACCAGACAAAAAATAGGGCAGAGCTGAAACAGTTCCAGGGAAAGGAAGCATCACGGAGGAGATAATAGCAAAGCAAAGCATAGATTCGAGCTTTTGTATGTCTCAAACTACTGTTTTAACTACTGGCCAGATTCCCATGCACTCAGAAGCCTCTTTTTTCTTAGGAATGCAGGAAGAAGGATTGAATTAAATTATTGGCTGTCAGGAGAATATAAGCCACTAGGCCAGTGATACTTTGGGTCTGGTTTCTTTTTTTTTTTTGGCTGAAGTCATAAGCAGTTTTATACTCATGAAAGATGTGGGTAATACACTTTGGATGGTTTATTGAGTGGGTATAAATAACATAAACTGCATAAGTTCTGCTTGTATAAAACTAGAGACCAACTCAAACTGCACAAGGACCTGTGTGCTTTCCTTACTTTCCTGAAATAGAAAACATCAGGAAGGATGCCAGATCAAAGAGAATTTTTGGGTGTGAATTCTGATTACTGCAGACTGAATTACAATATATGTCATACAAAACCACTCAAGCAGTGCAGTTTTCATTAAATTGTTTGTAGATGGATCTGGTGAGAGTGGACAGGAACATCCAGATATTTTTTACTCATCTCTGAGATAGGGAAACCCACTTTTAAATACTTTATTTTACATAATTAACAGTACTTATACTGGCTTTCAGTATTGCAGTTTCTCACATCACCTGTGCAGCATTTGCCTATTTCTTTTTGCTTCAAGTTACTCCTTGAGATTTAATTGCAGCACTCAATCTATGGACAGAATACAGAGCCAGGCATCGAGGTACATTCAGATTGGTTCTCACTAGAAAAAGGAACAGTCTCCTTCCCAGTACCAGGGATGCACTCAGAAATAACAGACTGAATAACAGACTGATGCTCCTTCAATGCCAAGGAGAATAAAAGAAGAGCAGAGTTGCTAGGAAAAGAAACTGTAATAAATACTGAAAGGATAAAAGTATAGTCTAAGGTCAGAACATTAGTATTTGAGTAGTGTGGATCCTATTGACAATATCTTATAGCAGATATTATGCATGTCAAAATTGCCAGCTGATTATAAATATTGGCTTCTAACTGCTGCCCAAAGCTAATATGTTCAAACTACCCTTAAATAAGTACCAGTTAGAACTAATGACTGGAGAGGATTAGGCTTATTCCTGCTTTGGGGCAGTGCTAGATGATCTCTCAAGTTCTCTTCCAATTCTACTTTTCAAGACTCAGGAATGTCAGTGACTTTACAAAGGGAACTTTCTTGAGTTTTTAGAACAGTGAAGATGGTATAATATTATTTGCATTTCCCAGGGCTATAACGAGAAGCTAAGTCAAGTAGTATCATCAAGCCTTGCTATTCAAATAATGTTTGAGCTCTGAATTTCCCCAGCTTGGGTTAAAAATGGCAAATTCCCATTTCTTCAGGTTTGCCTTCTGTGCTATGAAACTACCAAGTTCACGTGGCTCACCCTGGAGACAAGGAAATTCTTTTTATCCATAACAGAATCTCCAGATACCACAAAAAATACAACAAAAAGTGCCACCACTGTTGCTGCATAAAGCAAATCTGTTGAGATCCCTGTTAGTGAAGTATTACAGAGGTGTGTGGTTTTGTATCTAACATCTACCAAGGGACTGTGAGGATTTTGGCACATCAGACTTTGCTTCACAGTTAATCAAGTGGTCTGAACACAGTTAGCTCTGTGTGTCTGTGGAGGTGCTCTGAGCACTCACCTGCACAGGTTTAAGGCAGACTTCCTTAGGCCAGTATTCCCCTGTCAAGGCAGGTAAAACTGGGGAGGATTGAACCCCAAAACAGAGGTACATTACCCATCACTGTAGCAGTTTTTAACGCTGCCAGGAGAGGTGGCCCAGAAGAGAGACATGAAAGTTGCACTCCAGCTGAGATCTTTCTCATGTCATTCCTCCATGCACACGTTGGTTTTCTTCAGACTTCCATATCCCAGGCTGCAGCACTACAGGTCTCCCTGCTTCCTGCCAAGCCTTGTCCCATAGCCAGGTCCCACATGCCTGCCTCCCTGCAGGCCATGTTCCTGTAGGAAGCCCTGGACAAACTAATACAATAATTGCCAAAGAACAGATAATTTCCCAACAGTTCAGGAGAGAGAGCAGTAGTGAGACCTGTAAATGGCTGTTTGACTGGAATTTCATCAGGGAAACGGGAGAGAAGGAAACTGATTGACCTAAGCTAATTTGCAGACGTGGCCAACTGTTGTCTATGGGCTGCATTTTCACAGAGTGAGATGTCTTCATGCCTTGGAGACAACCCCAACGGGAGCTTTGCACCTTCACCTCAGCCTGGTGAGTCACATCCAGGCAGACAATGCATATCGGGACTTGGGCTTTTTTCAGAATGAGCATCCCTGCCCAGCTTTAAGCAAATCTCTTCATTCATCACCAGCACTGCTCCTCAGACAGCAGGGCAGTGTGCAGCCTGCTCTTGTCAGCTGTTCAGAAATGTAGAATTTTGAAAGTACAGTTACCGATAAAAACTCCGTAACTGAGAATATGCGGAAAGATGTCATAACCCCTTGGGAGGGAATCTGTGGGAAGTTTATTGGTACAAGAAAGATCAGTGTCTGAGAGACAGAAACTGAGTAAAGTTGTCTTAAGGAGGATGGTGATGATGACTGAATAAACAAGCACAAACATGCACAACAGATGAAGGTGTCACTGGCTTTTCATTACTGCTGTTCAGGAACACCAGTTGGGATCAGGATGCTCTGAACTCAGCTCTGCAGGCTGTCCTTGCCCTGATGAGTTTACAAGCTGAGAAATCAGGTTCATGCTGACTATGTTTAAAAAATGTGGACCTAATAAATTACCAGGTTCAAATAATTTGCATTCCAGTGGGGTAAGGGAGTTCCTAATTTGCTAGATGCTGTCACCAAATTCTTCCTTCCTGCAGCATCAGTACTGGGTGTAAGCCCAGTCTCTTTATGCCATCTACAACAGAATATTTGCATTTCTTGAGTGGCAGGAGGATTTTTTCATCATCAGGCATTTCTGCCTTCTAACTGTGCTAATAAGCACACTGTCTGCAATGTGGAACATTTTAGGGACACAGTAGATGAGGGGCAGCAGACCAGCCAGTGTGAATTTACATTCACACTGTTCTGTGTTGCTAGCAACTTGTTCATGTTAGAATATATCTCATGTTAACCCAGCTTAAAACAAAAAATGTTATCAACCATGTAAGCATCAATAGCTTCAATATTTGACAACATTATGAGGACTGACTCTAAACATTAGGGCCATGGTTTCAAACCAGAGTGGCAGCATTCACTGAATACAAACATTCCTGATTTACTCTCCTGTGAGAGAGCTGAGCCCTGTTGAGCTTATTATAAAAGACAGTTTGATGGACTAGACTGAAATATCAAGATTTATAAATAAAAGAAGAACAAGATAACTGTACATGAAACAGCCCAGACCAAACTAACATAATTACTCTCTATGGTGAGGTCAGTAAAAGAGCTGATTAAATGAATGTGGATGGCATTTCTATCTGTTTAGACCTCTGAAAGCTGTTGATAAAAATCTCCTTTCAAAGTGTTGGACTCTGGCTGCTCATGCTGCATAAGAAGGTCCCATGTGTTCAAACAGAGATGAGGAATAAGGAGGTTGTTCTTCAGGCCACCAGGTTCTTACAGGGGTTGGTTATTTGCAAAGACACTCCGTGTAGTTTCCCAGCTCCCCAGTGACTAAGAGCCAGGCTGCATGCAGAAGGGAGTAACATGGGAAAATGGGAAATGGAGCCCTTGAAAATGCCAAGGTCACACAGCTGGCAGTCTTTAGAGAAGGCATGGAGTGTTCTAGCACTCTCTGGGGCTTTGGGAACTGTGTTGGCAGGAACTAGAGCAATGCAAGGAACAAAGAAAATGTATTTCTATGAATGTTCAGCCACGATGTTGTGAAGCCTAATCTTGGTCTTGTGTGCAACCTTTCATACTCACTTTGGTTCAGTAATTGAGAAAACTTGGACACAGAGAGCAGGAGGGGCAATTTGCCCCGGGTGAGAGGGTGTGTGCAAATGTCACGAGTCTGTGGCACCAGCTTTTCTCTTGCTGGTGGCTTCTGCTGGCACATTTTGCAGCTGGGGGCAGAAAATAGGGGATAAGGGATAGGAATGTGCACACAACTCCATTGACATGCAGGGATTTGTTTAGTCTCCATAACCTTTAATTTGGAGTAAGAGTACACATGCACAGCACTGAGCACGAGTGCCCTGTCTCCTAAACAGCCATGCTTATATAAGCCACAAACTTGGGTAGGATTTAGGAACAGATCAGTCTCCCTGATAGATCTGCATCTCTGTAGAGCTGCCAGTTGAGACTGGGACATAGACCTCCAGTTCGTTTCCAGTTGCCTAAAACATCCTCTCAGATGGAAATGACTTTCATACCAAAATTAACCTGGGCTGGTTTCAGACCAATATCTTAAAGGCATACAGATTTTCTACTACCCTTTGAATCATCCAATGCCCCAACAGGGGACTTTAATGCCAGTGCAGCATCTGCTGTAGAATATTTATATTCAGGGCTTCCTGTGTGAAGCTCTGGATGGATGTGATTATTGAATGTGTTGGAAAAGGGACAGTTTACTGCCTGGGTTTTATTTCCAGTTATTTTGTATTTCTATGCAAGGAGCTTATATGCCATGTTGTAAACGGCTGGTTTTCTTGTATGATGTCTCTTTTTTTTCCTCATTCTCTTAATGGGCTTCTCGCTAAAACTGACGTTTCAGCAGCATTCCCATTATTAGTTATGATGCCAGCAAATGGAGGTCTCAGTAGTGGGTGAAATTTAAATTAGTTTTGAAGAGCATTCAAATAATTCAACGCTTTACTTTCATTTGGTAGCTCAGCTTGCAGAGTGTATGATTTAGTTATTCACATTTTAGTTACTGTGTTGATGTTGTTTAGCAAAGACCTTGTTTTGCCTGGGACCCAGCTTCAGCTCTCAGCCAGTCTAATGTTGTTTACTGTAGCTACCAGGAAAATAATGGTTTGTTCTCTGGGTTCCTGTTTGATGTTATAAGCCAAGTCACACCAGCTAGTGTAGGAATCATTTCCATTTTACTTTACACTGCTCACATGAAAAACATCTAGCAGTGGAAAAGAACCTGTTTCTGAGCATAAATGATAGGTGTACTTTGCTCTTTTGGGAGTTTGTGGTAGTAGAGTGTCTCGGATGGGGCTTTACTTTTTATTCCAAAGAGCTATCCTGAACTGCAGTGATTGATTTGAAACAGGATACAAAAGACTAAACCATCAAAATCTGTGTTGTGAAAGAAATCTGGAAAGTTTACATCTTTCCTGTGGACATCTTCAGTCGTCCTGGGAAAAATCCTGACTGTGAAGAAGTTTTCATAACTGAGGCTTCTATGAATCTTGGTTAGTATCTCCTAATAAGGAATAAGCTTAGTGGTAAATATTAGTCAGTGTTGTCTAGAGGCATCAGCGTTCTAAGTTTGTATTTCCAGATGTAAACAGTAACTCTGTGCATTAATTTCATCAGCTGGAAAATGAAGACGTATTATCATTATCCCAGGCCAACCTGGGACAAGTTCCACTCAGATGCTGGCTTTGGCAGACCCATTTGGCTCCCATCAGTTCCACATCTGCCTTAGATGTGTGCCAGGGGTTTCATCCAAGACCCTGCACAGGTGAGGAGGCAGCAGGCTCTGTTCCTCTGACTGGTGACCCGAGTGCATGAGCAGGGTAATTTCTCCTCATAAGCAGATGCCATCACAACACAGGGTAGTGCCATCACATCCCTTGGTGCTGGCATGGCATGACAACATTAACTCATGGCGTGGCTGAGCAGTGCCTGTTTATCATGATGCAGCAGTATCTCAGGAGTGTGGCCAGTTGTCTCCATATGTACATTATATCCTTCTGTCAGGTTTGCCATTCACCTGGATAGGGATATTAGATACCCTCTGTTGTACACATGGGAAGCACAGAATGAAAATAACTGAGCCCAAATGATCTGGTCGCTCACCTTGGCATTCAGTGTATCCTCTTATCTGAACAGAAGCTTGAAACAGAAAAATTAAATACCACGGGCCTGATTACTCTTTTCTGTGCATGTAAATCAGTGAATTCAGCAATAGGTAAAGCATCTGTCTGCAAGAGCAGAATCTCACTCCTGAAACACTGCAAAGATAGGTTTTAACCTTTACATTAGCACAAAGGATATCCCAAGCTATAAATAGGATGCATTTCATTTTTGCCCAATAGCCTAATTAAGAGCTAACTCATACTTGAGGAGAAAAGGAAGCAATTTGATTTACGGTACCTCATGTGATTAAATCACCAGGGAAGAGAAAGAAGGATTTGAGATGGAAGGGGGGAGTCTTAAAACATATCATTTGTGAAGAATGGAATCTCTTTCTTCTTACAACCCTTTTGCCCCTGTGCTCATAGCTTAAAGAGGATTCACTGACTTTTATTTATTTGACTAAACTACTGATTTTTCATCTTGCAGGGTGGCTTCAAAATCCAATGTGAACTTTTTAAGGCACCTAATGATCCATTCTATTATCCCCCAGGACAACGCTAGTTCCAGTGATTTCATGGGGAACTGATTCGGAAAATACCCTTTTTCTCTTTTGCAGTCTCCTAGGCCCCTGAATCATGTTGATGTCTGGATACCTCTTTTCTTTGCAACAGTACGGTGGCAGCACAGTCAGCAAACAGACCTGGGGTGAGGGTTGATTGGGGAACAGACTCACACTGTGTGTAGCCCAAACAAGGTACCTACGGAACAGCTCAGTTTCTATGCCAAAGATGAGACCTCATTGTCAGGTGGTTTTAAAAGCACAGGATTCCTGGCCCTTCTATCTAAGCATATAGTACTGCCTTTTTTTTTAAAAAAAACCCTCTTATTGATTTTCATTTTGGGATAAACATACTTACAAACTTAGATAGACTTGGGAAACTGTAAGCCAATACCAAGAGAAATTATGATGGGGCTTAGAAAATAGTGTTCCCAGATTTTGTTGTTGAACTAAGAAAGAGGCAGTCCAGGATGTAATAAACTATTGCAAACTTTGGCCATCAACTTCAGTTTCCCACACGTGCACCTTCGGTCATGAATTGTGCCACACCATGACAATGATGTTTTCCATCTGTGCATCTCAGTGCTTTGGAGGGGTCTAAACATTTTACTGACTGGAAAATTGTGGTGCTAAAACCAAGGGATTTGCTCAAGGAAACACAGATAATTTCTGATATAATTAGGGCTAGAAATAAAGTCTCCCAGTACTCTTAGCTTAACCACTAGACCTATTATCTCTCATAGCCTAGTGTAGAGAAAATACCAGAGCAGAACTGCTGCACCCATTCTTCCTAAAACAGCACTGCCAGAGCCTAATCCTATTGTGCACCTATCTGGAGTATCTCTTCCAGGTCCTTCTCTACAGGATCAAGGACAGAATGGAATTTGAAATACTTTTTCTTTTTCAAACCCTGATTTTCTTCTCTTTACTGCACTACAAGCCAAAGGGAGCTCAGGCTGGTTTGAAGGCAAAAATATGTCAATCACACTGAAAACTCCACTGCTTTCCTGAACCCCAGGCAGGACAGGATATTGCTGCCCCATTGCAGGAATGATTTGGCACGTGGCATAGGAAAAGGGTCTGGATTCTGCAAAAAAATACTGCCACCAGAGCAGAAAACCCTACAGCCTTCACTACAGCCTTCACTAAACTATGAATCTGGCAACTTCAAGGACTGTGCAAAACAAGTGGTTGCCTCAGCCGAGAAGTGGCTGTTTTGGCAAGGCGAGAGATATCAAGAAAGAAAATAATTAGCTGTCTAAAGGAAAGCAGTAAATATATTCTCACCTGAATGCTTATTTGTTGTTTCCAATTTTTCCACGTCCATGACCTTTACTTTCCTTGCTGGCATCATTACTTAATTTTGCCTGTGTCCAGCACGCAGGCCCTGCCGTCAGTTTGATGCATAGGTGGTGTTACACCGTGGCTGTGGGTGGCGTGAGCCCTGGAGAGGGAAGGTGTGATGGGGCTGTGCTCCATTTTCAGTGCATATCACTGGACTGCTTCTCTTGCAGCAATAGGGCAACACCCACTGAAAGGTGGAATGGGTTTGGGGGGCAGGAGAAGCAGTTGGGATGGTGAAACATGGAATACATTCACCAGTGTGTGTTGATAACCTGTAGTTGGCTTTATTTTTTCGTGTCTCTTTTACACCCCCCCTTACCCCGGATGTGGAAGGGCCTGATTCACCCCTGGTCTCACTGGCCTTTGTGCTGCACTTGACACTTCTGTCCTGCCAAGCACTTGCTGCATTAAGCCTATGGGCATGCATGAACCTTGGCCATAATTCAGGGAGCTGTGGCAGATGCCTGTCTTCTGGAAAAATGTCACAGCCACCCACAGCTCATAGAGGAATTGACCTTGGGAGATGCACATGACTGCACCAGAGACATGTGCAGTGCATCTCCTCCAGCTGTAATGATGTCCAGCACCTCCTTGGGAGGACACTCCTTCTGGTAAGCACCTCTTTGTGGGCTCCTTGTTTAGCCCACATTACAAGGTGTGCTTCAGAGGTGATCTGACCAGTTTGCAGTTTTCTTCTTGGAATATTAACATGGAATATCATGACAATATGTTGTTGCTGCCCAGTGAGCTGCACACACACATCCTTTAGCTTGGAAGCGAGGTGCTTCTTGATCTCTTTTTGATTTTTCAGTGCTTGCTGTATCTTCCTGCTTGTGCTGTAACACTAACTGGGATGAACAGGCCAGAGATATTTTCCTGTCATTTTGGAATAGCCTGATTGTTAGCACTGAGAAGATCAAAATGACACATGAAGACAGAGACTCTTGCTTTAAAGAAGTATTTCAAATGTGGGAACAGAGAGGAGCAAAGAAATGTAATGTTGGGGAGGAGAGAGAAAAAAGGAGAGAGAATTTGGCTTGGTAGATTCCGTTAGATTGCAGGAAGGATCCAGGGGATTTGAGGGAAGACGGCACTGTCACCTCATCTTTGGACTAAAGAGCTCAGTAGGGCAGGTGAGAAAAGAGAAAGAAAGATGAGTAATTGGATGGTGGATGCAGAGGGTGAGGATACAGAGCTACAGAGGAAAAGAGGAAGAAAAAAGTACCTTAAATAGCAAAGAATTCACAAAATTTAGTTAGTATCACAATATCAGGAGGATTATACTGCTCTGACTTCTGCAGGATAAGCAGCACTGTGGATTTGGATCCTTCAAACACTGGATGTTTAGGGGCCACCTGTATATGGCCAGAAAAGAAGGCCGTGGTCATGTCAGAGTATGTCAGCAGTCCTAAAATATGCATGGTGAGAAGGAAAGCAAGCTGGCTTGTACAAAGGGAACAGCTGTGCAGGAACTGTCTTTGTAGCACTGTAGAGAACCACCAAGACCTCAGCTTGGGAATGCAAAGAGTCTGGTTTGTAAACCCATGAACAGAGGCATGTTCTGATTTAGGGCTACTGCAGTTCTGCCTTGATGCTTACCACTTCCACCTCGAGGGGAAAAAAACAAGTGCCAGAATGATTTAAAGACAGAATATCAACCCACACTGCTGCAGGCCTGCTTTCCACATTTTGTTGCTTTTATAGTTTTAGCTCTTGTTCCAAGAGAAGGACTTCTGTGTGTGTGTGTGTGTGTGTGTCTCTGTGCGTGTGTCTCTGTGTGCGTGTTTCCTTCCAAAATTCACACATGAAATCAATGACTGAAATTCTTAAGAAAGACATTAGTAGAAATTTTCAGAAGCTTATGAAGCATAATATCTCTCTTACCTTCCCCCCATCAGTAAGGCAGCACTTTGTAGGGAAGATTTTCTAGTCTAACTTGATTTTTTGTGCCGCTTTTCTTTCAATCGTTTTCATTCCAGCCAAATGCAGAAGGGGGAAGACAATCTGGAATATGAGGCACACCTCTTCAGAATTGCAAGACCTTTGTTCAGCCCCTCCTTTGCTACAAATGTCTGATGTTAGGAAAATCTCTTCAGGTGCCCCATATCTCAGCTTTCTAACTGTAATGTGGGAATTACACTTCTCGTTATCTCGGAAGTGGTGGGAAGACAAATCTGTTAGAGACTGTGAGATGCTCAGACGTTATGGTGTGGAGAAGAATGTTAGGCAGATATGCAAACTGAAGGCCTCCAGGTCCCTTTCCATGGATTTTATTCAGACCCCTCTGTCTGACAAACAAGTATCACATTCACAACCCCAAGGGAGGAGACACAGGTCCTGATTTCTGAGTGGGTCTTTACCCGATGTGGAAGCTTAAGATGAAGGCTGTAGCGTGACAGCAAAAGAATTTTGCTTTCTGGGCAAAGAAGCACAGAGCAGTGCCAATGTCTTTATTTGAAAAACTCCCTGAGACATTGCTAAAACAGATTTTCTGTGAAATCTGTTGCATTCACAACTACAGAATGTTATGATCTAGCACGAAAGTTTTTATAGCTACTCAAGTATAATAGAGGAATCCCAGGCTCAGGCCTATAAAACCTTTTATAGAAAAGCCCTCCTTTACAGATCTCCTATGTATAATTCCTGAAAATCAGCAGCTATTTCTATATCAATTGGGCTTTTAAATGTTGTGCAGGACTGTTGGTGATACTGTTCTGAACGCAGTAGTACCTATTTGATGAATGGTTTATTATTTTTTTTCCCCCTAAAACTGAAACCTAATTAAAATATTGTTTAGGGGAAAAATTTGGAAACGCATGGGTGAAGTTTAAATAATTACCAGTCACAGGTTTAATTCCAGAGCCCAGTGCTTTTTTTTATAACGTGCTTCTTTATTCTGTCTCCCAGCCATGTTGCAGCGTGCTCTTTGCTGTTTTACAAGCTGTAACGTACAATGATGGTCATTACTATTCATAGATTCATAGAATTTAAGATTGTAAAGGATGATAAGATGATCTAATCCGACCTCCTGCTTAGCAAAAACCAGACATTTCATCCAGTTACCCTCATATTGAGCCCAGTAACTTGTGTTTGACAAAATTGGATCTTCTGGAGAGACATCTACTCTTGATGTGAGGAATTCAAAAGGCAAATAATTCCTGGATAGTCCTTCCAGTATTTAATCATCCTTACAGTTAGAAACCCCTCAATTCTGTACCTTGTTTCTAATTTGAATTTTCTGGCTTTAAATTCCGGCCATTGCTTCTTGTAATATATCTTTTTCCACTAGATTAAGAAGCCCTTTAAAACCCACTGTGTTCTCATGATAAAGGTACTTATATGATCTAATCAAATCACCTTTAGGTCTTCTTCTGAATTTAATAATAAGAGAAATGTATTTATTTTGTAAAAGCACTTACAGGCCCCAATCACAGACCAAGGCCCTGGGTAACTGACAGTTTTTAGGAAACTGGGGTTCATTTATTCTCTGTCACAGATTTCTGGTGTGTCCTTGGTCATGTCACTCAGCTCCCTTGTTTCTTGGGTGCTCACCTAAAAGATTATGTATATATTTATATATACCACAGGTGCATATTTCTCCACTGGAAAGTGCTGGGGGAACAGTGAAAGCACTTAACAGGATGGCAATCCTAAATCATTGTCCAACTAAATGAAAAAAACCCATCTCATGTTAGATATGGGTCAAGGTTGAGTGTCTGCTGTACTGAACTCTGAAACAAGTGCTGATTACTGTTGTGCAGTAACCATGTTTTAAATTAGAGCAATAGTGAGGTGTGACTACATTAGGTAACTGAGTGCAATGCTGTGTGACTTGATAGGATGCTGACCTCAGCTATTTCACCCTCACATCGTGCACAAGTATCATTTGGATCCCAAAGATAAATGATTCAATGACAGATGACTTGGACTTGAGGTAAAATGACTGACTGAATGCTCACATTTTTATTTTTTGCCACACCAGGTCTGTACCTTGAGCACACATATATGTAAAAGCTGGAAGAAAATACTGTTTTCAGCTGTCCTAGCAGCCTCCAAAGTGATTGTGGGACTATAACCCATTTTTACATACTGGCCCGTCAGCCCTTTGGCAATGAGCCTAGGTCTTTACAGAGCTGGAAAAGTTTACAGTTCTGGATAGGACTTTGCATCCCTGTACTGAAGGCAAAAAAAAAAAAAAAAAAAGAAATTGTTAAGTCAACAGGCAAATTCCAATTACACTTCCAGAGTTGGCTTCCAGTTATGCTCAAGGCCTCTGTAAATGGGAATATCCCCCAGAGAGATTGTGAGACTTGCCAGTTTGAGATGGAGTGCATGTACTTCATAGACTGTCTAGAAAACTAGTACAAAATGATAGCATTGAAGGAATTAATTCCAGTTGTGGACTCAGACCAAGCCTCTGCCTTGGCATGACATCAGTTTGGGCAAAGAACCTGGATGCTCCTCTGAATGTATGATCTATGGACTCCATAATGTCAGGGCAGCACAGGCCCTGAAACATGCCAGTAAGTGCCCCTTGGTGACAGGTGAGAACGGATTTTGGAATAGCTTTTACGTCATCCCTGTGCTGTTTCTCTTTCCTGTCCATGGTGGAATCCTCAATACAACTCTTTGCTCTTCTTTCCAGGTTCTTATTTGCTTTAGCTCAAAATCTCTGCAAACATCAGTTGTGCTATTTCCTCACTCCTTGGGCTTTTAAACACGATGTGGCTCTCTGTGACTTGTGGTAAGTATAACAGTTACTTCTTGTGTTTTTATTAATGTTAAGTGCATTGTTTTCTCCTCTTTCTTAAACACTGACATCTGGCAGCAAGCAACACTATACATCATTAGCTGAGGAGCTCAGGTTTAAGAACCCAGAATAAGAACAAACCTCTGAAGTCAGGATGTGTAATAGCTGTTATCATTTGCTCACTCTTAATTACCTCTTCCCCTTATTTGTCTCTCTTTAATGGTATGCCAACAACATTTTCTAACCTCTCACTCAGCAACTGATTTGTCAAAACTGTGGATAGCATTTGCTCCAGTTAGAGGCACATGTTTAGTCATGGTGGGCAAAACTGCACTAGTAATTAGAAAAGTGCGGATCTGGACTAATTCCATGGAAGTGCTTCACATTTAAATTGACAGATTTGTTCTGCTGAACTACCATTCATGTACCAAGCCAGGTGCTTGTGCCAACCTGCCTCAAGTTGAAGGCTGTGTCCTGGGACATTGACTGCCCTTCGTGAGAGGTCCTATGCAGAGCTGTGCTCCCTTAGACATGCTGGAACCTCAGCTGCCCATCAGAAATGTAAAACCAGCAGTGCTTCAACTGTAAAATGTGAAGAGGGAGAAAGGAGTAGCCTCACTAATGCCCCTCTGTCACTTGGCTGCACAGAGGGGATGTGCTTTACTAGGACAGTATGTATGACTGTCCCTTCTCTGCATGAAAGCAGAGGCTTGGCAAGGCTGAACTTTGTTTAACTGAAGGAGTAAGGAAAGAAATACCCGTGCAGCAGTTACTGAGTGCAAAGGCTCCCCTTTTTCCTGAGAAACGATCAGTCAGGGGAGAGTTAAACCCACACCTTCTCTAGCATTTACCTGCATTTGCAAATAAATCAGCCATAAGAACAACTTAGACAGCCTCCTCCTACATGGCTTCTCCACTAAAAGACGTGGGAGAACGGCAGTGGTGCTGCTTGTTTTGCTGCAGCCCTGTCGGTATTTCAGGTATTGTGCTGAATTTCACAGGGTCCTCCATAGATCACGGTGCTTTCACTGCAATGTTTGGCTGATTCACACTTGCTCTGAGAACCTACACTGACATATCACAAGCTGCTCTGCAGGGGATGGCTCGAACTCCGTGTTCAAGCCCACGTTTCTGGCTTGGTGGTGCTTGGTGCTGCAGGTTAGACAGTGTTTCAAACAGGCCACAGTGTAGCAGCACCTGCTGCAGAAAACATGAAGGATAATGTGTGTAGCAGTGCTGTCTTTCCTGTCATTCTCAACAGAATAGCAGGTGGAAGATGACTCCTCTGATTTGCTTCCCACCCTTTTAGGACAGCACTGATTTTGAAAATTGTTGCCATATAAGGTCTTTATAACACATGGTTTTGTGCAGGTTCTGGATGTGACTGTCTCCTATGCACAGCTTGGAAACGAAACTTGCAGCATTTTTAAGTGTGGCAGTAAGAGGAGCCCACTGATACATTTGTATACATTTGTGCCCTGAAATGGGCTTTGACTGTGAGGTGACAGGGTTAATCCAGCAGCACGCAGGCATGAATGAACACTTTTTTTTGTTGCCATGTATCTTGGCTAATTCCATGATTATGCTCGTTTTCATTTAAGACTGTTTCCAAGCAGCTTCCTACTAACCAACCTATCTGTGTATGGACTGCAAAGATCACAGCAACAAGTAACACATAGCCAAAAACATTTGAAATAAGAAAATGAAATAAGAAAAACAACTTCATAAAACTAAACCACAACAGCCATCTCAGCAGTGCAAGACTGTTCTTTAAAAATAAAAACATATCAGGCAAAGTTGTACTGTTAACAAACCCAGACAGCCACATTTGAAAGTAATTACTTGACATCTAGAAATCTGCTCCTACCATAAGACCACAAGGTCAGATTTTGCTCTGAAGGATATTGGTGTCTGGATCAAAACAAAACCATTGTAAGGACTTGGGAGAGCCACGTCTCAAAGAAATAAATCACCCTGGCTGTCCAGAATGTGTCGGGTGGCTGTGCCTGTGCTGGTGAGTTGCTCTGTTCACACACACACAGTTCCAGCACAGGAGCACCCAGCGCTGGGGCTGCTGCACACATGCAGCGCATTTGCAATTGTAGAGCAGCCAGCTGCTGGATGCCAGGCATTTGGAAAAGCACTTGATAGCCGTGGCAATACACACTTGTGTCCCTGAGCTTTTCTTAGAGGACAGAGGATCAGATTGCATAATGCAGAAAAATCCCATATTATAAAGGATATCTGGCAATGGTGATGTTGCCTCTTAGACCCTGGCTATCCTGTTAGAATGGGAACCTAAAAGCTGGCCCCTGTGGGCTCGTATCTTGAGTTAAATTGTGTCTGTTAGACAGATGCTAACCCAGGTCCTCTGGGAAAGAAAGTAGGGATGTAACAGACAACAGAATTTGTCTTTCAAGAGTTTGGAAAGCCAAATTCTACACAATGAAGAGTGTTTGCTATCTGCTGCTGACTCTGCCAGCAAAGGACAAGCTGTTTATCCTATTGTCGCTCTGTTTCCCATGTATACACTAGAGATTATCCACTTACCACTGCTGAAACACACTTGGAGGTTGTAAATTGGAAACTTCTATATGACAGGTCAGTAACTGTGATTTCAGCTGTAATAGCCCATGCAAAACAGGCTTAAACTGTGGGGTATGTGCAGTTGAAATACAAATTGCAAAACCAGACTGTGTCGTGAAGAGTGTTCAAAGAATAGTTCTAGTCTGCA
>NW_020897809.1:1381625-1559978 GCF_003984885.1 Neopelma chrysocephalum
TGGCGCATCGCGGGGCCGCCCCGGGGCCTGCGGGGGAGCGGCGGCGGCGGGGCCGCGGCGGGCGCTGCCGGTGCCGGCGCGCTGGATGCGGGCGGGCGCGGGGGTCTCCGCCCGCTCCCCGCCGGAGCGGCGGGGCGAGGAGCGAGACCCAAAGTTGCTGGAAAAGCACAAACTTCCCCGGCGGGTGCCGGTCCGCAGGGCGGCTGTCGGAGCCTTACGTGTGGCGAGAGGGGGGAAAGACCGAAAAAGGACTTCTTTTTTTCCCATCGCCATCCCCGTTTTCAAGCACACAATATGGTACCCACAAACCGGCCGTGCCCACCGGAGTTTGAGCATAAACTAATAATAGCTGGATAGTTCCACAGGCTATCTGAGCTGGCGGGTCTTCCTCTCCCTCCCTCTGGACCGACCGAAATTGGCTGTAATCTATTGAAAGAGAAAGTCGGAAAGCAGCTCATTTGGGTGAGGGGGTGGGGGACTGAAGAGTCGCTGCAGGAAGGATATAAATAGATTTTTTTGAAGAAAGAGAACGTTTTGGAAGTTAATGTTTGGGAATATTTGCTAACACGGTCGGCTCTCTTGCCTTCCTTGATAACCCTTAAGCCTGTCCCCCTCCACACATCCATGTGAAACATTGCCGAGATGTATTTTAAGAGGCTGTCATCTCCGTTATGAAATGCTGAGCTTTGTTGACACAAAACGGAAAGAAATCCAGACGATTCAAAGTAAAGGCTGACACCGTGTCCTTACAGTCTGCGTTTCTGAAGGTGGGGGAAAGATTTCAATGACATAGAGTTAATAATAGCAGTGTTGCCCTTAACTTTGTGCTGCCCCAGTGGATGTGCACTGCTTTATGTCACAATTTTCTTGTCATTTGTGATTTGCTTAAGAATAGAAATACATTGCATATATATATGTCATAGGGAGTATTTTTGAAAGCCCTTTAGATTAGTGTCTTTGATCTCAAAGTACATTTTTACAAGCATGTAGTCAGGCCTTCTGAAAAGAAGGCTTATCGGCAGAAGAAACAGTGCTGTTTATTTGGGAGAGCTGTAGCTTACCGTGTTAATATCTGCCTTCACCGGAGGCATGGTTGTTTATTCAGAAATCCTTCCCATTCAGACAGCTTCTTTCTGGATTCTTTCAGGTCGTCTGTCCATATTTCCAAATATCTTTCACCTCTGGGAGCCGATGGGTTCCCTTTTCTTGCTGTCATGTAAATATAGAAATTCTTCAGAATAAGACCCTGAGAAATGTCTACCTACAGGGGGAGGAGAGGAAAGGGAACATGCCAGTTCTCGTCCAAGTACCACAGCCTTACGGCCTGATCCAGTCTTGCTCTTACATGAACGACCATTGCTTCCATAAGAATTCCTATGGGAGCAAAGGGGATTATGTACGTGGTGAAGCGCAGATAAAGTTTGTGGGATGTTTTTGATATTTCAGCAGCTTTTCATGGATTGTAAGTTGTTGCTTTCTCTTCTTAAATTCAGAACACAGAATCATATTATAGAATAAATCGCTTCTGGATACCAGGTTGTGAGTCAAAACTGTGTTTTCTTTCTAACTGTGGGAAGTTTTATAAGAAGGTTCCTAAACCAAGAGAGACATAGAAAGGCGTATAATTTGTAAATAATGTGCCAGTCTTCCCTCGCCCAGACTCATTATTATCTATGTTGTTCTAATGAACAATGCCAGCTTTTTAACCAAAGCAGTTTTATTCCAATTAATTTGGTGGGGTTTGCTAGGCTAGATTTTGTTAGCTCTGTGCTCTCTTATCAGTGGACTTATCAGAGCGGGCCTGATCCTGCACTGAGTGAGGCACGATGAGCAAAAACTGAACCCACTGGCAAAGAATCATAATTGCTTGCAAATATGAAGGAATGGTCCTGAAAAGGCCACTTCTTCTGTGTGTGTCTCTGGTGGGAATCAATGCTGTCTGGCTGCATCTGGAGAAGAGACTCAGAAGGGATGCAAGACCTCAGCCTGACCTGGTATCTTCTTGCTCGTTTGGTTCCCCTTATGACCTGTTCTGTGAACCCAGAGAAGAGAAGGGTCACGAATGGATATTTGATGATGATGCACAATTGCTGGGCAGTAGGTTAATGCTGTAACATGTGGGCTGAAATGCCTGGCGAGTTCTGCCCTAGGGCTGCCGTGATTGTTTCTCGGGAAGGAAATACTTAATGGGAGTAAAGAATGCAATGGTAACTGGCACCAAGGCTTGAACAACCCTCCTTAATTGACTGTTCCCCCTGAGTAGTTACCTGTTTGCACCTTTCTTGTTTTTAAAGAGGCTGGATATAACTTCAATCTCTTTGGCAGATTTGTGGGTCAGGAGCTGAGTTGAGCTGATGAGATGGGCTGCTAAATTCTTCCTATTACAAGCCAATTTTCTCCTGCTTTGGACAATGCACCCTTGTGAATGATTCAGAGCATTGATTAGAAACATGTTTGTCTTTGGAGGTTTTCTCTGTAAATCACTGAAGTCATCTTTCACTACCGGACTCAGAAATTAGGCTGCTTTTTTAAGCAGCCCCAGAATCGTTTCATTCTGGCAGGCAGCAGACTGAATGATTAGGATATTTTGCCTAAGGGGGGAGAGAAAAGAAAATAAAGAACATTCTTCTTTTTTATTTTTGGTTACAATTGTATTAATTATTGTCATTGTGTTGATTCTTGGTTCTGTCCCTGATAAATCACTGGTGTTCTACATTATCTCTCTCCTCCCGGGTAGCATGGTTTTAATCATCTTATGCTGAGCTAAGGAAAGCTCAGCTCAGCCAGTTGTCCAAAGGGGAATTTCTCATTGAGATTTAAAAAGCAAAATCCCAGATTGGAACAAACCCATTGGGGCGGGCGTGTTAGGTGATGTCCACTGACTGACAAGGCTCCTTTTAGGAATCGCCACGTACAAGAATGTGCATCTGTGTGGTCAATGGGATTAATGGCTGTGGAAAGAAAGGCTGTTGGTTGCAGTTAATTTTTCTTTTAAATAGTACACAGAGGGATTCCTGTGGCAGCACAGTAACAGCCTCTGCTTGAATTTCTGAGCGATCTGGCATTAGGTGATTGAAAGCCTGGTCGGTCAGGGGAGTCCTGCACCTGTACTGCCGCTGCCTCCCGTTAGTGGAGATCGCGCGTGTGTGACTGCTGAGGAATGTGGCTGCAAATACCGCTGCTGGGGAGCAGAACAAACCCCCTCCTCACTTTGCAGCAAGGCTTTTTGTCACTTGGACTTGAAAGAAAATTGCCATCTGCTAGAGGGTGGCGAGCCATTTGCTTCTCCTGAGGAGGCAGGTGTGCGCGGAATTGCTGCGCGTCCGCTGGCGAGGCTTGGCTTCATCGCTGCTCTGCGGGGCATCTCTGCCCAGCCAGCCACAGGAGAAAGGCATGTCTGCAGGGGAAAGTGCCAGTCCTGCTACTCCAGTGGATTTAGCACTTGTCAGATGCAGACAGTTGTTTTGGGCAGCAGGCTGAAGGTGTGACCTGTGTTCCTGTTGGATAGTGAGCAGTGAAGGCTCCTGCTTAGGGCAAATAAGGCCTAATAGCTTCCCATCCCCACTGGAAGGTGGGCCCGAGGCTGTCTCTTCCAAATTAGTTGCTTCTTTGTAGAAGATTTTGATTTGTACTTGTGTCATTTCACCCCAAATGAGGTTAATGATGCTGGTAGTGATGGCACATCTGGGCTAGCAGGGCTTGAAATAAATAACTCCATTAGAACTGGATGCTTTAGGGTTTGCATGATGCCATGTAGAGGAAGTTCCTTCTCTTGTTCCACTGCCCACCTGCTGTGCAGTTAGAAAATCTCTTCCAATTATGGTTTTGATGCTTGGGAAGGGAACCTGTAAAAAAAGGAGCAGAGAAGAAGTGGGGAGATATCCCTGCTTGTCTTCTGCTGTGCTCGGCTGAGCAGGGAGACAGCTCCCTGGGAGGGCAATCTACCACCATGAGTGACTGACAGATAATGTTGCTCTGTCCCCATGAGGGCTGAGCAGCCTCTGTGACAGTTTGTACCCAGTGGAGGCACAAACACCCAGTGTCCCTGCAGCAGCCCTGTGCAGGCTGTGCTTGGTGGCAGAAACCTCTCTGAGGTGTGCAGAGGCACCCTGAACTTCCCAGAGGTAAAAGAAGAGCCTCACAGAGAGGAACAAATGCTCTTTAAAAGCCATTTACAGTATTTCTTTGGCATTTAGAACTTTCTTCTCCATTCCTCTTGCAATTCCTGAATGCTTCCTGGTCAGTTCTCACATGGGGAAAGAGCAGGGCATTAACACTTCCTTGCCTGTCTTTGTGATGCCTCCACACCATGCCCTGCCTGCACTCATCCCCTTCAAGATTGTGGTTTCGGGAGCTAGAGTTTTTCAACTGTATACATTTAGAAATTGTTAATTGAAATTCTCTCGAGGACACCTTTGGTTTCCCACTGAAATCGATAAGGCTCCTGCACAGTAACCTGAGGGTAGAAATGGGCTTGTGCTCAGTGTTTGACAGGCAGAGTTCAGCAGCTGTGTTGTGAAGAAGCTTCATGTGTGTTGTATGTGTGTGTGCAACAGCCCCTTAAAAGCCGAAGGTGGTTACAGAGGGTCTAAACGCAAACCTGAAAGTTTATCCTTAAACAAGCTTCCTCGTGTTTGGCTTCAAAAGCCATCACAAAGGCTCATCTGCACCCTGTAACACTGTACATGTGCGCACGCCATACGAGTCAGGCAATGCTTTTTCAGCCAATGAAATACTCGAGTGGGATGAAATAAAAGCAAAAGTCATTACCAAGCAAACTACTCGAGTGAAATATTCAGCAAGAAAGGACGGTATCTGTACATTTCGATATTTATTTTTCTAGGAGCCTCTTGAAGGCAAAATGTGTTTTGTTAGCAAAAATATTTTTCCTCTCAGGGATGTTGGTAGTAGTTTGTTGGTTTAGAGCTGTGCTTGTAATCTAGCCTTCATCCTCAGGTTTATTATTACACAGGGAATGGGGTTGTACAAATTGTTGTTACTGGAGAGTTAGTTTGTATCAACAAGCTACTGGCATGTTTTGCTTCGGGCTGAATCATTTGATCTTTTGGAGAATGCGAGTGGATTTTCTTCCCGAGTTTGACAGTTGTCCTATGACCCTTCCCATTCTGTCCCCGCCATTATCTTTTGGTCATAAGCATCGTATGAAATAAAAGGTGTTTACCCAGACGAGAGGATTCATTCTCCCGCTGTAAAGCCAAGTGTTTCTCGCATTGACTGACGCGTGAGTGATCAGGGTATTTAACCAGATGAGCTTGTGACGGGTGAAAGGGCTGCAGGGCGAGAGACACAACGATCCGAATGGCAGTCAGGCCCGACAAAGGGTGCACGGTCTGTGGTTTCTCCATCTATTCATTAAGTACGGCAAGGTTGTTATTATTGCCTCTGATTAGGACACCGTGCCACCTCCTCAGGAGCTCTTCTCGGTCTGGTGGGGACGGTTGCACAGCACACCTTCTCCAGGGGCCACGGAGATGCCTTTCAGGAGAACCAGGATCAAATCTCCTCCCCAGGCTTCTGGCTAGGGCTGAGAACTCCAGAGGAGGTAATTGCTGACAGCAATCAGATTGGGTGCTAAATGGGGGTGTAAACCGTCTAGTACAATAGCGCTGCTGATGGCAAAGCCTTGGGCACAGTTGTCAAAACAGAAGTTGAGTTTGCCTACCTCTAAGTGCCTTTGTGCAGTAACACCACTGATATGCGTGGAGTTAAATGCAAGAAGTACAGGATGCAACGTGATTTTTAGCTCTGGTGTATGTCAAAATACTTGAAATTCTTGCAATGAAAAGGAGATCTTTAATAAGAATGTCTCTTGCCTCCCTCGACCTTGTTCCTTCTTTCATTGTCCTTGAAGGGTGGGGATGGAGCTGTGCTTTCCATGGCCTGGGCTGGAGCTACTTCTGCACCAGTGGATATCTGTTATGAATCTCCTGAAGCCCTGGGCAGACTTTGGGTTTCCTTGGGTTCTGCTGGTGCCAAAACTGTTCTTCTGCCGTGTCCCACAGTGACGCTTGGGGAATCCATGGATCAATAGGGGTTGTGCCTACAATGAGTACGGGTATCCCTGTGATAGAAAACCCGGGGTGATGGATTACAAAAGGCACGTTCATTTACCTGACAAAGGTTGTCTTCTTGAATTATTTATGAGGTTTCACAGCGAGCTGGTAAATTTTGTGAAAGCAATGGAGTCCTGGTAATGTGAGCCTCTTCACTGCAGCTTCCGTAGTGGAGTTGTGCTGAGGAGGTACAGGAGGTGGAGGATGGAGGAGGAGGAAGAAATAGGCAGCAAGTGGAGGGATAGAGAGACTGCTGTTTTCATGTGCAAATGATGAGGTGTGCAGAGCAATGAAGTGCGAATTAGTTAAATCATGCTGTGCATTGGAGCAAAAATCCTTGTAGTGTTAGAAAGCAACTTATGCTTCAGTGAAGGGGGGGGGGCGGAAAGGATGGAGGGAGTACAGACACAAGGACAGAGAAGGGTGAAAATCTCATGACCAAATACTGGCTGCCTCCCATCTATAGGAATGTTATTTGCAGGGGTAGTTTTGGTAGAGTATATACTCATTTTGGTGAGGTTTTCTTATCTGAGTTCCACTAAATGAAGGATCAAGCCAGGGCTGGCCAGGCTTTTCTGCGGGGCATTTGGCAACTGGAAGGTTTGCAAGCGTGCAGAGCATGTGGCTCTGGATCAGAGAGGTTTGCTCAGGATAACCTGGAAGATGTGTGTCCACAGGAGCATTAAATCAGTGTTATCCAGCACGGAGAGCGAGGGCAGTAAGAGCTGGAGTCCTGGCCGCAAGCGTGCTGCCTTGCTTCAGTCCCTGCTGGAACACCATTGCACAGCTAAAAACCAGTGGTGCAGCAGGCACAGCACAGGTTCACAGGGTGGCTGCTTCTTGTGTACTTGATTTGTTGGTAAGCAGAGCCTGCCCCATGCTTTTGGGATTCTGAGCCTCTTGGCCTTGGAAGCACCAAGTTAGCCCTTAAACGGCCGAATTGGTGGAAAGAATTGGAAAAGTGTTATATCCATCTCCATTGAAGTGACAAATGAGGATATGATTCTCCTTATAAATACCAATGCCTCTTAACTCATAGCAGAGCCGGGTCCTGAAACTTTTGTCACAAGCTGCCAGTTTGCTGTCAGGCTCTGTTTCTTCTCCAGTGAGCACTTAATATTCTGCAGTCCAGAAGAATCCCATGTCTAAAGTCTGCGTTCACATTAATTCCCCAAATAAGAAAGCAAAACAAGGGGCATATATCCAAATAATTTCCAGAGCCAACCTTGTATAAGCTCCTTACCCTTCAAAAATGTATAAAGCTCTCAGCGATGTAATTTCTGTTGAACCAGAGATATTCTTGTATTTGAATTGTCAGAGCTATTAAATTTCATGTAATAATACCTCTCTGTTGTGGCCAATGAACACTCTCTGTACACGTTGACACAGGGAGGGTCATGAATGCAGTGCCTTGTTTGCATTTCTAACATATGGTGGGTTTCACTGGCAGATTTTTGGCAGCTGTAACATGAACACCAAAATAGAGACAGACTTAAGCCAAGCGAAGCACCTAATGTTCAGCTTTATCAGGTGTTGAAGATTGAGTCAGATTCTGGGCTGTGAGTGGCTGAACGTCTTTTTATTGCTCCATAACGAACTCAGTAGACCCAGGAGGAGCCAAAGTGCCGTTTCCTCATGTCTGAGGTAGTCTTGTAAATTAGAGGTCTCTGCTGAGCGTTCACTGTAGTGTCACATTCTTGGGATCAGCATGTGTGGGAAGTATTGTGTGGGCTCATGTGCTTCCAGTACCTCTGCAGAGAGAGGGATGCCCCTTGCCCAGGTAGAAGGAAGCCTTCTGCAGCAGTGTGTCATGAATACCAGGGGAAAAAAGGGTGGAAGAAACAGCATTTAATTATTCAAGGCCTGCAAGCTGAAAAGGGTTTCAGGATGGTGAGCTAGGCATGCGTCAAAGCTTCGTGGGCACTCTGCTTTCCCCTCCTCCCTTGCCTGCTCTGGGAAGGAGGGTAGATTACATGAGTATAAAGAAAAAAATCAATATTTTTCTCTTCACGCAGTTCTTAGTTTTTATTTATTCTGTTTTTGTTGGCTGGGAAGTCTTAATAATTGTGGATCGGTGACCAAACTGATGACATTATTTTGCCTCCCGCAGAATAAAAGCACTTCCAAGAGCACAGAGCAGAGGGGACCCTCTCTGTGAACAGGGATGCTTTTGTGCCCCTCCTTGGCTGAGTGCTGAGGGACTTCTGATTGAGCCGTTCCTGACGTTGGGCTTGTTACAATGCAGAAGAATTTGCTGTTGTCAGTCTGGTGTGCTGTGCTCTGCTACAGCTGTGAAGGTTTAAAAACTGAGAATTGTCAAGAAAATGTCCAAGATACTGGGACAAATTAATCCCTGATATAACCATGCTGTGGGATTATGCGGGGAGAAAATTTCAGGCCTTTTTCTTTGAAATATGGTGGTGGTTGTGGTTGCTTCTGATGTGATTTTTATTGTGAGATGGAGAAAAGAAACACACCTAACACATTTACTATCTGCTCATGCTTTGGTCCCAGTTTCTAAATAACCCCATTTAGCACCTGCCCGCCTGTTTGACCCAGAAGCAAAAATGTTGTGTTGGCATTTCTGACATCAAAACCGCCTTTTTACCCATCATCTTAAGGCTAAATTGAACCTTTCTGTGTCACTTGCTCCTTGCTATGTTTATTTGTTTTGATCTAGTCTTTACTTTAGAGAAAAATCTAACTAGCTCTGTCTCACCCCTACTGCCTGCTAGGTGCTTGGGGCTCTTTCTCGTGTGAAGTGGCTCCTTCCACAGGTGAATTGATACCCTCAATTTCCCCCTGCCTCCCTGTGCTCCCTGCCCAGACGTGAGGATGGAGCAGCTGGGTACCAAAGGGCTCTGACAGCCACGTTTTGGCACGAGGTCTCACTTCAGCACTGTGAGTGCTGAGTTGGCTCATACCTTTCCCCCTTCTTGCAGCCCTGTGGTGACAGCCCTTCTGGGGCCGTGTTTGCTCGAGCAGGCACAGCATTCCCAAGCCAGAGGTGAGGATGCATCCCAAGGCTGGTGCTCTGCATGGAGCACTGCCTGTGGCGACGCTGCTGTGCGGGAATCTTTTCCTGCCCTTCTTCTCTTGACACCGCTCCAAGTGGAGCCTTGTGCTGAAGGCATTGCTGGTCTGTGCAGTTTATGATTGTGATTATGTGTGCTGAAAGCAGCCTTGCCTTTTTTATTTTATAAGGGCCACTTAATAAATGTCACTTATTTGGGGAATCTTAGGCAACTGAGTGCATGGCCAGCCGCCTTCTCGTGGGGAGGTGGCTGCCAGACCCCATCCTGATCTCTGGAGTCACAGCTGGCTGGTGGAAGGGTAGCTTTGCCAATTGCCAGAAAGACAGATGTGGTGGTTTTATGGTAGCTTGTGTAATATTTGGCTTTCTTAGTTAAATCTACTTATTGCTGTGTTTGGGCCTTTCAGTTGTCATCAGATCTCATTAGATAACATGAGGGTTCTTGTATGTGAAGTTTCTTTCAGAGAACACCAAGCAGCTGCAGAAGGGAAAGGTTTGGTAAATAGTACCTGTCCTTTTTATGGAGGAGTATGAGAGTGATTGCAGAGTGGGAAATGGGACCTGCTTGGGCTGCAGGTGAGATGCTCCAGCTGCTGCATTACCTAAGGCCTAGTTGGGGCCACAAGTAATGCCTAAGGCTGCAGTTTCTCTGCTTAACAGTGTATGTTAGATGAAGGGTTCATGTGCAAGGCCTGGTGCTTCAGGGCTGAGTGGAATTGGTGGCTAGAGTGCCATTTCACCCCACAACTGCCAGCCTGCAGTACTGGCTGAACTGCAGTTTGTTACACTGTTATGAAGTTTGTGAGGTTCACTGCACAAAAGTCCACATCCCACAACCAAAGCAAGGACTATTTCAAGTATATTGTATTTTTTTTTGGTCTAATTTTCCACATGAAAGTAACCTTGCTCCCTCATTTGGCTTGGTTACAGTATTTATTACAATGACATTCCTTCTCCTCATTTTTTTTCTACTGCTATGATATTGAGATTTAATATTTATCTTCTAATAGTTTCTGAGTAGTGGAGTGCTTGCATTACTGGCAGTGTTGTATAGTTAATCCTGAGCACAGATAGCTGTGAGGAGTCCAGACGGACTTCAGCCCTTAGTGGCACGCTTGTAAGTGAGGAAATTAGCTTGGAAATTGCTGTTTTTTAAAATTGCTTCTGTGTTAATCTCGCTGTGATACCACAGCTTCTGGCAGTATGTGGGTTAGCGAGATGCTTGTGGCCGAGAATGAGGGCAGGTTCTCACTTTAGAAGAGTCTCAGCAAAGACCTTGTCTTACACCTTTGCTCTGAGGAGGTTTACACTGAGGAATTTGGCCCATTTTTCCATTGCCAGGCCCATCTCCCAGGTGTTCTCTTATCCCTGACTGACCTTCTGGCCTACTTTCTGTCCACTGTGTGTTAAAGGGTGACCAACCTATCAGTCTTGGCAAGCATCAGGAACAAAGCTTGTGTGTGTGCCTCAGGCTTGTTCCCTGGGGAGACAGGTAATTCTTTCATGATGCCCTTGGGATTGTCCCCCTTCCCTATCCCTCCCCATTGCAGTGTGAGCATCTTGTCCTGTTCTCCATCCTCCACTCCTTGTCATAGTTTTGTACATGCACTTTGCAATAGCATTTCCCTATTGCTCATTTTGCTGATGAAACTGAGGCTTCAGGGAGTCCAGTATGTCAGTGGTGGAGCAGGAAATATAACCAGATCACTTAATTACTCCTCTTCTGTTCCTTGAATGATCCATGCTCTTCGTTTTGGGGAAAATGTTTCTTCTGCTCTGTACTAACAAGACATCAGATTCAACTGCAGGAACAAAAAACATGGGCAGGAGGATTTGGACTCCAGGGACAGTATCTGTCCCTTTCTTTGGTGTTGGGAGGGTGGGAACTGTCCTTGTGGATGAAAAGCTCCTCTGAAGGACTCTGTTCTCTGGCAAGTGCCTGAACATCAAAGCTTGGGCAGTGCTGTTCTCTGTGCAGTTAGTCAGAGGGCAAGAGGCCTTGTTGCTGAGTGCTCAGCACTGGACTTCTGCAAATTAAATGGGTGCCCTCTGCTGCATAAGCCCTACATTGGCTCCTTGTGCCATGTAAATTATGGTTAGGCACCTTTCCCAAGAAATGCTCTCTTTAAAATTGCATTTTTGTGCTGATGATGCACCCATTTAGAATTGGATCTTGTGTCTGTTGCCTCTTTGTGGCAAATGCTCACCAGTGGGACCAGTTACTGGGGAAACTGTAGGGCAGTAGCTGCTGACCATCCCTCAGACATTTAACCCCTTGGGTGGTACCTGAGATACCATCTGAACATTTCCTGCTCCCTGTGTCTGTCTTGGAGAGAAATTCTGGAGGCCATTAAGCTGGGTAATTTACATGCTTCTTGAGCCTGTGCCTAGGGAAATATATTTCACAGGTAATTTCAAATCTCTTGGTGTGTGGAAGAAGTCATTATTCTAAATAGAAAGGGGCTGGTGATGTCACAGGCCCCATTGAGAGGACCACATTAGAGACTGGGATTTTTCTTTCTTACAGAAAAGAGTCCGAGGCATTCTATTCATAGGGCTTTGGGATGTCAGATCTTTTGGGGTTTAATGTTAATACTCATTTAGAAAAGCAGAAGAGAGAATTATCTTGTAATCTTCAATTCCAGTTACATGTGAGTGGTATTGTGTGTGAGGGCTGGGAGGAATCCTACTCTGAGGTACCCACAGGTGTGAGAGTTTCCTGCTTTGGCGGTGTCTTCCAAGGGCAGACATCAAATTTAGCATGAGGAGGTTGAGTTGCAGTTCTGACTCTGCTCCCAAGAGTCTGTCTGGGTTTGAGACTCCTGCTTTGCCTTTGTAGCTCCATTCTCCCCTCCTGAAAAAGACAGAAAATATTTTTGTTGGACATATTGGGAGGATTTGCCAGTTTTGACCAGCCCCTTCAAAATGATGTTTGATGGGCTGCTGCACTGTCTGCTTCAACTGTGGTGTTGCAGTGGGGAGGGAATGTGGATGGTGACTTTGAAAGCTGTGAAGCCAAGCTTGTGGGTGCACTGCTGGCTTATCAGCTTGGGGCATCTGGCAAGGACATGGACACATCTATGCTGAGGCTCCACGAGAGTTTCCCAGTGACCCTTTCCTTTGGAAAGGGAAGGCAGCTTGTTGTGGAGTGGTGTTTTCTTGCAGCAGGGAAAACTCCCACTGTGCTTAGCACAGTATCCTTGTTCCTAAAGGTGCTCCAGCACAGCATCCTCCGTTCATGGGGTCCTCCTGGACAGGAGGGGCATCCTTTTTGTTGTGAAAAGCTGGCTGCAGCTGGAGATGAGGAAATTGAGCCTGATAGATCAGTGTCCTGAGCATGTAGAGCAAATCCTGTTGCACCTTTTGAGTGTTTCCAGTGTGGTTCAGGCACCTCCATTTATGCAGACTTGTATCCTTTTCAGAGGAAAGGGGTATGTATATGCTGTTTCCCTGTGGAGCAGTGTTTGTCCCAGCTGGATGGGGAACAGAGAGGAGGTGACCTGTGAAAGCTGGCAGCTTCATCTCTGTTGCTGTAATGCTTTGGGTGATGCAGCAGTACTGGGACAAAACTGAACTGGGCTTGACGCTTCCACTCTCTCTCTGCCTCAGAGCTTGCCTGGATGCCACCTTACAGCAGGAGAGGTCTTGCAAACAGCTTTTAGATGTGTATCACAAAGTAGTGAGGTAATGGCATAAAATGTGGTAAACTATTATTTATTTTTTTTAGTGCTCTCCACCCCCACTTTTTTCTTTCATTGCTGAAAGGGACTAATACAATGAAGAGCTTCTGCAAATGAAGGCAACTACATTTGAAATAACAGGGTTCTGGGTATTTGGCTGGTGAGAGATGCAATAAGTGAACATCGCTAAGTGCTTTATAATAACAATGATTACAATGCTCTCTTGGGAGCCAGGAACCTCTCAGGTAGGGGGATGGTAGGGAGAGGGGTTGTTTAAGGTGGGGGTTTAACTAGATAGACATTGAGTGACAGTGATGTCCAGAAACCCCTGAGGAATGTTCCATATGGTGCTGTGAGAGGCTACTCCAGAAACCCCAGGAGACTTGGACTGGCATGGTTTGAGGCTGAAGCAATGACAATGGATGCCCCTAAATAGCTCTTGTAGCAGGAGATCTTTGTGGCAGAGGTTAATGATATCTTTCTTTGCTAAGGAGAGAAGCCGTAGACAGAAATTCAGCAGAGGTCTGACTAGTCAGGAGTCCTCCATCAAATTCCTTAACATGGCTTGTCTTTAAGTGATCAGATTAATCATTTGTGCCTGCTCTATGTCTGTTCAGCTGAAATGTGCCATGGGCAGGGTGGGTGCTGAAAGCAGTCCTCTGGTGTCTGGTGGCTGATAAGAGTTACAGTGTGCTGTTTGCAGACTGACCATCTTTGTGTTTTGCTGCAGCTCTCCAGAGTAGTGTGACCCTTCCTGGCAGTAGGAGCATCCCTGGGTGGAGAACCTTGTGTGGATGCTGAGAAGCTCTTTCTTGCCAGGGGCTCCAGACAATCCTTTATTTCCAGTTTGCTGCTGTGGCATCAGATCTCCCTCACTCTTTAAACAGCACACTAGGGAAATGAGAGATGACTACAATGTATGTATCAAAAACTCCATTCCAGCCATCGGGATGTGGCACTCCCTTATCAAGCTTTGCCCCACATCTTGACCAGACTCTCCACAAATGACCCAAGCAAGGAGAACTGTTTTGCTGTGTTCAGTATCGTAGTATTTGTGCAGCCAGAAAGTCTTGTAAGAGCCTGCATGAGCTTGGATGGTCCTGCTGTTGCTCAGCAGTGATACAGGAGCATGGGGCAACTCATAGCATCTAATCATAAAGCTGTTTTCATATGCTTTAGTGGACACTATTCTGGTGGCACGAGACAGAAACACTACTGGGACTGTCATCTTTTAGCCATCTAGCCTGATGCACTCAAGTGACAGCTTCACTGTTTCTCCAGGCTGTGAAAAAAGCTCTCCCATCTCCAATCCCAAGTGCAGGTCCTGCAAGGTGTGGCTGTTTTGTCTTCTCAAGGGGGGGTTCAGCCTTCCATCTGGTGATGAGGATTTACTGGAATGAAGAAGATGCAACAAGCGATCCTACTTCTGTCTAGCTCCCAAGAGAGTCATGAATTATACACAGAATAAACAAATAACCTGATATGTCTGTCATTATATCATAAAGGACTTTAATAATTCATGCAGCTTGCAAAATCCTTACTAAGACCTACCCTCTGTAACCTTATCTTTGCTGTGGGGGATGGGATCTCTTCAGCCTCCACTCAGATTGCATCTGTAAAACAGAAGGAGTCAGCGAGGAGGGAGGTTTTATCATAACACTTCATCTGTATAATGGGTTGCAAAGTGACGTGCAAGAGTTATCAGCCATTGGGGTCTCAAGGGGTGCTGGAAATGACAAGTGGCTGCATTGGGTGAAATTTATGCAGGTAGCGTGTGCCATAAAACTGACACCTCCTCACTTATTTATTAATTCATTGTTTCAAGTCTAGATTTGTGACAGGCTTTGAGATTAGGAGCCCAGTTCTAATCCTGCGCGACGGGAGTGCAAAGATGGTGCGAAGAAGCCACGGGCTTCTCTTGCTCCTGATGCACATCAGCAAGTGTGCCATGGAAATAGAGTTTCGAGGTGTAAAATACGAGCATAGCTTTCAAAAAAGCAGGGAGGTTAAGGCATTGCATTAGCTCGGGCTCTGAAAAAAAATGTTAGCTGCTTTGGGGAGAGTACTGCCAGTATCACCAGTACAGCTCCAGTAACTGGTAGCCATTGCCTTTGGCTTCTTTTTTTTGTGTTACAGCCCTGGAGTTGTGTGCTGGTGCTTCTGCCACCATCACATGAAATTTCAAAGTATATGAACCACCTGATAAAGTTCCCATTTGCAGGACCATCCCCAGGGCAGCAGAAACAGTCCATCTGGATCTCCAGACATAAATCCTATAGCTAATTTATTCCTCTGGTAAGGCAACCAGGTTCAATTTTGCTTATACAGTTGGCTTGATTAGACTCCCCACGTGGTAGGGAACTGCTTGCTGAACCTGTTGAACCTAGGTGAAAATAGGGTAGCATCTTGAGGTGCCTAGTTCTGCTCTCACTTAGAGAAGTATGAGTTGGTGGCCATGTGCTGAGATCAGATTTACCCCTTCAGGCTGTGAGGATTAATTCCTGCACAGTTTTAATGTATTTGGGGATCCTCATACAGAGGTCCTGCCAAATAACACTCTTAAAATCCAGGTATCCATCACACAATGGCTGCATCATTGAGTGATGGCCTGGAGATGAACTCTAGGCTGATAAGGATGGGAGGAACTCGATCAGGGATGGGGTTCATGGCTGGAAGGGCCTTTTGGGAATGCTCTCTCCTCTGCCCGTTTGTCTGCAGGAGATATTTGCTGTGGTTGCTTTGCCATTTGTTCTTTTCATTGCTGTATCGATGAGAGGTTGTGCATGTGTTTGATCAGAAGGAATCAGTGCCTGTATGGGGCCTTTTGCAGCACTGCTGGGCAAATGCACCAACTAACACATTCACTGGCTTCTCCTTCCTCTGTCTGTGGGCAAATCATCCACCAACAGATTGTGATTTCCCTCAAACCTACTCTTAGGTTTTAAATTATTCACTGTATTATCCTTTGGCCTCCAGCTCCTTTGCATATCAAATACTCCAAATCAGCTTTTTGTAAAGTTTGAAATTCAAGATATTTTGATTGGACACGCAGCTCTCAAAGAATAGTTATCATGGCTCTTTGTCGTACTGGGAGGGCGTTTCAAGTGGGGTCCTGCAGGGATCTGCCCTGGACCTGCTTTTATTCAATAGTTTCATTAATAAGTTAAGCAATGGAATGGGAAATATGCTTATAAAATTTGCAGGCGACACTGAGCTAGGAGGGGTTGGATGTACTTTGGAAGGCATTATCAGAATTCAGAATGATCCAGTAAAATTGAACGGCGAGCTGGGTATCAGCAAAATGAAATTCAGTGGAAACAAATGCAAAGCGATGCACTTACGAGGGAGAAATCAAATGTACAAATACAGAATAAAGAACATCTGTCTGGGTGGCAGTGTGGCAAGAGAGATCTTGAGAGTTATCGTGGCTCACTTTGAGTCAACAAAGTGCTGTCATAGCAGAAGGGGACATTTATTCTGCAGTGTTCAGTAGTTTCTTGGACAAGACGAGGGAAGTGATGTCTTCCTCCTCATACAGCACTGGGTTTGGCTTCTGTTGGAGTACCTGACCTCACTCCTTGGCATGAGCCTTTGGAGATGGAGGGAAACTGCAGAGAATCCAGACAAGGACAACAGAAAAAATGAAATATTTAGAAAACAGTGCAAAATAGGGAAAGCTGGGAAAAGCTGAGTTTGCCCTTCCGTTCTTTATTTTTATACTCCAAAGGATGCAGCAGAATAATGATCTTCCAGTTCTTGGGAGCCTGTCATAAGAATTTTTCAGTGTCTGCTATAGGTGGGAAAAGTGGGAAAAGGGAATTGAGATTTAGGGTGAATAAGAAGGGAACTTTTTCACCATGTGGTGAAAAATTGAACAGGAAGAAGGTACTGTAGGGATCTTGGGTTCACCTTCAGCAGAGGATTTAAAGAACAGATTAGACAATACTTCATGCAGAGGGTTCAGGTGTTTAGATGTCTCAGCGCAACTAATAGTGGAAGAGGAATTCCTAAGCCCCTGCCATCCTGTATGTCTATGACTTGCTGAACACCTACTGCCTCTTCTGTTTTTAGGTGGAGTTAGACCTTAAATGGTTAATGCTTCTGTTTTTCAATAGAGAAATCATATTTAAGGAACGATTTTCCTATTGTCCTAAATGTCACTGGTGACAAGTCGGTGGTTACTGTTGGTTTTCCCACAGGTACCTACAAGTATATTTGTGCTCAAGACCTGTTAATGAAGCACAGGTTTTTTGTGTAATTGCCAGACTATTTCCCCCTCACTTTTTGCCCAGCTCTGTCTATCCTGCAGGCTGAAAAAACTCCACAGTTATCCTTTTCATTATATTGTAATACTTGTTGGGGTGTCAAACTGGGATCAAGATGGATCTGGTAGGGGTTTTGGCACTTGTGGGTTTTTTTAGGTGGGTTTTGTTTTTTTCAAGACATACACTCCTGCAAAAAATTGTAGAGATGAAGCAGAGAGAAGATAGGACACAGAAACAGGCACAGAGAGGTAGCGTCTGAATTGAAGAGAACAAAGTAATGTGGTGATAGAGCTGAATACAGAAACATTATCCCCTTCCTCTTTCTCAAAGATCTTCCTTGGGATATAGTTCTAATATTCATTTGTCCCATCCTTCCCTCCTATAATAATGTCAAAGATGCTTTCTTATTACAGGAAAGACCAGATGGTAGAGGTGAATAATGTCTTGACAAATATTAAGAAAAGACTAGTCCAGCAGGCAAATTTTTCCCACCTTTCCTTTCTATAAACACCTGGGCACATACTTTAAATTAAAACAGAGTAATAAAATGACAGTGTGGGAGGCTTGATAACGTCTGGAAGCACGGTCAGTAATTATTTGGTCATTTGGAAAGAAACAGGTGCTCTCTGCAAGTTGTATCTTCAGGGGAAAAAAAAAAAAGGCAACTTGTTTTTCCTTGATGGGTAAATATTGGCTCACGTGGAGTTTTTACAGCCTAGGTATGTAGGAGAGCTCAGAGGGGGCACTGCACTTACACACGTGCACGTGTGTGCACTGACACGCACTATTACAGTTAAAGGATTAAGCATCTTGAAGGAATAAGCCAATTATAAGAAGTTCCTGCACAGCAAAAATTAGACAACACTGTAATTAATAACCTTATTAAATAGCAATATTTGGGCACTGAACCAAAGCGTATGAATCAGAGTGAAGCATTCTTGGCTGAACACCCTGTGTGAAGTGTAGACACTTGTACAGAACACACTCTCTGTAGAACCCAATAAGCTTTGGGGCAGTATATCTACTTAGCAAGTAGTTTCTCCTCTTGCCCTTTCATGTTTCTGTGACTCTCTCTTATTTTGGGGGCCAGGAAGGCAGCAAAAGAAAAGGACCAAATCTGTTTTTTTTTCCTTAACATCCTCTCCTGCTGACAGCCAAACAAGCACTCTCCTAAGGCTTCTTTTGAGAAAAAAGTGTCCTCAAGCAGAAAACTAATTTTCTTTCCTCTTACTTCTCCTTTCCCAGTGCTTTTGTGAGAGGTGGCTTGCAATAAGGCTTATATTCATTAGTGGTTTGTGTAACTGCCTTGCCCAGCCCTAGGTTAGCTGTGAGGAGGTGTGACTGCAGCCCAGGAAGGGTCTGTCCCAGGTACCCTGAGCCACCAAGAGCAGAGTGACCCTGGGCTGAGCTGCAGCGGCAGCTCCTGGTGCTGGCCACAGGCTGGAGTGCATGGTTTGCACTGGTGCCTGGTCTGTGAGTGTGAGAGAAGACCAGGACTGGGGCTGCCATCTGTTGTGTGCTCAAGTGTGGGAGGATGTGGGCCAAGGACAGCCTGTCTCCTGCCTTTCCAGGCAATTATCATTTTCTTCCAAAGCCACACAGCTGGAGCAGTGGTGTAGCCTCAAAAACCAGCACAGAAGTCTCTGCTACTGCTTGGGTCACCTGCAGCATGAAATGTGCCCTAACCCTAAGCAAGGGCTGCTGTGACCAGTGGCAAGGCACAGGTTCCTGCTGAGCAGGAGTGAGACAAAGTGGGATGCTTTCCTTCCTGGCCCCAACTGCAGCAGCAGTGATTTGCCTCCTGATGTGCTGCTTGACACAGTAAACATTTTTGAAGCTCTGCTGCTTTTTTAAAGCCTACTTTATCTCATCTTTAAGAAAAATCAAATATGCAAATTGTGAAATCAATTAACATTTTTGTACTTTTCTTTGGAGAGGGAGTGATAAATGGAGTTGTGTTTTCAAAAATCACTTATGTCCCTCGCAAATGTTGCACAGGAGGCTGTAAAATATACAAGGGAAGGAAACAACCATTTTTTTCAATACTAAAGATTTTTTAATGGATATCCTGATTGTGCCTACGATAGTTGTAGAGTTGTTGGGTTGGAAGAGTCCTGTGGAGACTCCTCAGCAAAGACAGTGCCAGCAGAGATGATGGGGATCAGTGGGGTGTGCTGGATATGTCACGCCAAAGAGGGGACATGGTGGGGCTGCCAGGCTCCTTCCATGCAGTTCCTGCAGGCACAGAGCTAATGAGTGCCATCACAAATTCTTGAGCTCAAAGGTTTTCTCCTCACCCACGTTGGTTCACTGCAGCAAACACTGAAGCGGTGCTCGGTTTAAGGGAGGGACTGTGCACATGGCTCATAAAGGGAGCCTGGTGGCTTTCCTTGAGCACCACCACAGCCATGCCAGTGGCTTCCCAGTCAGTGCTTCAGCTGTTTTCTTTATGCTTTATTTGTAAATGACATTTCACAAGAGCAGCAGGGCGCTCCCAGCTGTGTGTTTTGGGGAGTTAGTGCTCCACGAGCCCCGTAACGCACCTGAGGCGTGCAGTAATGGCCCAGGAATGCAATGACTGTCATGTCTTATTGCTCACAGCTTCCATAGGGGACACACTTCAAAGAGAAATCTCCATGTTCATCATGGGCTAGCAGTTCCTTTACCCTCTTCATCCTTGCTACGGTTGTCTTGCATAAAATTTTAAATGCGTTGGCCGTGAGAGAGAAACGAGAGGCAGAAGGTCAACTTAAACAGAATAATAATGGGATTTATGTATTTTATTTTATTTTTTTTAATGTTAGTTTTCAACCCTAATATAGCAAGTGAAATGAAACCTTCAAATTCTGGGATGTGGCCCACTCTGAAGACTTCTGGTCCTGGACGTGTCCAAGGCTAGAGGGACACGGTGATGGACACACAAGGGTTTTGACAGTGTTGTGATGTGGGTAAGGGATGTGCTGGTTAGAAAAAAGAGTTTTTACTACCACTGGCAAAAGCTCTTGTGTAGCCATACCACACCAAAAAAGAAGCTGCTTCTGCTATTATTTTTTTTAATCTAGAAACCTGGTGTCAACTATGCCAAAATGCCCTCCTTATTACATAGTGTAATACACAAATGTAGTTATTTTAATAGTGGTACCTAAAGCTTGTACTACAAGGCTTAGCTGGAGTCTTTGGGAAACTGCTGGTCTGTAAGGCAGCACAATTAAAGGGAGTCGCAGTCTTTCTCATGAATGAAAAATCAGTGGCTTTTCCTTAAAATAGTAGAACTTCTTGGGGTGGAGGCAGGGGGTGGAATAAGTTTAAATTTTTTTTTTTAAAACAAATCTGCTGACTAAATTTAAATTAATTGTAAATCCCAGCCCAACTGAGCGCTCAGTGTCTCTTTAGCATATGCCAACAGAGTAATATTGATGCCTCTGTCTTCCTCTGTAACTAATCCTCTCTGAAGGCTTGGCCATACGTGACATTTAAGCGGATATGAACAGTTGTTAATGTGATGGATGCAGCTCAAGATGGGTGGTAATTTTCCCTTGCTGTGGTGTTGTAGGTGTTCCTGGGGAGAGCTGACACAGGCAGGTGTCACTGAAATCAAGGATCTTGTACAGAGCTGGAAGTTAAGGAAAAGTGTCAGCTCCATAAGTGCTCAGTGGGGTTTCTTGGACCTGTGGCTGAGTATGAGCTTATAATTGATTTTTTTTTTCAGTTCACTGGAGAAACTGGAGGAGGGGAAAAAAATAAATCCAGTTTTGGTATTCCAGGGCATATTTTTTAAATTAATGTCTTGTGTAAAAATAAATATTTTTTGGTGAAAATACTTCATAAGATTTATGGATAACTTTGGTACTCAGGTTAACCTGAGTATACCTTTGATAGCAAATAAAACAAAAAAACCCCAACCCAGCCCTCCTCAGCCCTGTCTGTGACCTGGTACCTTCACCCTGCAATCCCACTGAAGGCTTTGCTTTCCCTCCTTTGGCAGAAGGGGGGGGTTTGCAGATGTCTTCCCCCATCTCATTCCCTGGATTTCCCCTCCCCAGCCAGGCTCCCAGGGGAAAAGAGGCAGCGTTGCCTCTGCAGGAACGTGGGAAGTGGCATAAGTTACGGTGGAAGACTGATAAGGCTTGGGGTGTGCAATTAAATCTTGTTTTCATCCACAGCCTTGGATGTTATTAACTGGCATGAGTTTTGACTGTGTGAGTAACACACGTCTGTCTGCCAGTCCCTCCCTCTGTCCTGTTTGTCCCCCCACCCCTCACAAGCTCTGCTCTGCCGCTGGGCTCAGGCATCTTTCTGCTTTGACATTTCTGCCCAGCTTTTGGGCTGTGCTGTGCAATTCAGAGTCCTCTGAGGCCCAGCTGAAAAACAGTTGGGTTTCTTTGCTCCTTGATCTCTGGGAGAGCCTCTCCACCGTTTGGGATGGTGTGGGAGCGTGTGTGGGCTGCCTGGGGGATTTCTATTCGCATGAAGAATGAAATCACTTGGTGAACCGAACCAAAGTGCAACCCCCCGAGCTGGTCTGCTCCCTCCCACCATCGCCTGGCTGTGCTGCTGGCCTTACCTTCCACCCCTTGTGTTCCTTCCCTCCTTTCCCCTGTGTATGTTGAGAGAGCACTGTTGCTCTGGAAAAAGCACTGAAGGCAGTGCCAAGTGGTGCAGAGGCAATCGAGTGCTGCTTTTCCAGGTCAGACGGGAGATTTGACATTTGTGTGGTCAGCGGCTGGAGTCAGGAAATCTCATTAAAAGAAGGAGAGTTATCAAGTTCTGTGGATTTAGAAGAGGGTTTATTTGTTGTTGTTTTTGACGTGGAGTGATTGTTCTAAGCAGAAATCTGTGTGGTTGAATGTATGGGAGGGTGCTGTGCCTGTTGGAAGCCCCGGCAGCCTCCCTCACCTACGGGGCTCAGGACAAAGGAGATGCCTCGTGGCAGCTCCTGGCCCTTCCCGCTGCCCGGGGAGGCAGCTCTGCCTGCAGTGAACCTGGCTCTATCTGTGCCTGGCTCGGGTTGGGCTTAGCTGAAGGTGCAAAGCAGCTGAGCCCTCGGGCACTCGCTGCTCCGCGCTTGGCTCCGGGCTCTGCCCAGGTCCCCCCTGTTGTGCCGCAGTGATAATCCATTGCCGCAGTAGGACAGACACCTCTGGCCCTGCCACGGCTCTGGGTTTGCTCTCTGCCACAGAGCCCTGCTGAAGCACTAAGCTGTTTTCTGTGCTCCACATCACTTCGACCTTGTTAATCACTCTGGGCTTAAGTAATTATCTACTGCAACTGTTTGTATAAGGAGAAAATAAACCCTTACGCCTTGCAGTTTTTGTTGTACCTTTTCCCCCCTCTTCTCTCTGTGGCGCCTTGTGCATAAATTTTGGAGTCTTGAAGTTTATAACCTGCCCCAGCTGTAATTCTCAAAGCAGTGTGTCCCTGGTGCTGTGCCTGCACTCGGTGCTGCAGAGGGAGAGCAATGAACTTAACTGAGGCACTGATTTCCTTCCTCTCCCTTCAGTCCCTTGCTTATCTACTCAGTGTCAGGGCTCTGACTCTTTCTCTCTCTCTCTCTTTCTCTCCCTTTCTCTTTCTCTCTTTCTCTCCATCTCTTGCAGTATGCAGTACTGGGCCAGGAGGCTGGAGCAGGAGATTGATGGAGTGATGAGGATATTTGGTGGAGTCCATCAGCTCAGAGGGGTAAGCTGTCTGTCTTTTACCTGTGCTGCCTTCCTTGTGGCAATGAATGTTCTCATCTGCAGAAATCACCTGTGTGAACACTTGCACTAAGTCACCCTCTCAGCTCACTCCATGTGCAGGGTCATGGCTGGCTGTGCTTCTGGTTCCTGGGCAATTTGATGCATTTATCAAGTGTGTGGGAGTGAGTGTGGTTTGTATCTGTCTGTCTCTGGGGCCGCATGTCACTGCTATCTGAGCATGTACCTGTGGGTTTTTTCCTATATGACACGCTAAATGCATCTTAAATCCATCTAACCTTTCCTCCAGGGACTGAAGGTAGTTTAATTTGTGTTTAAACTTCTGTTGACAAAGCAGGAAATGTTGAAAGGATAATTTGGCTAGCCATTGGAAGCCCTGTGTTTTTAAATACACATTGCAGGTAAAACTGTAATTCTTGCTTGGCTTCTGTTTCCAAGTGGCACAAAACAAAATCCTGTTACTGATGTTGCATCTGCCTCCTGCTCCCTGAGTTAGCACCAGGGCACAGCAGGCTGCAGGAGCCAGACCTGCTCTTCTCCTGGCAACAGTGCTCTGGGCTGGATTAGGGCAGTTACAGAACTGCTTCATTCTGGTTTGTTAGGTTTGTGGATCAAAGAGTCTTTAAGACCCTCCCTGTTTCTCTTCCAGTAAGACCCTGCTTCCCCTTCCCCACACCATTGTGCTGACAAGATGTTTTGAAATGGAACAGTTTGGAGTTATGGTGTTAATCTAAAGAAAACAGACTTCTCTAGGATGATAAATATGTCATCCCAGAAAAAAAGCATGGGTGTATTTGTGTTTTCTCATGACAGTGCCATGTTCTTCTCAGATGCCAATAATTTATGGGACTCTTACTGTCTGCCCTGCACTAGTAGCTATATTGGCTTAAACAGAACTGTTCATGTTTTATACTGTTGGTTGTAACCCATTGTCTAAACACAGAGGTTGCACTATTGTCTTTTAAATGCATTCTGAAATGAGTTTATTACCCAAAGGCTTGCAAAACTCTTCATGGTTCATCCATTCATTTGCATTCGTATTTGAGCTCTAGAACAGTGTATCTGGGCTTTGCTTGCAATCATTTCAACCGAACTTCAACTGGATTGATACAACCTTCATGTGCAGCATGAAAAGCACATACACCACTTGGGTTTTAACAGATATTTTTGATTGTAGCCATGCATCTGTGCAATGCAGTTTTGCATGTTGGCAGGATCTTAGAATCCGAGCCAGGGATGCCAGTTTTCCAGGCAATACAATGGCACAGCAGCCAGCATTCTCTTCAGCAGAGAACAGTTATAAAAAACAAAAAGACTGCTACTACATTTTGTACATGTCCTCTCTTACAATTTATTCTTATTAGCTTTGATTTTACTCCTTTGCATGTTAAATAGGTATATCATGTAATTTTTTTAATGCCATAATTAAATAGAAATTACACCTCCAATTTGCCAGCACTTGACTCCTATTGGCCAGTCAGTCAATTACAGGTAAGAGAGCTTCCCACTTTTTCTGTTTAATTCTTCTGGTAGAACATAATGCATCACTTCAATGGATTAATTCTGGATAAACTGACTACAGAGGGATTGAAGGGGCTTTTTGAAATCTGTTTTGGAATCTTATGAAGGGAGGAAGCTAATTATTGTATCTGGTGAATGCATAAACCTCCTGAAGCCAAGAAATGAGCTATTGAAAATTCCAATGTGCAGCTGTTAAAACACGAGAAAGGACTGATAGAGGCTGTCTGTGGATCTCTAGGGCGGAACTTGGGATGTGGAGTTCAGGTTTGATACATAATGACACTTAAGGACCACATCACTTGCTAATGCACACTGGCACAGCTTCACTGATGGCAAATAGCCTGAAGTGCTTCCTCCTGAAGAACTCAGAGCTGTTCTTGCAGGGAGTCCTTACCCACCAGTTGCACACAGGTTCTTCTGGGTTATGGTATGGGAGCTGTTTAATGTCATAAAGCAGTACTGTAAACTACTTGGAGACATGGATTAAAAAAAGGGAAATTAGAAGAGGTCCATATTCTGCTGCAATCACACTCAAAATATAGAAGGTGGCAACTAATTCACAAGGTTCAGTCTTGGTCTGTGCTTCCCTTCTTGTAAAGGGCACTCCCTGGGCATGACTTGGATGCCACAGCTCTCCTTGCTCCATCATCGTGCTCCAGGATGGAGGGGCTGGAATCCAGTACCACCCACACAGCTGTGGTGTGCCCTGACACAGAGTGAGCGGGCTCAGGGGACAGGGAAAGCCCCTGCCCCAGGAGCTATGGGAGCTGGAACACTGTATGGCTGGGAGCTCATCCCACCCACTGGGATTTTGCAGGAAGGATTATTATTAAGCAAGATTAGACCCATGAGGGGTGGGAAGGATAAAGAAAAATGAGGCAAGTAGAAGTTGCTGATGTTCTTTGGGATTGCTGTGTTGGCCTGGGACATGTCTGCATGGGGGGACTTCTGGCTCACAGTGCATAAGGAATAATATTGGAAGTAAGGGAAAGTGCTCCAGTGTCACCAAAGACAGAACTGGTCCCTGTGAACTCAGTGGGGTCTGTCATGCAGGTGGGGGGTTCCACTGCCAACTCCCACTGGTCTGTGAAGCCTGTAAGCACTGGAGGTGGTGCCGTGCCAGAAATGGATCTTCCCTTTCCAGTTCAGGCCTGACTACCAAAGTGACAGACCAAATAGTAATGAAAAATACCCTCCTCTGAGGTTTGTCAGGCTTACTTATGGATATTTTGGGGGGGGGGGGGGTTGCTGTGAAAGGATGTGGACCTGTTCTTTGGTTATTGCCTGAAATCATAACTTGTGGCATATGAGGCATGAAATTTATTGTCCGAAATATGGTGTCCGGGAACACAACGGTGCTGAGTATTTTATCTTCCCGGAGTGCTGCCCATCCAGAAATTATCTTTGTTTTAACTCTTCAGTTATCTCCTAGAATTGGCATACTAAATGTCCAATGCCCCTGCTTCCCTCCTCTCCTGCAGGGTGGACAGGCACCTTGTGTGCTTCCAAGATTATCCAAGCTTGCAGCACTCAGTGCTTCTTTGCACAAGGGGACCATTTTTCTGGAGCAATTACAGAGGAGGGTGAGAAGCTCTGGGATGCAAAGGAGTGTTCTTAAAATAGTTATTTCTAGAATAAGGAATATTGCACAAAAATCCAGCTTCCTGACTTCTGTTTTTTTCTGTTAGTGACTTTTTTTGTGGCTACAGTGGACTCTTCCATCGCTTTGCAGGACAAAAAAAATGTTTTGCTTTGACATTTCTTGCTACACTGCACTAAATTTTTCCTTCCTCCAGCGTTTTGGCACAAGTAGAACTTGTTGACTTTAGTAGAAAATGAATGAATTTATTGTGTTTCCAGCCTAGATGCTGCAAAACCTGTTCCAGGGTAGACTCTGGCTCAAGAGATTTCCTATGCTGGTGCAGCCCTGTCCCAGCCTACCCATGTCCTGCTGTGCTGGCACTCGGGACAGACCGATGACAGCAGAGCTGTCTGTGCCGCTGGGTTTTTGTGCCTCACTGAGCAGCTCCCCTGGATGTTGTGTTAAAACTCTTTTTCTGGATAGCTGGGCTGAGGCTCCAAGTCTGCCCTGGCTTGTTACCTAAATTGTGTTTGATCCTGTGTCTCCTGAGATGAGCAGTGAGCTGGTCAGAACATCCCATCCTCCCCCTCTAGTACCTGTTATCCGTGGTGCCTGTAATGGGCTTGTTTCCCTGCTAACAGTTACTGAGGAAGCCAAAGCCTTCAGAATGAAAAGGCTCCTTTTCTACTCTCTCTTTCTATCTCTCTTCCCTCTGCTTGTCTTTTCCTGAGTACTGCTCCCACAGCAAGGCTGAGTGCTCACCCAGGGACCTTGTGCCCTTCCACAGACGGACCTCAGCAGGGGCAGGGTGGGCAGCAGAGCTGGACCCGAGCTGTGCTGCCATCCTCCTGCTGGTTTGGATGAACAGACCTTCAGTCTGTCAAGCTGGTTTTGTACCCTCCTTCCTTCCTTCTGAGCTGTTAAGGGAAGTCAAGAAATAGTGTCTGGTTCTGCCTTGCCCGGGTATGACTGAAAGATATGGATCCTGCTGGCCTTGGTGATGAGGAACCACCTGGTCTGTAAAGGGTGAGATGGCTCCAAATGTGAGCCCAGAGGGATACAGGGAGCAGTTTTCTGGCTGAGCTGGGCAGGCAGTGACCCTCTGCCTGAGCTGTGCTTGGTCCTCAATATGTGTGGCTGCACAGAAAGGAGGATGAGCCCAGGGAAAAGGGAGACTCATGCTGTGCCCATTGGGGTGCAGCCTGCTGCCCAAGGGGTTTGCTGATTGTGGCACAGCAGAAATGGTTTGGCTTGGTCCTAGTAATCAATATCTGATTTTACTTCAGTGGATTTTTATGTCTGTCTATTATTCTTGCTTGTTATCTTGTGCCGTTTTCTCAGCTTTGTTTTGCCAGTTTGGCATCTCTGCCTGGCAGAAGTGCTGCTGTTCATTCATCTGGGCTTTTGTAAAAGGGAAGGACAGATCCTGCTGGCCAGGGTTTGGGGCAGGGTGACCAGGATCTGTGCAGGCGTCCCCAGCTTTGTCTGCTTCAGCCTGCCTGTCCCTTCTGTTCAGTGCTGCTTCTCTGATACATCACCTCTTGTATTCAAAGCATGGCCATCCTTTAGTTGAGGCAGCCGCAGGTGAGGAACTGTGATTGAGCTGTGCGCAAGCAAGAATTTGAATTAAAAAAAACTTATATACTAGCAGAGTTTTGCCTTGGATCTGAAGAGCTCAAGTGGCGTCTGCCTTGTATACTGCTGCAGTCACTAGCACTCCTCCTGTGATGGGGTCTCTGCAGTACCGAGTGTTTCACGTGGCTCTCTGAGTGCATCCCTTACAAAACTGCTGGTACAGATCTAGAGTTTCTTTAATGCCAGCACTAGGAGGTAAGACATGCTCTTATCAAAGGAGCTGTCAAGGTTTTCTGTTCAACTTTTTTGATCTTGGGTAACTACTGGAATAATAATAAGATAGCCTAAGTCTTCCAAGTAGTTGTGGTATTACATGATGTTTAATTTGCTCTTTTTTTTTCTCTGGGTATAGGAACATTCACCTGGTCATTCAGTAGGGTTGGAGGATTTGAAAAGTGTTTATGGGATTTTAAATGAAGGATGCTAGGGAATTGGAGACCCCCTGCACAATGCTCTGGACACAGTGTCTGAGAAGCCTCTCTGTTTCTGAAGGGATCGACATGGACTGGGCATCTATAGAAGGGCAGTCCTGTGGTCCTTAGACATGGCAGAGTTGGGGGTAAGATGCTAATCTTCTGATATTCAATCTAGTAGCATGACCCCCAGTTTGGACTTCAAAACACCACAGCAGAGTGCATTTGGCCTTTTCCTTCTGAGGAGTCAGCCCCAACTTCTGGAATGGGAGACGAGTGATGCCGAGTGACTGCACTGTGCTCAACAGAGTTGAGAAAAGGAGTCTGAACCCAAAGCTTGGGCAACACACAAAGCCAGCTGCTTGTGCTGCAGCAGCACTGAATGCCTGCCTTCTTTCAGATGCCGAAAGGGAGAAAGGACCTAACTGAGTTTTCCAACAGCTAGTGCCCATCTGACCAAGAGTGTGGGCTCTGTACCCTGGTGACATGATGCCTGTCTCCAGGCTCTTGGTTCCCAAGCTCATGCATAATCTGTCTGATCCTTGCTGTTGCTCTCCTCCCTTCCCTCCCCCTCTCCTACCAGCGTGCACACAGCCTGCTTCCGCACACCATCGCTGTGCCCTCCCCTGCTCCTCATGTTTGATAAGAGGAAGTGTGCGATGCCAGATAAACACATTCCTGTTCCAAACTGCTTGGGTTTATTTTAATCTGCCTGGGCCGTTCAGCAGCCTCAGCACTCTGTTCAGCACCGAGTGCAAAGCCAACACTGTATTATCGAGGAGGAGCATTTAAATGTCCTTAGCTTTGCAGCGGCTTGGTTGGGAAAGAGGGATCCTCTGCCACCCCTGGCTTGGGCCAGTGCCTGCCATCATTAGCCCCCTTACACCCATCATCTCACTTCTCACTCTTCCTCTCTACTAGAACCATATTGCATCCGTACTGCGAGATGTCAGGGAAACATATGCTCCAGCTTTTAGTACATTTGCATAATTAGAGTAATGTGTATGAATAATTTATAGCTGTATGTGGCTGCTCAGTGTGTGACGTTAGCACCCCTCACTAAATCCTTTCCAGTGGGTGGTGCAGATCCTGCACCAGAGCCATTGTGCCGATGCAGTGTGCAGCCTGTTGGCAGATGCAGGGGCCCTGCTTTGGGAGATCAGGGTGTGCATATATCTGTGTGTCTGTGTGTGTGTATATATATATATATTTAGTGGAGAAAGATGGGCTTTTACAGTTCTAGGGGAAGAGCAGGTTAGAAGTCTTAGAGGCTAAAATGCCTCAGACTCTTAGACTCAAAACTCGCTCCGTTTATGCAGAAGCTGTGAATGAAAATGTTCTGCAACATTTGAAAGCTGAGGCAGGGATTTTTCCAGCAGGACTCAGGTGTGACTAGTTTGTGTGCCAGGATTATGGGTTTTTTTTAAATTACTTTTTCAGATCATAAAACTTAGCAGCTTGTGGGGGAGAGGGATAAACGTGCCTGCACTGTGTCACAGAGCCTGATCTCAATCAGTCGGTCAATAAATAGTAGCAAAGAATTGCCTGGGCACTGTCTCACTGTTTACCAGCTCTTTAGTGTGTGAGTTCTCACGCTGGAAAGCCCAGAGTCCCAGGTAAGTTTTCTAAAGGAGTGATCTGAGTGGATGGATTCTGGTATTTATGTTCCAGTTAATTTTAGCTTAAACTATATTTGGTCCTTTCCAAATGTTTGAGAGCCTTGGCTGGAAAGCACTGTGTAAACTGGAGTGAAGTGCAGGCATGCCCACTGAACTAGCTCATTAATATTATCCACTGGGAAACTGAGGCAGGTGGTTAAGCTGAGCAGGTCTGCAGAACCAACATGATGGAGAACAGTCCAGGCTGCACCACAAGGGTACAGCCAGTGGGTCCTTAGAGGGGTGTGTTTAGAAGGGTAACAGGCAGAGTAATAGTCCTTAAAGCCCTTGCTTTGAACCTTTTCACTTTACAGAATTAATTTGTAAAGATAATACACTTTTAGCCAGTTGGTGAGTTTTCAAAATCCGAGGGGACTGCTGTTGAGTTTTATGGAGTCCTTTCTGATTTATATTGCCGTCAGTGACAAGTTAAATGAGCCCAGCATTCAACAGCCTGATGTTCAGGTGTGTGCAGCTCCTGAGTGTGCTGCTCTGCACTTCCTATCCAAAAATGTAGCCGTGGTACCAAGCCAGTCAACAACCATGTTTGTAAAATCCTCATGAATATTCAGTGAAACTCTTAGAATTGATGCTGTTGCCATTACTCATGAATCCATGGGAACGATGGGACCTTGGCTGGTGCTTCTGGAAGCCTCCCTCACCCAGGCTGTCCTGCCCTCAACTGAAGGAGCCTGTGTGGTCCCCATATCCCTTGCAGCTTAAGTCGTTACCTTCAGGCTGCATTTAAAAACAAAGCAAGGCAAAATCCAAACCAACCCTGCCAGAATGCAGGATGAATAATTAGGTGGAGATCATTAAAGTTTGCCTTCTTAAAAACATACATAGATTATTCTTTAATGGAAAGTTAATTGTTTTATTATTCTCTCCAGATGGTTCTTTTCCTTTACATCCACAGGGGAATTGATATAGCCTGGAATTCAGCCTCCTGTGAGCAGAGCTGATAACCAAAAATGCAACTCTATCACTGATCAAGATACAAAACACAGAAAATGTGTATCTGTATTCCATCATAATTTCAGCTTTTTCCCTTTCTAATATTTGAAGTATTATTTATATGCTCTAAGTTCCCCTTCAGCTTGAAGTGCTGCAAGCTGGGGAGTTTGCATTTCTCTTCCTTGTAGGTTTGTCAGGCAAACACTAGGTATTGTACACTACTGGATCCTGGTTTTCTTGTGGATCCATTACTTCTAGACACTGGACTGTGAGGATCCTGCAACTGTAAGCATTGAAATACGCAGTTCTACTGAAAGGTTTAAGGAAGGAAACTGTCACTAGATACGTGGGGTTATCGTACAGAGGAAGCAATAAGATGTGTCATGTGCCCTTTGTTCTGTATGTAGAAATGCAGGAGGGCTTTGGAAGTTGGAAGACAACGGAGGAGGTGACTTCTCAAGGGCACAGTTGTGGTTGTTATGTTCTGGTGTGGCTCCAGCCTGGGAAATTGCAGCGGGGAGCTTGCATGTCAAGTGAGCGTATTTATCGTTCCTCATTACAGCAGGTCACCTTTGACATCTGAAGTGAATGACTTGAATGGGCCCCTTATTTCAAACACCCAGCCATGCCGATCTGTTGGCCTGCAATGATTCTGCTGGTTTTACAGGTACTTATTCCCTTTTAATTATTTAAAGTTAAGATACTATTGTAAGGGAGGGAGAGAGAGTGGAGTCTGATATCAGAACAGCCTCGCCTTCCTCATAAACAGATCAACTGGACTTCAATACTGGAGAACTTTGCCTGAAGACTGAGGACCTGTGCTCTGGTTAAAGCTGTAGTTTGCTGTTACTTTATTGACAGAGATGGTTCTGCTCTTGGGAGGAACTGCCTCTTGGGAGACTCCAGATCCTGGTAACCATCGGGGATCTGTACCTTTCCAACACTTTATCCTTTGCATCTTACTTTGACAATGCTGCATATATGAGCTTGAAAAACTCCACATTCTTTTGTGTCTTAGGGATGATCCAGCCTCTCTCATATTTGAGAGGTCATGTCCAGAGCAGCAAGGAATGAAAGGAGAAATGAAGGTGAACAGGCTAAGGAGGCAGTATAGCAGGAAGGTGATGCCAGCGGTTATGGATTCTCCTCTCTCTTCTCTTGTTCTTGGGCTGATCAATGCCAACTGAGATATGTGGAGCATCTCCTCTTTGTTTTGATATATTTTGGAGGATTTCTCTGTTTTGTTTTTTTTGGATTTATATTTGTGCCTGGTCCTTGTGATTCAGTTATTCACTGGGCTTCAGATTTTATTGACTTTTCTCCCTTTTCTAAGTGACCTTTCACACCTGTAAGCTTCCAAGACAGATTTAGTACGTATTTGTTCAGCAGCTACCATAACCAATAGTGCCATGCTTTTTGGACACTGACTATAGTATAAATATTAAATAGTGAGTAAGAGCACTGAGAAGAAACCGGCCTGAATGAAACATGAGATCTACTGATGCGAAGAGATGCTGTGAATGAGAGGCATGGTTCTTCCTATCAGGGCAGTCCCCTAAATGCCTGGGTGATGTGGCTTGGACTGGTGGCAGGATCTAGATGTCTGTGTGTGTCAGGAGCCTCTCTAGGGATTGTTTAAGCAGTAGCATTAGTTATCATCTGTTGGATGCCCAAGCGAAGCCTTTGCTTGTAGCCAGGAGGCAGGGAGCAGATTTTCAGTTCCCTGCTGTGACTGTAAGGCCAGGTAAATAGAGGAGGAGGAGACAGCAGGGGGTTTATGTGACTTGAGGAGCAAAGAAGATTGTAATGGTAAATGTTTGATTACTTTTAAAAACAAGTAGGTCATTGAAGATACCATGGTTGATGAAAAGAAAAAGAAAGCCAGGTGCATTTACTCCTCGTTCTTCTAAGATTTGTTACACTATAAAGCTCACTTCACTGCTCAGCATGCTGTCATTTTTAATTTTGGAAGTTCTTTGTTTCTGTTTTTGTCAGTGGTCCACCAAAGATGACACTAGACTGAGATTAGGGACCTGGGATCTTCAAAGGAGCCTTGGTTCCCAGTTCCCTTGGGCACTGTGAGTAGGCTGGGCCTTACTGTAGCACTTGCTGGGAACATCAGCTGTTGTTCCGTTTCCTGCTCCTGCAGGATTTGCCTGTGACTCCACAGTACTCAAATTGTTTAAAATTCAGCTTATCTTTTGTCTTCTGCCCCTTTTGCAGAGTGCTAGAATGCAAGAAAAACATCCATTTCCGTCCCTGCCTTTTGTAGAGGGGAAAGGATGGCTACCTAACATCCAGTGATAATAATTTGCCATGAGGTATACACATGGAATATTCATACTGTATATGTCCAATTCTGAGTATAAATGAGAGCTCCAATGTGTTCTTAAACTCTCAGTGGCTTGCTGTTCACTGAAAAAGAAATCCTGGCATGATAATACCATGCTTACCTCTAGTGCATTTCATGGCTGATTATTAAAATTACTTGCAAACAAGTTTGCTCTCACATCTCAACACTGGAGAGAGGGAAAACATTACAGATTGTCTCTGACAGTAGGTAAATTGAGGCTTGGGTGAGGGAAGTCCTTATTCTGCACACTGAGTCTGAAGGAGGCTGGGGAGGGAACCTGTGAATCCCAACCCCAGGGCTTATCTTCCAAATGTCTTCCTTAATAACAACGGTTCGGTTTGTCACTTCTGGCTCATTACTACATCTATTAGCACTGAGCAGTGAATCCTAGGAAATGCAAGAGAGAGAAACTTTCAGCTTCGAATTTTCCCTCAGGAAACTTATTTCTGGCAAGTTTCGCAAGTGGCAGCTTCTTGTTTATATTCATAGGGTCTGTAACACATGGCATGTCCTCCTCAGCTCTCCCTCAGCTCCCTCCCATGACCAAAGGGATAAGCCAACATTCTCCCTGTGCCTCTGCTATTGGGGTGAGTTTGGAGGGCTGTGCTCCTGATGCAGAGCCCGAGCAGCAGTTGATTGCCAGCTTTCCCTCCTCCTTAGATGTGTGCTAGCTCTCGAACGACATTTTGAGGTGCCTGAAGCATTCTCTGGAAGAAAATTAATTGGTTTTGACAAACCACAGCAGTCCCTTGGGTGCCTGGGAATGCAACATTTATTGAAACCAGGCAGGAAATCAAAACGCCCTGGTGTTCACTCACCTCCAGTGCAGCCGTATCAAAAAAAAATAAAAATAAAAAAATCCTTAACCTTCCTCTGAATTTTTCACTCTGACATTTGGATCGTCCACTGACTTTCTAATAAAACGTCCTTTTTCTTTTAGTATAGAGTTTAGTGGTCATGAAAGATGCCAGAATGACAGCCCAGGGATTAGATGGTCCCTGTTTACCCACAGAGCAAATGCAGCATCAGGGCAAACGTACTTGCCATTGTACTTCCACCTTGACCTGCGGCATCCCAAAGGAGGGTAGGGAATTGCAGTTTTTTAGCACTTCTAGACTTGACCTCTCTGCTCACACAACTCAATAAGGAATCAGGCTTCTCCTGCTATTGCAATGCAGTATTAAGGAAAGGTTTTTCATCACAGCTTCAGGCATAACAACTTCAATGCAAACGTCAAACTGAAAGCACTCTGCTAGCAGAAACCATCTCCCAGCCCTGCTCTTCCAGGAGTCTGGCCTGTCTTCCTAACATATTGGTTACAGTCTGATTCATTTCTAAAACATATGCTGATATCCAGTGCAAGTTACAACCATTCTTGTTGGCAGAAGAAGATCCCCGTACATGTGTCAGGTGTGTTACAGTGCACAGCCCCAGCGCTGGCTGTGCCCTTCAGTCGGTCACTGGCTTGAGGTCACTGCTCTGCTCTGTGCAGAGCTGCTCATGGGAGTCATTAAGTTGCCATCAAGTTTGAATTAGTGTTGGTTCACCTTTAAAAAACACCCGTCAGTGTTCTTCACACAGCTCTGAAGGCAAGACTGGGAATGAGGGGAGCGGTTTTTAAACAAAAGCGAGTTACTGCTCAGGTGCAGTCACAGAACAGGGCTGGGGTTAGTTTTATGTGGAGTGTCCACTTGCCAGCCTCTAAAGTGACATGTGATTTCTGGATTGTGCCTTGCTTGATGGGGCTGTGGAGTCTTCTTACAGGTCCTTTGCTGTCTGTGGCCATCTCCAGGAATGATGTCAGTATAGTTTTAGCCTGTAGGATCAGGGTTATCACAGGGTTATCATGGACTGAAAAGAGTACTGGAGCCATTGGAAAGGATTCACAAACAAATGATGTAATGGAGTTATTCAACCCCTCCAGGGCCTTATTGCAACACATTTCTGGGGTTTAGCAGGTCCTTTTTATGTTGTCCGTCACCACAAGATTTACATGGGCATGGTAGGGGTGAATGCTCTGAATTCAGTACAAAAATATATGAGGGAAGCTGTGTGTTAAGCAGAAGGTCCTGAGCTCCTTGTGTGTCCTCCATAGCTGCAACTGCCAGACAGAGGTGGGACACCAGCTTTGCCCCAAGGGTGAAGGTGTGGTTAGAAACTCTGCAGGTGGACTGCTTTTCTGGGGTGACAGCGGTGGGGGAGCAGTGAGGACAGAGGAAGCATTTGCTTCTGAAGACTTGCTGTGGTTTGGCTCAGTTACCACTTGCAGAGCCGGATCGGGGTGTGTGGAGTCTGTAAAAGGGACAGATGGGGAGGCCAGCCCTAGGAGGTCCTTGAGACAGAGCAGGTGATGTGACTGCGGCAGGGAGCGGAGGAGCGTGAGTGGCTGCTCGCTCTGCGTCACGGGGAGACGAGAGAACTCCTTCAGCAATTAATTAGCGCAGCGGAGGAGCTGAGCTCAGAGCTAAAGGTGATCTGCAGTTGTACCCACAGATGTGCACAAAGGCTTCATTTTTCTGGCTTGGGACCTAGCTGGGGGCTTGTCCTGGTGGATGTTCATGAATAGCTTGTAGAAGCATTGTCTAAAAGAGAGGGTCATCGGCGACCCTAAACGCAGCTTTGGCAGGCCTGGGTGCTGTAGGAGAATTACTGCATAGGCTCCCTCTTTACCTTTTTTCTCCTCTAATGATTCTGCTTTCTGGAATAACAATTACCTGTTTTGGATATCAATGTCTACAGGAAACTGTCTCAAGCTAAAATGGTAAATTAACTGCTTTGAAGCTTATGTCCCAGATGTCAGTAGTGATAGATACTGTTGAGTGGTTTCTAGCCAGAAAAGACTTTGAGCAGTGTCATTTTTCATGGGAAAACTTCCCATATGCTTCTCCAAGAGGCTTTTCTGGGCAATTAAGTGACATGCTGTATGCAGAGATAACATGAATTCAGAGAGCTTTTGCACTTTATCTTCTATGACACACCACACGTGTGATGGCAGCGGTCACCATGGGTTTGGCCCTTGGTCTCAGTTACTTGTGCAGGAGCAGGGCTTGCCATCCCAGCTGTCACCCATAACCAACAGGAGTTTTTATTGTATGAACAGTCATATGAGCATGGCACACCTTGAAGTTGGGATGTGGGAAGATCTGTGGCAGAGGAAATCCCATCCTAGGGACAAGGGAGCCCACTGAATGGCCTTGCAGGGCACCAAGAGCCTTCAGGTCCTGAGCTGTTGGGATGTCTGGTAACAGAGACAATGTTCTGGACAACATTTAGGTGTCACAGGAGTGAAGATTTTGATGCAACTGAATGGCAACTTCTTTTTGTCTCTTATTAAACAGACTAATAAAGTTCTTCTCACAAGGAGCACCTGACTGCGTCGAAGTGTGCTGCTGCTCACATCCAGGGCCACAGGACAGAGAAATCTGGGGGAAAACTCAGCAAAACCCATCATTTTAGATACTTGTAGGGTGTCTCATGGCCCTTGGCAAAGGAAGGGTACAGTATGGATAGTTAGGGGGCTTTCAGAGTCCCCCAGAGAGATGACTTCCTCTGGTAGCACTGGCACCTTCAGTCAGTTTGGGAACCAGTGTGTGGTGCCCAGGTCTCTGTGTGGCTCCATGCCCCAAGCCATCTGCAGCTGTGCTTCCCAGGAGTCAAGTCCTCTGAGATTTTCCTTGCTTGACTCCTCTGTGCCAGCAGTCCTGATGTTCCTGCTGCTTTGCATTACAGCCATGTGTCAAGAAATCCTGGTTCCTGGGGTCAAGTGCTAAGCATTTGCTTCTTTATCAGATATTTACTTAGGAGGATTTCATTATACTGAATCTACTGGCTTTGAATAAATTCACATGCAGTAAATTTATTCTCGTTCTTTTGGAAGGGACTTGTGTGTGAGAGAAAACTTTGAAGAAGACCATTTATACCAAAAGCAATTACTTTCAAGGTAATTTTGTATGTATTTTACTGCAGATACTGTATTTCTATTTGACTGTGAGCTTTCTCCCAAGTGCCAGTGCTGTGCTGGAAGTGGAGGAAGTCAGATACTTGAATTTGTGTTGCCCCAACATTTTCACAGTTAACACTGAATGTATTTGTCTGTGCACTCATCTGAACAAGCTCCACCTGTCTGAATAAAGCTACAGGTTGATCGGATCAGAATCCACTTGTGGTTGCGCCAGGTGAAGCGTGGATGTGTTTTGGTTTGCTTTTTTGGGGGTTGGTTGGTTGGTTTTGTTTGGGGTTTTTTGCAACACCAGTGTGTCAGCTTCTGGTTGTTGGATTTCTTCAGCCAAGTGGTAGAGCTGGTCTTTCATGTCACTGGTTTATTTTACTGTGCTTCAGAGGAAGGGAGCCCAGCAGGTAAGTCATTCAGCACCTCTGGGATGAGCAGAATGAAAATACTTGGTGTGATAGAAAAAGCAATTCTTTGGGGCTGGGGGTTTGGTTCACCAAAACTGTTGGTTCTATAGATATCAGTGGTGATAATAGCTGCCCATCCTACATTTAAATGTGCTCTTAGCATTTCCAGAGGGCAAACATGCACAAATCCTTTTGAAAATGGACAAGGGCAAACTGGGAAGACGTGCCCTGAAGAGAAGCCTGTTCATATTAAAATCCAGGGGAGTAGATTTTTCTCCAATAGATGTTTCTCATTAACAGGATTTGTTTTATTTAGAAGTGGTTCATTGACGAGTTTGAAAAAGGAAAACCAAACCAAAACCTTAAAGACTTGTAGGTCCCTGTTAAATTACTAATTCTGTATTCCATGCTGGATTATTGTTTTATGGGAGCAAGTGATAGTTATAGGGCACATCTACATATTTCACTAGAAAGCAGAATTCGTTTTTCAAGGGAAATTATTATACAGAAAAGAAATTCAATGAATAATAAACCATTGCTGTTACAGTATATAATACTTGTGCTCAAACCTCAGTCTGAAATGAAGGAAGAACATCTGAGCAGCCCTCAAGATCCCAGTTTAAACTTTGTGGCCAGCTTTAACCCTTGTAATAGACTGATAAGAAAAATCACACAGTCACTCTCCTATTATTGCTGTAATGAAGTATCCAGAAACATTTATCTGAGCATTTCTCTGGCATGAGAATGTCGTGGAGCTTTCTGGGCTGTTCGTTATCCAAGTAAGCCACTTGCATCTGGAGGAATCACACATCCCCCTTGATTTTTGACTTTTTTTCCTTGCGTGGCATTTGGTTTAGGATTTAATGACAAATAAAGAATTAATTTCTGGATCATTAGGTCTGTGAAGTTCCAGTTAGTCCAGATAGGGCATGAACTTGAGGTGGTTTGCTGGCAAAAGGAAGAAAAGACTTTTGTGATTCAGGTAGAAAGTAGCTGGTCAGGATATCTCTGTTTGGGTCCTGTCTCTGTCTTACCCTGTTCTGGGAGCCTGGGTAGGTCCTTGATGTCTGTGCATCCTCCTGATGTAGCAATGTATTGATGGATTTCCCTCCCACAGTGAGGATTTCCAAATTCACATTCGATGGATCTTAGTAACACCCTCCACACAAAAATCTAGGGACAAATTGCACATTGGTGGTTATTTTTAAGAGGAAGCCAAAAGAAAAATAAGCACACTGAGAGTTGTTTTGTAATTCATGTTTTGAAGTTGGCACTTCATAGGTAGAAATTAGCCTGAACTGAAAGGAAAGAAAAACTTTGGGCACCACAGGGCTTTGCACTGCTTTGCAAGTATTCATGGAAAAGTACATTTTGACAGATTTCTAGTTTCAGCTTCTTCATGTGCTATTATAGCCCTCTTCATGGAGATCAGCAAACCTTGGAGAAATCACACATGTGAACTCACTTAAGTATTTCCCCTGCCAAGCTTCTAAATGGGGGTCTAAGGCTCAAGCTGCTTCTAGTTCTTGTGGCCTGCCTCAGTTTTAGTTATTTTTCTCATGAAAGACTGAACAGAAGTTAAATCAGTGCTGTAATAAAAGGTGTCCCTATTTCATAAGGACCTTAACAACAGCTGCTGAGGACAAACATTACCCTAAGAAGGTCTCCAGGGGTTGGCTTTGACGGAGGTAATCTTTCTTGTAATACCATTCCTAATGTGGATCTCTGTTAGCTATATGTAGTAATTTCTTCCTCTGTATTTGTTCTGGTATATCTCTAGGGCTGCTTGTATGTGCTGTAGAATATTTACCGTATGACTTTCTTTCCATCTATTTTGCCACGGTCTTATGTGCCTGTTGCAGATCTGTTCTCTTCTAAACATGTAGAGTTCCTCCTAGTTCCTCCCTTACCCCTCATAGGCAGGTTTGGCTTTTCCTCAGATGTCCTTCTCTGAATGTTGCACCTCTGAGCTGAGGGTACATCAAACTGCAGCTGCAGTTCCTGTTCATGGAAGGGAGCCTACAAGAAATATGGAGAGAGACTATTTGCAAGAGCATGGAATGATAGGACAGGAGGGAGTGGCTTCAAACTGAAAAAGAGTAAAGCTTAGATTAGATACTGAAAAAAAGTTGTTACTGTGAGGGTGATGAGACACTGGAACAGTTTGCCCAGAGAATATGTGGATGCCCCATCCCTGAAAGTGTTCAAGTCCAGGTTGGATGGAGCTCTGAGCAGCCTGATCTAGTAGAAGGTGTTTCTGCCCATGGCAGGGGTTTGGAACAAGATGGTCATTAAGGTCCCTTCCAACACAAATCATTCTGTGATTCTGTGATTCTGTTTGCAGCATTGGGAACAGGAGGGAGAGTAGCAGCACAGCAATGGTTGCTTCAGTACCCTCTGATTCTCACTGGTGTCTCCTGTTCAGGTGTGGCTGTTGTCCAGCAGACACTCAGTGATTCAGCTGCGGTGGCCACAGTCTCAGGCCCGTTGCATTTGGTCCTGGTGTATTTCCCCAGCGAATCCTTCCTGTTTCCTATTCATTTCTCCAGTACTGACACTTGCTGTTATCAACTGGCATCTTGATGCTTTGAGATGTCTGGAGGTGGTTTAGGAATCTTGTTACTCCTACTTCTCCTTCTTTGCTATATAGATGATACTGTAATAGAATAACACTTCACGGAGGAGTCTGTTGGATTTTGTTTTGACTATTACTGCTTGATTGCATTTGTCATTGTTTTTTCCTGCTTTTTTTTTTTTTTGTCAAATGGTGAGGTATCCTAAACCATGGCAGAACAAGTCTCCTCTAAGAGTAATATTAGAACTCTTCAAATCTTCCCCTGCTTCTGCCACCCCAGAACTTGCCATCCTCCCTACACTCCCTCCAGCAACTCATGCAAGTCCAGTGTCTGCTGGCAGATGATTTCCTGTATTTGTCATCTACAGCTCTCCTGCCTGCCTGGACATTTGTCTAGGAAATCTAGGTAGCTTTTAGAATGGTCAGAGGAATTCCACACCACTGACTTAACTGAATGGTGGGAGACTCCCATCATCTCTGACCGGTTTTTTGGTCCAGTTCAACAGAAGAGTGTAGGATTTGGGATGGGTCTGTGTGCAGACTTCTGTGTCACTTCTGTGGGGTGCCGGGGAACCATTTTTGCATCTCTTCTGCCACCTCTTCTGAAGAGCAGCTCACAGCTGTAATTTCTGCAGTCAGAGGGACTTGGCAAGTGGTGGATCAACAGGATTGTTCAAACTGTCCCAGGGGGGCTCTGGAGATCACTGGGTGTCAGCCAGAGCCGGACCTCTGCTGCTTTCCTGGGAGACCTGGGGCTGCATCACCCATCTGTTGTCCCCTTGGAAAGGAAGGGATCCAGCTGACCAAACTCAATTACCTTGTCAATGAGAATAAATAAGGATCATAATCCAATTGTTATGGCAATTGCAATGCAGCAAACTCAAGGCAACTTTCCAAGGCTTCTATATTTATACCTTACTTGTTTAAAGCAAAAGGACCAGCTTTTCCCACTCTTTCCTGTGTCCCAAGCAAATCACACTGCCAGCTCAGACAAGCCTCTGATGTTTGACAGGAGTCAGTAGGATCATCTCTTTTACTGTTTTGTACTGATATGCTCTGCCTCTTTCACCAGGGACTGAAGGCTGATGGTGACTTATAAAAATAATAAATGCATAATAAATAATAAAAACCTTGGCATTGTAGTTCCCAGCTGTACAGCATTGACTTCACCTGCTCAGTACAAAGCTTGTACAACAGGTGGTGATCCCTTGTACCAGAACTATGGCACATTAGAAGCATTTCATTTAAAATCTTAGTTGATAGTCTTTTTAATGTGAAAATATAGCATAGCATAGTACTCAGGACTATGGGTGGAGGAATCTGCTGAAAGTCTATAAGCAAATGTGAAAAGATTGATTATTAATTATCAAGTCCTTTCAGGGATTTGTCTTAGTTTTTTCTGTGTCCCCAGTGATGATAATAGCAAGGTAACGAAGACAAATTTTCCATAGCTGTAACTGAAAGCTTGGTGCAGGTTGCACTTCAGGCAACTGGGTCATACTTTGGTTAAATTATTAAATATTCTCGTATCAATTACTCGAATACAACCGAGTTAAGTCACCTGTAAAGGGGGGCTAAAGTTACCTTAGGCCTCTCCTGCAGGTGACCCCCATGCAGTGCCCTGGTTCCAGTGACTCAGGGCTGATGGGATGAGCTGAGGGTCACCAGTGCTCCTGCAGTGGGAGACCACAAAGCCAAGGTCACTGCAGTGGTGGTTGGAGGCTGCAGGGCTGTCTGGGGAGCCCTGGGGACACAGAGGTGTCGAGCCCAGAGGACTGATCTCCCCCAGCTCTCCTCCTACGCACAGACCCATGTTCCCGCGCTCACCGCGAAGTCGTCACATCCATCACAAATTAAAGGCCAGATTCACCAGTTCACTTCAGCTGCTCTAGTGGTAGGAACCAGCTGCAAATTCAGCTCTTTATGCTGTTGCTACTTCCCCCAGCTTTTATGTGTTAGCAGCTTTGCCTTTAAAAGCAGTTTTTAAATGGCTTGAGATTGATGCTTAACTTCAAAGTGCTAACAAATATTGCCTTGCAAATTCCTCCTTGGGCTACTCCATTGCTTTTTTTTTTTTTTAGTGATTTTGAAAACAAAGGATATTCTTCAGGGAAAAACTGCTAAGGTGAATGATGTTTCAGAGTGCACATCAGTGCAATGGGAACAGAGCATTGCAGTGCCAATGATCACATCTAAACCCAGGATTTGCACAATTAAGAACACCCATTATGACATATAATTCTGTTAGACTAAGGAGTTCTTGGATAAAACCAAAAGAAATCTCAATTCACAAATGGCTACATTTGTCTCCTCTTGTTAGAATTCATTGGATTGTGTGAAAGTTTGATTTTTTTAAACTTTCTAAAAATTAACAGTGGTTATTTCATTGTTATCTTCATACTGAAAGTTCCTACTCTCACTTTTAATAGTAAGCAAAATTTTTAAAGCAAAAATATAACAATCATGATTAAGGTTTAAGAACTCAAGTTAAGCAACATATTTCAAAACATGATGTATTTTAAAAACAGTCTTACAGTATTTAACTGCCACACAATTTAATTTTGGGTGGTTTCATTGTGCATTTCAGGTTGCAGATATTGCTAGCTTTGCAGTCCAGTCTAGTGTTAAAACATCAAATGTCCTGATTCCATCATGCATGTTCTTGGATACTTGCTTTAAATATTTCATCCAAAATTACTGACCTGCCTCTCTGCTTTATAATGCTTTTTTGGGGACTGATGACAACCCTTTAGGAATTTTAGGGGTTTTCTCATGTTTAAATTGGTAACTACTCTTCCCACTCAGCTCTGTCTTAACATATATTTATTGTAACTGAAAGCTTCTGGTGGGAAAAATTGCCCCTGGCTTTATGTCTGCTTAGATCCTCAGACAATTAACTTTTTTCTAGAAGCATCCTAACCACGGCTTTCCAAAGTTTATAACTGACCATTTCCATATGTCTGCATAAGACAGGCATAAAACCATCCGAAAAGCTAAATCAGAAATCAGACAAAGATAGAGGGGCCAAGGGAGGAGAGATTACCTAATCCTCTTTACTGGAACAAGTGAAAATCTCACTATTTTCCCCAAATCAGAAATATGCTCTGTCAGCATGACAGTAAAGTGTGTTTGTGCATATTCACCACAACCTCTGTAGCCATACACTCGTATCATTAATCAGGGCTGGGGGAAAACACACTTGCATCTGTGCAAATGGTCTTCCAGGAAACGAAGCAAGGAGAGACTGTTCCAGGTAATCACAGCAACTCTCCTCGCTCAGTGGAGCAGGCTGGCACTGTGAACTTCCACAGGGTGCAGTAAGGAAGGGAATTTGGCTATTAATTAGTAAGTTCAGTGGCCTCTGTGCCTGCCCAGGGCAGCGTGGGGGGCTGTGGGGGGCAGGAGTACATGTGTACAGCCAGTGTGTTGAGCTGATGATGCCTCCTTTGCTCTTGGGAAGATTAACCTATTTTTAGACCAAACTGTTGGTGGGAGGCCAGGAGAAACCCTTCTATCTTTTAGATTTATGGAGGTTGCCAGGCAGATCTTAAACACTTTCTCTAAGCTGCACTTATTTGTGTTTTGGCTTCTTTTTGGAGGCCAAGTTCCCGGTGTCTCTTTGGATAGGACCCTCGATATTGAAACGGGTCTGGAGTCTGTCAAGTAATCCAAATCATTCAACATTTGGAATTACCGTGCAAAAGAAAGTAATTTATTTTCTAATTATTCTCTGTCTTGCACAACCGTGCAGCGCTGAAGTGTCGCTATTTAAAATATTTATCTCTCTCCGCTGCGTGATGTGCTCGAAGGCCATGGAGGGGCGATGAAATAAAAGCACTCCTTCCCAATGCAGGCACATTACTTTGACTTGTCTTAGGCTGTTTTGACGTCTCCCTGTAAATACATTTATTTTTCATTAGGATGTTTCTGGGTTTGTGGCATCCAGGAAAGCCAAAGCCATTATGCTGTTCATCTGGTACAGACAAAATGAAGATAAACAAGTGTAATGAACTCCCGCTGAAGCCATTTCTCTGCTGTCTTTCCCTTGCTGCAAGTGTGTGCATGTGCAGGTACAGCTCCGTGCTGGCTGGGTGGGGGGAGCTGCTGCCTCTTGTGTTGTTCATCTGCAAGGAGCATTCAGCTGGTGAGAAGGATTCATGCTCCAAGTGTGCTGTAGTCCTCAGGTTTTGCTGTTGTGTCTGGAGAGCTCAGGCATGTAGCACCACCTGTGGGGTTTAACTTATGATCTTGCCCCCCCAGCAGTTTCCTTTAACCCTCTCCAGTGTGTTACAAGGATAAATACACTGGAGATGGAAATATGAGGGTGGAATGTCTGTGAGGTTCAAGTAGGTGCTGATGGGGTTGGTGGTGGGGGTTGGAGGAACATGCAGAAGATGACAGTTGAGTGCTGCATCCAGCTTTGGGGTCCCCAGCACAGGAAGGACATCAACCTGTTGGAGCAAGTCCAGGTTCATAAGAGGGATGGAGCATCTCTCCTATGAGGAAAGGCTGAGAGATCTGGGATTCTCCAACCTGGAGAACAGAAGGTTTCAGGGTGACCTGAGTGTGGCCTTCCAGTACCTGAAGGGAGCCTGCAAGAAAGATGGAGAGAGACTATTTACAAGAACATGTAAACAAGAACAGGACAAGGGGGAATGGCTTCACACTGAAAGAGAGTAGGTTTAGATTAGGTACTGGGAAAAATTCCTTACTGTGAGGATGGCAAGGCACTGGCACAGGTTGCCCAGAGAAGCTGTGGATACTCCATCCCTGGAAGTGTCCCAGGGCCAGGCTGGATGGGCCTTGGAGTAACCTCGTCTAATGGAAGGTGTCCCTGCCCATGGTCATGGGCGTTGGAACAAGATGGTCTTTACGGTCCCTTTCAACCCAAACTATTCTGTGATTCTATGGCATGCTCACTGCAGGGAATTCTTGTGCAGGCTGGATACCTCATCCCAGCCATGGGCTTAAGAAAACTATTGGAGAACCTGTGGCTTGGTAGCAAATATTCAGTAGTGTGGAGGTTGGTGGATAGGGAGTTAAATGCAGCCAGAGACAGGAATATTGTTTGGAGATCAGGGAAAGCTTGGAAAGGATAGGAAGTAAACTGCAAAGAGGCATGAAGACAAGAATAAATTGAAAGTGAATATTGAGCTTTCTGGGGTGGCACATATGCTCTTTCTTTGTCCTGGTCTTTCAATTTTTTCCTATTTATTTGAGCCCTCCTTCCTGTGCCCATCCCCACCCTTCCAAACGGACTTGCTCATTGAGTCTGAGCGAGTTTATGCTGAATTTTAAAATAACTTCTTTTCCTCCATCTCTAAACTGCTAATCTCCCAGGCTGAGGAATCCTGGGACAAAGAGGAGTCCGCAGAGTGGAACTCTGTAAAATTAGCTTTTGCAGCATTAGTGTTTGCACAGTTACAGGCTGAAGACCTGTGCTCCCCCTGCCTGGCAGCCTGCCTCCCTTCCCCAGGGAGGCTGTAAGGCAGTGCAGAGTGAGCTGCCTTCCTCCTCCTGGTCCTCCTCCTCCCTTGCAGCCATCCCTCCACTGGGAGAGGAGCGGAGGGGACATGTTTGCATCCCTTCGGACAAGGGTTTAATCTGCATTATCTTGGGCTTGTCTGCTGTTGTCAGAATGTGCTCTCCCTTAAAGGCAGCATAAAATCAAAATTCTAGTGCTGGTGCCATGTCATGGGGGTGATAAGCTGGGAAAAGAGGGCACACGGGGGGATATTTTTTGGATGAAACCAAGCTGAGACTTGGCACATGCTGTGCATTGCTGCCTTGTGCTGTAAGCCCTCTGATTTTGGGCAAGCAGTTTAATCTGGAACATCCATATGCAGAATGAGGGAAGGTTTTGGAGTGGAGGGAAGGTGCAGACGTTACAGGCTGGTGCAGCGCTGTGATGTCCCTGCAGGGAGAAACCTGTCTGTGCCTTTGGGGTGGTGAGTGGCTTTGAGTGAGTGGCTTTGAGCCCAGTGGCTGCAGAGGACCCAGACCCCTCTGCCTGGTTGCCCAAGGGAGCAGAGACACCACAGAACAATAGATGATGCCCTGAAATCTAGCACTGAGCTTCTTATGTTCTATTATGCCCAATTTTGGTGTAAGAGCATTTCTTTCAAGCACCTTGCACCAGTTTTCGCTCTCTGCGACTTGCTTTCTGCAATTTACCTACTCAAACCCCATCCCCATTGCCTGTGCTTCTTTATTCCTCTCTGCTTCTGCTGTTGTTTATTAACTTGCTCTGCGTGGCATCTGGGGAATTTGTTCACTGGAAAAGCAAAATGAAGTTGCATTTCAGCCTCACACATGTAGGACGGTACTCGCAGCCTGCTGGGCCTTGAGCAGCATCCAGCGCGAACGCTGCAAACCCTCCCCGCTTCCTCTCCCGGCCCCGCTCAGCTGATTGCCTTCTATTTTTCCTTGTGGTGTTGTTATTAATAATCATATACCAATCTCCTCTGACAATCACAATCATTTCCTGGGAGAGAGCGAATCCAAGTCAACCACATCCAGCTACCCAGCGAAATGATGCTGTGTCTACCAGCCTGATGAATGCCGCTCCTGTCTGTGCCCTTTCTGTGTGTGGAGCACTTGATGATGCTGGAGGCTGCACTGGAGATTTTAAGCTGTCTGTTTCTCAAGGAAACATGGCTGCAGGGAGGAGACGTGGCTGCCCGGGATTAAAGGGGATGGTGATTTTTTGGGAATGGCCATGCGAAATAATACAATGCCTGGCTGTTTCCCTGGGTGCATCTGACTGCAAAGGTCAGGTACGATGGGACTGTCCAGGGATCTGGTGTCCTCAGCCCAGTTCTGCATGGATAAAGCCTCTACCCTTAGTGTGTGGTTGTAACTGGCTTTGCAAAAGGTTTTTCAGGAATAGATTGAGCCATATACCTTGTGCTTCTTCCTGTATCCCCCAGTTTCCATCCTCCTGTGAGATGGGAGCTCTTGCTAACTGGTTTCTTGCTGGAAAGGATTTCCAGGGGCAAAATGGGGGTGAAAGCTTTTCCCCAGAGTTCACTGGATTCTCAGTTATCTCCCTCTTATTCTCAGCTTGGCTTTGCAGGCTCCCAGGCTATCTGTGCTGCCAGGTTTTTCTACCAGAGCAATTTCCCTTGTTGCAATTCTTGACAGCACCACTTTTTCTCCAAGAAACATGGGGCTGCTGAATGTCTAGCGAACTCAATTGGCCTGGATGGATGGGATGAGCCAGCTGGGTGTGCTTTGAGGCAGAAACCACCCTTCCTGGGCCTAAAGAAAAGGTGGTGACTGCAACTTGCTGCGGTGAAGGGTTGCGCTTGGGTGGGAAGGGAAGCATGGTAGGGAACTGCTGGTAGGCACAGAGTGGAGGGCTCTCATGTAGGGTACCCCCCATGTTGTGGCTTTTCTCCAGGGTGCCTTGCTCTGCAGCCTGCCTGGCTCTGCCCTTTATTTCATTTCATGGAAAGTTGTCTTTTTGGCTGTTGGGATTACTGTGGCTGGCTGTGCAGCATGGAAAACTGGGCTTGGCGGGCACACATTCCACGTGCAGTGGGACTGCCAGGGGCTCGTTGAAGTGAGGTGCCCAGGAAGGGCAGAGCTGTGGGTTGTGTCTTGGGAAATGAGGTCAAGAAACCCTTGGGAGCTCAATTAACCACAGATGACCGGGACAAACTAGGACATCGATTGCATGACTGGCGAGGACGAGAGCCTGTGGCCTGCTTAGTTTGCTCCGGGCTTAGAATGTCTTCATTTATTTTGCCTTTATTTGTCACTATTTTGTTCCTGGATTCAGAGTTAGGAAGCCCTGACCTGAGCTCCCCATGCTTTGCCCATGTGACCCAGCAGTGTCTGGTAGGCAGAGGCAGTGAGTGGGGTGCAGCCTGCTCTGGGCACAAAAGCAGTGCATGGCCCTCCTTCTCTCCATGTTCTTGTCTTTGCTCAAACTCTGGCATAGATTTGTCTTTTCTGTATTTCCTGGTGGATCGTTCTATGAAATATTGTGAAGTGGATCCTTTTTTATGTTACAAGCCACTCATAATGAGATTGGAGAGAGATACAGCGTTTGACTGCAGTGGCTGTTAATTTTAATATGCTGTGAATCTCGAGGTAGCTCTTTATTCTTCCTACATTGAACTTGCACGCTGCTGCTGCTACAGTCTGCAAGGGGGACATGTCGTGTGAACCAGAAAGGCTTAATGACTAACAGAGGGAAGAACTCTGCCAGTATTTTATAAACATGAGTTTTATTTTCTTAAACGCAGATCACAGTGCCTAGACGTTCAGAGGTTTATGATTTAGCAGCTGTAGGGAAAGGTTTGGAGGCAGTAAGAAGGACAGGGAGTGGTTGACAGGCACCCTAAAAACGCACCCAGCTCTGCTGGGCAGAAGGTGAGTGTGCAGTGGAAAATACCAGTCCCTGCTGGTCTGAGCAGACAAAGTCCTTCACAGGTGAGGGATGGAGGAGAGCACATCAACAGCACGGGGCCACGGATGGCAGGTCAGTGCTGTAGAATATGTTCCTTAATGGTTGGATGAGTTGGGCAGAGACAAGTGAAATGAAAGGGAAAAGGACAGGGCAGAGTGGTCAGGAATTGGGAAAGAGGGCTTGGGAACTCTCATAAGATGCTTCAAAGAGATTCCTGCCCATGTTGTAAACCAAAATAAACTATGAAAGCCCACATATGTCTGAAAAGCATCAGCTGAAGGGAAACCCCAGAGGTACCAAAAGGTTCACAGTGGGGATCTGAGCAGGCTGACGATATTCATCCAGCTCTGAAGAGTGGCTTCAGGGCTGAGCTTTTCTGAGCTCTGGAGTTAAAGAACAAGGGGTTTTTAGTTTTGCTGGGTGTTGGGGTATTTATTTATTTATTTTTACTACAGCTGTTGAGCTGAATGGCTGTTCTCTGGGTGCCTTTGAATTCAGAGAGGGACTGTCTCCCTTGGTGTTCTGTTTGTTGGTTGTCTGTGAGCAGCAGACTGGAGATGCAACCGCATTTGATCATCTGTCAACCTTCCGAGCATCTGATGGCGTTTGCTGAACGCTCGCACCGTGGAGGCTCCTTTGAGTAGCTGCTGCTACATTGGCAGGTGTAGAAGAAGAGAGCTTGGGACATGGCTACGGCACATCTGCCATTGAATGTTTGTCAACAATAAGGTGCTCGCTCAGCTTGCTAATAACAGACATTGGGAAAGAGGCGGGTCCAGTCTTTACATGCAATTACTGGTTCCCTAAATCTGTGGGCAGACGGAAAGCATATGGAATTGCCTTTCCAGAACTGGTCTTGGAGGTGTTTCCCATCAGCAGCTGTCTCAGAAGTGTCAGTTCCAGAGCAGACCTACAAATTCTCACTGTGGTGATGACCTACGGTGCCGAAACCCTTGGGGAAGTGTGTGTGGGACCCGGCTTTGCTGCCACAGCCATGGAGGATTTTCGTGGAAGAGAGATGGGAAATGGCAGGTCATTTCAGTATCCAAACCTTGTACTCTGGTACATGTAAAATTCAGCTCTACAGGAGCTCCCCTGCACAGAGTGCTGCTGGCAGGAGGGGTTCTAGATTTGGAGTTCTGGGGAAAGCTGGCCCCACTCGATGGGAGAGGAGGATGCCTTTTCCTTGTCTCCTCCTCTCTGCTCAGAGCCTCCCTGAAGCCTGAGCAGAGCAGAGCTGTGCTTTGACCTGGTTCCTGCTGTCAAGTGCTTCCATTTACTCTGCGAAAAAAATCTTTCTGTTGGCTGTGGGAATCAAACCCCCAGGAGGAGCCCATGACTGTGACCACTCCTTGCCCTGCACTTGCGCAGAGCTCCCTGCTCACACCAGGCTCTGGGAGCACCAGTACAGCAGTTTCGTAGGGTGGGGTTTTTTCCACTTTTGTTTCTCAGCAGAGGCTGAGTAGCTTGCTCACACATGGCCTATCAGGCCTCTTGCAGCACACTTCATTTAAAAAGCTAATTTGTAATTGCAAAGCGATACCCATGCTCCAACAACCCCCTCCTCTCCAAAGCAAACAGAGAAACACCACAGAGAAATAGAATAAAATGGGATGAGAATTATCCATGCTTGCTCTACTCCGCCATTTGTCTGCTGGGGAAAAAGAAGGGGTGAAGCAAAGTTGCTAAGATAAATAAAAAAGAAAAAATAAAAAAAACCCAGCCTCTAATGTATTTAGTGTTGCAAGTTGTGAGATGGAGATTAGCCCTGCGTGTCCTCCTGTGAAGTGCAGTGGGCTCTGAATTGTTGTGGGATCGAGGTTGCCCTTTTCATGCAAGCAGATGTGGGTGGCAGCGAGAAGGGCTGAGGGCAGGCAGGTGTCAAGGGCTGAGCCCCCAACCAGCGCCTGGCCAGCACTGTGGGTAAACTGCTCTGCACCCCTCGGTGTCCCCAGTGTATTTCTGAGGGGGGAAGCAAGTGTTTTATCCTGCTGTGTAGCTGTGGATTAAACTGAACCTGCCTCTCAAGGGACTCCCGCACAGCCTCTGCCTGCATCACCGTGTGCCCATGCCCCTGGCGAGTGCTTTTTCGGAGCAAGGAGACCGGCTGCGTCACGGTGTTACCGCTGCAGCTGCTGCCCACCTCTGTCTCCTGCCTTCCCCTCCTGCCCTCCTTTGCTCGCCGCTGGCACTCGCTCGGCTGCGCCGCCCTGCTCCCGAGCCCTCCCACTCGTGGTGAGTCGGAGAGGGAAAGGGAAAGGTGAACTTACTGTTGGGCTTTGCTCTGCAGAGCTGCCAGCTCCGATTTTGTCATCCCTGCTCCGCTCTGCCTCTTCGAGTTCAGCGGGGGCATTTTCAAAGACATTCGCTGTAGTTCCCAGCATGGGTTGAGGGGCAGGGAGCTGGGGAGGAGCGAGCAGCTCTCGCCGAGGAGCATTTCAGGGTTGAGATGTGCGAGGTGGGGGCCGGTGTGTGGCAGGATCCTGTCACTACCGATATCTTTTACTGCAGCTTTTTTGCAGCATCAGAAAAGCGGGGTGGAATTAGGCCACGTAGCCTGTGGTACGAGCTCTGCTTGTTGGTATTGTTAATAGCTCTGCTCAGAATATGCTGACTTTTTCTGAACAAAAGCTTAAAAAGCAACCCTTACAAATTAATCATTATTAATACTTTGTGCTTGCTTAGCTGTGCACGCAGCCATTCAGGGTGGTAAATACCCGCTCTTGTGCTTGATCTCTGTGGCTGTGGAGTGCTCAGCTTGGGCTCTCTTGGATGGCAGCAAAGCCTTGTACTGGGAGCTCCTGTGTTTGGGGGCAGCCTGGCAATTGTGGGGCAGCAACCCCTCTCTTTCTCTCTCTCCCTCACATGCTCCCTCCTCTCTCTCTTCTTATCCCTCTTCCTCCTCACATGAAATACAACCAAACCTCTTAAAGCCTAAAGGACTTACATGGATACTATGGCAGCATGACTAAGATAAACCCGGGGATTTCATCTGGTGCCAGTTGTCATTGATTCTGTGACTTCTCTATTACTCTGATGCAAAGGCTGACTTACACTGAAGTTTGCTCTGGCCCTAAATTTGTCCAACTCTAGTGAGGTTAGGGATTTCTTGGGATTATGAGCCAGAACAGAAATTTGTGGCTGATAAACTGAGTGGTGATGAGGAGTTCTTTTTATCTCAGGTCTTGAGCTCTCCTGGCAGGGTGGATGCTTTGCTCAGCCAGTGGGAGGAGGACATGGTATGTTGCATGTCACAGGTATCTCGTCCAGCTGAATTTTTGGGGAATCCATCCCCAATATTCTCAGAGCTGGGCCCCAGGGAGGAAGGCAGGACCAGTGTGACAAGCACCCATGCAGATGTTGTTGATGTGCACGGCAGAGTGTGGCAGTGAGCAAGTGCTGTTTGCAGAGCACAAGGAGGAGGCAGGTTGGGTTGTCTCCTCCTTGGGCTGCACCTTGTGTGCTGGTTTAAGTGCAGTGATGTGCTGCCAGATTATCGACAACAGCCAGCTGCTGGTCCCCTTCTCCTCTGGCATCCACTGGGGGCCGTGCAGGGCCACGAACTGGGAGTGAAACGCTCATTCTCTCACTGGTGAATTCTGTCTCTCAGCCTCCAAGTTCACCAGGCCTCTCCAAAAATAAGTTCTCGGCCTTTCCATATTGTGACTTCTTCCACTCCAAGTGCTACCCATGTAATCTCCTGCACATTTCAAAGCTACTTGAAACAGCTTCTTGCTTTAGTGCTTGCCAGATTCCCCCCCAGCTGCCAGGAAGAGAGTAAGCAGCCGCTGCCTGTTCTACTTGAGAAATTCAACTGCCAAGTGGTTATTTACAGCGGGCAGAGGAATGAAAATGTTAAATGAAATCAATTGCTGGCAATATGAAAAAAGGAAGGGGGAGGAAAAAAATCCCCAAACCCTTACAAAATCAGGATTACGCTGGCTGCAAGCTGCAGCCACCTTAAAAGGATTGCAGACAACAAACAGCAAAATGCCGAGGACAAAGCCGTGCCCGCATTAGCCCAGCCCGGTGCTGACTCCGACTTTTGTTTCTGTTTAATCTCCCTATTCTTGTCCACTTTGGTCCCTCTCTTGGTGGTGGGTGGGGAGATGGAAGAGCTTTGGAAAGGAAGCTGGATTGTGTTGAAACAGTTGTTTCAATCCATTTCAACATCAGGCTCCCTGCCTGAATTTAACCTGGAGGTAAATGAAAAATTAAAAACTAAATGAGCCCTGTCTCCCTGATGAACACTGAATTTTGCCTTAAAAAATGGGAGTATTTTTATTTCCCTTGACTTTTGCGGGGTGGAGGTGGTGGGAAGGTTACTGGGAGAGGCTGCTGGCTGGTTCAGTTTTGGCTGGATCACAACTTTTTTTTAAGTGTCAATCCTTTCCTCTACATGAAAGCCGCAGGCTTCCCTGCTAAATCTCTACAGAGACAAGTGAATCACAACCTTGCATTGGGCAGTGTGGCAATTAATCAGCCATTAAAAAGGAAGACCTGCTGTCTTATAAACCAATTAGATGGGAACTGGTTGCTTGTGTAACTAATGTAGTGGGGTTGCTAGTAACTTAGAGGCTCCTTGCGGAGAGAGGAGCTGAAATAAGTCTCTGTTACAGGGCTTTAAAGAACATGTTGAAACCACCAGAGCACCAGATCTTCCTCTAAAACAGGGATCTCAATTTGCAGCCATACGTTGCAGTAAACACTGTCCCCTCTGCCTGCCTTGCAGTCGGCTGAAGAAAGTATTTTTAACTCCTGATGATGAAGTGTTTTTAAAATTAGTTCTTTTTCTTAAATATTCACTGGGTTTCTGGGCAGAGGTGGAGATGAGGAGGAGGATGTATGGGGGGGTCTAGCTCCTGGAAAGCCCCTCTGAGGCTGGGTACGAGAGGTGAGACAGCGCTGCGGGCTGTTCTGTGCGTGCAAAGGAATGGGGTCACTGAGGTCCAGCTAACCCTGGGGCAGGATTTGGTGCACTTTCCATTAATGCAGCACCTTTTTTAGCTGTTTTGCAGGATGGGGCTGCTTTCAGGATCTGGGCTGATGCTTTTGCATAGCACTGGGTCGGTGCTGTTTGTGGGGCAGGATTGCCAGCTGTAGGCATGGCTGGTGTCACTGAGAGAACATGCCGTGTTATCTGTGGCTTCTGCAGGGTTTACTCCAGCAGCCACTGGAGCAAATCTCAAGTGTTTAGCTGGTTGCATTGGGCTTTCAATTCTTGGCAGTTCTGCTAATGTGCTAATTCGAGCTGCTCTCTCCTGAGAACACGCTCAGTCTGTTGGCTGCCGAGCCAAATGGAGCGGGGGGCTGACCTCAGCCTGTTACCTGGGGCAGCAAGCGTGGATTTCAGCACAGCCCCAAGCTCTGTCCATCCTGTCAAGGATCTGCAGGGGTGGGACAGGGTGGCTGTCCCAGCAGCAAGGAAGGAAGTGCTTTGGTGAAGAGATTCTTAAGCCGATCCATTGTTACCTGTTCGGTATATTCTGCTTTTAGGAGAGGTGTGATTGCCATCATTGGGCTGCTAAAGTAACAAGATGTATGTTTAAGTTTACCTAATATACTGTGTGCAGCTACTTAGGAACAGTGCAAACTAGATAAATAAATTAGGGCTTTACTTCAGTCCTAGCAATGATTTTGTGTCTGCTCCGTCGTAACACGGGGCCTATGAATTTCACTGGGAATGTGGGACACAGCAATGCATTTAACAGCATTCACGTGCAGAATTTTATCAGTTCATTCTAGGCCAACCAAGGTAGCTGTTGCTAATCCTTTTTTGCAATTCTAGTAAGCAGGAATAATTTTAGACTGGGTCTGTGGTAGGGAGACTTTGACTGTCTTTATAGCATAAAATGTTGAAAAGACAGTTTGGGGTGGAGAGAAGGGAACTGGGTGCACCAACTTGTAGTTTTGGCTCTGACACTTGCTTGGTGACTGTAGGAAAGACACTTAACTTATCAGAACCTCTGTTTTCCTGACTCCCTTCATAGCACAGTGTATTTTTTTTAATTGTGACTTTTATTTGTATTATTTGTGTAGTTACAATGAGCGTTGGCCTGCCCTGCCCGCTGTCTTGTACCCACCTGAGTATGTGGTGGCAACTCAAGCTGTACCTGTGCTTCATCAGTGATGAGGTGCTGCTCAGGTCAGAATACCAGTCTGCGACAATAAGCTCCCTTTAATGAGCAAATTCTGCACTTTAGGGCTGATCCCAGCCCCACCACCAACAGGCCACGCACTTTGCTGTATAAGTGCTCTGAGTCTGGCCACACAGAGTGCCTTCTGCCTCTTCCTCTCCCTTGCTGTGCACTTGTCACAACCCCTAATTCCTGACCTAGCCCTTGCTTAGGTCTCATCAGCCTAAGATTTCATCCTTATTAAACAGTGAGTGTGGGCTTACCATCAGTATGTTGGTGTGCTTTGCTGAGTCAGATCTTTAACGATGCCAAGCTTATGACAGCTCTGCATCCCGAGTGAAAGACACCCCCATCATCCCTGCAGCCCTCGGCTCGATCCCAGGGAAGGTGCACACTCCAGTTGAAAGGCACCTCAGCTGCAGTCTACTGAGCCAATCCTCAAATTGAGTTTGAAGTCATTAAGTGGAAAAGAAAATTTTTGTGACAAGTGATTTCCCTGAGCAGGTGACAAACTATAATGAAGTGGGGCGGTTTGGCTGGAAAGGTTTATGATAGCAGCTGTGTTCCCTTCCTCTCCTGTGAGCAATCTGGGCAGGAGAGGATTCGTGGAAAACTGTCCGTGTCAGTGCAATGCAGTGTCGCCTCCGTGTCAGCCTTGAGTAACTTTCACAGTCTTCTCCCCAAAACGTTGCTGGAGATCCTTTGGGAACAAAGGCAGGATGGGTGACTACCATTTCAGTTGTACTACTCTTCCTGGCAAAGTGTTTGATTGTGAAAAGCTTGTGAGCAAATAGCACCCCTGGAAAATGGTGTAATGTGAGGGCTCTGAGTTATTTAGCTGCACCATTGCTAGTTATAGCTGCACAGCTTGTTCCTCCTTTGGTTCTGGTCCTGTGGGACAGGCATAGCCAACGTGTGTCTGCCACAGTCTGAGGGGTGCATTGGGTACGTGGCAGCTGCATGGCACTAACGGGCTCCTGTAGAGGTGGAGCAATGGGCACCTCAGAGCCACGGACAGAGCTCTTCCCAAAACAGCAGGATGATGCAACGCCGCCCTTGGTCAGAGCCAGAGGAGAAAGGTGTGAGCCAAGGGCACCAGGATGGCTCCTGCAGCGTGGGGTGAGGTCTGGGTACGAGAGCACCGAGAAGCTGATTTATAAAAAGCTGAAGATGCTCAGTGCAAGAGCTGCTGCTGACAGCAGGATGGTGGGGCAGAGCAAACAGTTGCTCATCTTAAGGTGCAGGCAGCCTGGTGTGACAGATCATGGCCATAACACTTGGGAGAGAGGGGCACAGGCTGAGGAGTGGGCTGTCCTGGTTGAGCAGTGTGCAGGTGTCCTAGCAGGGTGGTACCTGGCTGTCTTTAATCTCACTTCTGTGCTGTGGAGATACTTAGGCAAGAGATCTCTCTTGTTTAAGGTGGAGACATAGGACAATGGTCCTTAAACAGGCAACATTCATAGTACACAGCTGGCCAGGAGGTTTCTGAAGTGTTCCCTTGAGGTGATGGGTGCCTTGTTAGAGGTGAGGCTCGGAGCACTGCAGGCCAACTGCTCCTGATTTCTTTTCTCCGATTGCTGGTTATGCAGTGTGTGGGTGGGTTGTTTTTTCTTAGTACAATGTCAACTGCTGGGAGAGCAATGCTGGGATTTGTGTAAGGGTTATGTGCTATGGTGGGCGTGCAGCCAGCTCTGCCCAGGAGCACCAGGCATGTTCCTGGGGAGCAGGCATGTTCTGCAGGTGGACTCACCTGTTGCAGAGGAGCCTGATCTCTGTAGTGCCCCTGGGGTGAGCTGTTCAGGACCAGCCCTGTACCCTGTGAGCTTATGCTGGTGCCTGCTTAATGGGATTTCTTCTACAAAAGGGCAGTGATGAATCACCCAGGCTAGACACTGCTGTCCAAGGTCACCAGCTGCTGACCTTCAGGACAGTTGTATTTATACCTCGGAGCAGGTGTCCAATTCCTGATGCATGGAGCAGTGCTGAGCTGGGAGCTCTTGGTCTGGTCTGCTGTCTGTCATACACTAGGCTGAATTATCCAGCTGTCCCTGCCTCCACTGCTCTTACCCAGGGTGGGATCTCCAGCAGCAGCACACAGGGTGGGGAGGGGTGGCTGTTGACCAGCCATGAGGGCCCCGGCATGTTAATGAGCCTCATTACCTTAATCAGTCTCACCTGGCACCCACTTTGCCCTGATCAGTCTCATCTGGCACCCATTGCCACTCCCCCAGCCTCTGGAACTTCATTTGAGCTTGAGTCCCGGTGGCTTCCTCAGTTGTGTTAGGGTATTGTCTCTGCTGCTGCCTCCCTGGGCGCACCCCAGACTCAAATTTCAGAACTGCAGCTCTGTCTCTGGCTGTTTCTCTTGGATGGACCTTGGAGTGACAGTGCAGGCATCCTGGCCTCTAACCCTTGTCTCCCAAATGGACTTTGGACCTACACTGCAGGTAACCTCTCCAACTCTGTCTCTCTCTTGCTATTGCCTGAGCTCCAAGGGTGGACCTTGGAGCTTGTCTCCTCACCTTGCCTGGGGCTGTCCATGAACCTGTCGCCACCCAGCCCTTCTCAGACTGTGCCAGATTGGCGAGGGCTGCCCTGTGGTTCCTGGCTTGTCCCCTGTGTAAGGGGGCCCCACTCTCAGTCCTCCCTGGCACCAGGTATAGTCCTGGGAGCATTTCATTAGGCTGATTCAGTGCTGCCGTTGAACCTTGAAATCCACTGGTCTGAACTGAAAATGCCGTTTTCTTGAGCTTCCACCTTCAGAGCTCTCCATTGTCCCTTCCTAGCGTTTCTGGGCAGCTGGTGTTTGAGATGTGGTATGGAAAGGTTGTCCTGTTCTAGTTGAGAGGTGTTGCCCAGGCAAAGAGAAGGTTGAGGATGTTATTTAACGGGGTGCCAAAGATTTAATGTGTGTGCTGGGAACAGAGCAGGGATAATTTCTTGGAGGCACTAGGTATGCAGAGCACTGCTGTGCACGCAGGAGTTGAACGTGGACTGGGGGGTGGGATCAACGGGAGCAAGTGATGCCAGCTGGAGACACCAGAAGCCTTTTAAAAAGAGCTTGAAAGCAAGACAAAACCCAACACACTTGCATATTCCAAGCAATGCACGTAAGCAAGACTCACTTTTACATTTTTCAGAGCAGATTAGCGATTTTCTAATTAGGGAAAGAGCCGAATATTGAGCACTGAAATGGATAAGTGACTTAAAAAGAACACAGAAAATCGCAAAGTGAAATCACTTAAATCAGCCTGGTCTCCTCCTCCCCTTCATGCTTGGTATGCTGTTTATCTTGGCAAATAGGGGGAAATAAATTCCCTGGAGGTGGCACATACACTCTGGAACCTGAACGCATCAGATATATCCATGCAGGGAGTTAAAAGCCCTAAACTGCAAATTTTTGAATCAGTCTTCTGGACCTGCAGAAATATGAGCAGGTCAGTTGTACCAAGCAGCAGCTGTTTGCTAAATTTTGATCTGGATTAAGGAGATCCTAGTAGTTGAGGCTTGTTTGGCCTTTTGAGTGGTTTGATGTTTGGCTTTGTGAAAGAGCAGAATGTTGCCTTGGTTGTGATTGTGAAACGAGTTCCCGGGGCAGATTCTTCATAGATTTCACAAAGTATTCTGAGTTGGAAGGAACCCATAAAGATCATCAAGTCCAACTCTTAAGTGAATGGCCCATATGGAGATTGAATCTGCAACCCTCATGTTATTAGCATCATGTTCTAACCAACTGAGGTAATCTTGGGGTCATTGCTGCCAGATGCAGATCTTGAGATCCAAAATGTCGTTGGCCTGTGCTAAAGACTCATTCTGCTTGTCAGGCCTGAAGCCCTTCACCTTTCCATGCCTTAGATTCATGATCTACAAAGTGGGGTTGCAGTCTGGGTTGGTGCCTGGGCTTTGGAAGGGGCCAACACAGGGTACTTTAGAGGGGTGCACAAGGCAATTTACAGCGGGCAGTCTTTCCTTAGGCTCTTGTTATTCCAAAAAATAAAGCTAAGGAAGTGTTATGAGCTGTAAGGACGCGGGGCAGGGAGCGTGTCTCTCTGTGCACAGAGGCAGCGCTTGCATGCTGCAGCCACTGCTGGACCATAAATAAATGTTAGTGGGCACTCTCTCTCCCAAAGCACCTATCACTGCTGCCATCCATGTGGAAAGAGGAAAGTAAATAGATTCTTGGATTGTCTTAAAGGCAGAGGGAATAGGATAGGATCAGTCTGTTGGATTTGTTGAATAAACTACAAAAAATAAGATATAATTCTCTGCGGACACAAGGTAATGGGCTATGTTGTATTTTGCATTTCAAGCACCAGAGCATTCAAACCAAGCTGTCAAAAACTGGTGGGCTTGTTTGAATTAACCATGGCTTGAACTGGGCACAATATTTTTTGACTTATTTATGCTCCGGTAGAATTTTATGCCTGGCTGCAGCACACGTGGTGTGCTCTGCTTGCCCAGGGAGGTGTGCTCTCTGCCCCACAGTGCTTGCAGCAGGAATTAGACTGGGGAGCCAAAAAGCTGCTTTGACATTTGTCTAAAAAGCTGACCGTGCGTCAGTGGTGTCCCGGAGAAAGGAGGGTAGCTTGCTGGCTGGAAGCTTCTGGTGTAAATCCAACTAAGCTCACTCCTGTGTTAATTAAAACTTGCATCCAAAAGCCATGCATCAGCACCACTTGGTTTGTTGGCTGCTCCACAGAGGTGAAAACAACCCCTTCACCCCCCGGCACTTACTCCTTGTCTGGTCAAGATGCTCAGGTGGTAAGATGTCACAACCCAGAAAAAACAGCTTTGTGCTGTCATTGATGCTGCTTGTGCCCTTCCTTGCTCTGCAAACACAAAAACACGGCTCTTGGGTTTTGCCCTAAGAGGGTAAGAAGTGTCAGGGAAATATTGTGTGCCTTTTCCTTTTAAATGGGGCCTTTGTACTGGGCTTAAAGATAGGTGAGAGGGATTTGTGCATTCCCTGACAGCAGAAACTTTTCATTCCATTCTCTAGATGAAGATCAGAGGTTGTGAGATGAGAGGAGAGAGGCCAGCAGTGAAACAACCCACAGGTTAATCATGGAGTTGGCATTTGGGGGATCCAGCTTCAAGTTCCTACAGGGTGTTTTTAAGTATTTGTCTGAAAGCAAACACATAAAAAAACGGAAGCACACAAAAACATGAGAAATGATCAGCCCTGCAGCGAGTTCTTGCTTTAACTTTAAGCCATCTAAAAGGTATCATCATTGTATCCTATGAATTGTGTTCTAGTTGGAAAACCTTTGCAGTGCCTGGCAATTGCCTTGCATGCACACAAAGCACATTGCCTTGACAATACAGATAATATCTTCTGGCCACTTTTAAATTAACGGAGCCTCAAAAAGGTGTAAATTCACTGTAGTGTTCATTCCTATTTCCTCCCCCCAAAATATCTTGAGAACTGGAGATTTCAGCTGCATAGAGGGACTCTGGGGGGGCAGCTGTGGCTCAGCTTTTCTCTTGGGTGTCCCTCACAGCCCTTCACAACATCTGTTGCAGTTACCTGGCACCATGAGCAGGGCTCTGCTGGCCTTGACTGACCAACAGAAAAGGTGGTTGAGTCACTAATGCAGCAGGACTGAACAAAACCCAACCTGAGTTGCAGCCTCTCTCTCTCTCTAGCTCAGCAGCCTGCCCTGCCAGCCTGCTTCTCTGCAGCCTCAAACCAATGGGTTTTCATTAGACATTTTATCTTTATAATAAATAAATAAGCTCGTGCCCATTCCCTGGCTCTGCAGATGAGTGCCATGGCACGGTTCGTGTCCTTGTGGCTTGCATGCCATTTCCCCAAAAGAAACTAACCTCACCTAGGCTGTGTCTCTGCCCAGATACCCTGGGGAGTCTGGGCTGTGACTGTGTGCTCTGGTGTGGGTGCTGGTGGGGCAGTGCTCTGGTCCCCCTTGGTTTCTGGTGTAGAAAGAGCCAGCAGGTCTCCAGCAGTACTGAGCTGTTAGGGCAGGGTGGGCATCGGCACATCAGTGGGAGAAGGTGCCCTCGTGGCTGGTGCTCTCCCAAGGTGTGCCCCACTATCTGTGAGGACCCTGAGCTGTGAGGATGCCCAATGTCATTTTTCTCCAGTAGCTTGAGATGCTGGCTTGCAAAAACCAGCACAGATACAGCACAGAGGAGTTCCAGCAAGGTCTTGCCACCTTTGTCAAGTAGCTGCCAACATACCTCACTCAGTGCCCAGGCAGGAAATAAACTTGCTAAATGAGTATATTTACTGCAAATGAATTTGTACCAAATCTTGTATGTGCAGCAAAATCCTCTTAGATGAGCATCTGATAAAGGATTAAAACTATTAAATGATTAAAAAATCCCCTCTGCCAAATGGTGAAATACACAGATTATACGGTGCTTTGTTATTTTGTTTTTCCCCTTGGCTTTGCTATTCCCACCCTCCTTGCTCTGTTTGAGGGGAGAGAAGAGAGGGAGAGAGGGCTCTGCTGCATCCCCCTGAGGCACAAGGAGTGCCAGGGGGACTGGCAGTGCTGGGGGAGCAATGGTAAATCCTGCAGGAAGAGGGGGAAAAGGTCCCCAGAACCTGTCCCAGCTGCATGCTGCATCCTGCTTTTCTGAGAAGCAAATGGATTTCTCCTTATTATGGAGAGCTTTGCTCATGGGAAAGGCTAGGCCCATTGGGAGGTTCCTGGGAATTTGGAAGCCAAAACTAGTGAAGTCAAGGTACAAAACTAAACCCTACAGGAGGGCTATTCCAGGCAGGGTAACATCCCAGAGGAGTCTTCATGGGTACAGTCTTACCAGTAGTTCTCTCCTTAAGCAAAATAGAGGAAGGATTGGTTTCAGGCAGATCCTGAGCTCGCCCTTGTTATCTGAGCTGCTCTGTCTCTGGTGGGGAACATCCATGTCCGTAGGTGGGAGGATCATCAGTGTTTCCTTTAGCTCTGGGACATGTCAGCTTCCCTGGTGAGCTTGTCTGCAGAGATGTCCTGCACCTCTGCAGCTCCCTATGATTTGCATCACCTGTGCTGCAGGTGGTGGCAGGTGACTTCAGTTTTGTTGGGTGGCAGCAGGGAAGTGTCACACCATTTCCCCTGTCAGAACATCATTTGACTGTGACACCTGCATCTCACTGGTCTCCTTTGGGTGTGCAGCCAAGCACTCAGAGCTTGCTAGAAGTTTCTTAGCCCACAGTTCTAAAGCAATAATTGGCACAGCAATCAAAGCCCCGATAATCAAAGGAAAAGTGCCAAATATTCTGGTCTATGTGGGGTCCAACTAAAACTCCTTCTGATGTTCATAAGGCTCAGGTGTGCTTTGTGTGTGGGTGTGTCCCCTGAACTAGAAGGTGTGAGAAGACTCCCTTGCTGTGGTCATGTGCCTGGGTAACTCCTGATAGCTCTGGGAGAGGAAAACTTGGTGGGAGAAGGGACCGGGGCAAGGGTACAAGGTGCTGTTTTGACCCTGAGTGTTGAAATGAGGCTGAAACATTGGGCCTCTGTGCTGTGGAAGGAGCTCTGCTAAGCCCCCAGCAGGGTTTCCCTTGGGCTGTCTGGGGCTTGCTTTGTGCTGTGGAGTTGGACCCCACCAGCCAAGGGCTGCTGCTGAAAGTACCCTTTTCCCTGGTGTGCTGGGCATGGGCACTGCTGTGTGGAGGATATTTTGGGGTCAGGCTGGATGAGATAACCGCTTCATTAATGTAACCCTGATTAGGCAGGCAGGGACCGCATCGGAGTCCAAGTTATTAGGAGCTGTCAGCAGCCGAGCGTTCAAGTGGAAGGATGGGAGAGGAGGAAGGAAGAGCCAAAGGGGCTGTGGCAGTGATGGTGTCAGCTCAGTATTTATGAGGGGAATAAGCCTCTGGTGTTTTATGGCCCATAAGATGCTGTTTTCTCTGGGTCTGTTTGATTAGATAGGATTCTCTCAAGGGCTCGAATGGCACATCATTGATTTCTGCTCACTTCCATGGGGACGGTCAGCAGCCCTGATCTATACCCCCTGGTTCCAGAGTGCTCAGAGGGGACAGCCACTGCTGGGGGGCAGCCCGTGCCAGGAGGAGCTGTTTGGAAGGGTGCACCCCTTATTTAGCCTGACTCCAGCTCCCCTGCTTTCCTGCACTGTGCTCTCTGCTTTGATTGCTTTGGGGCCATCACTTGCTGTCTCCCAAAATCAAGAGCTGGTACAATGATTCTGTCTCCTTGATATTTCGGGGAGAGCTAGACAAGGGCAGGAGAAGAAGGAGACAGGAGGGGAATTTAGCAGCTCGGAGAGGTTACCAAGAAGACCAAAAGGACACAGTTTCTAGCTGGTATAGCACTGTGGGAACAAGTCGGGGTCAGAGGCATGATGAGGTAGGGACCAGATTTAGGATTATTGGGCAGGTGATGGGTTTTCTAATGTCCTGTGCCCAAGCCCTTATTTAGCATTCATTACCCATGTGGAAGTCTTGTAAAAATCCTATTCCAGGTACCAAACCCTCAGAAACCTGTCCTTGTGGATGTCGGGGTGCTTCAGGAAAGGGCAACGTGGCGCTGGGAGCAATGTCAGCTGGGTAAGCCTGACCAAAGTGAGTTGAAGTATTTAAAGGCTGCAACAGAGAGCAACCTCCCTCATTTCCATGTTGTAGCTGCTGGCAGAATCCTGAAATGAGATGGTAAATAGCTTTTGTAGCTCTTGTCCATATAGATTGGAGGCTGAGGGGTTACAGAGCAGGCTTTTCCAACAGGGTTACAATCTTTGGGCCATGATCAGAGGGGGATCTTCGTGCTGCAGAGGCAGAGAGCAAGGTAGGAGAAAAGGGAGCATAGGAACAGACTTTATCCTGGCCCATTAGATATGAGAGAATCCATCTTCAGCAGCATTGGAATCGATTGCTGTGAGGAGAATTGCAGAATATTTTGTGTCTTTTGGCACATGAGGTTGAAGGCAAGGACAGCATGGAGATGTGGGGACTTGAAGGGGCTGGAGAGAGTTTGGACAGTGATCTTGCTGGAAGGATCCTGGCTTGCATTTTGGTTCCTGCTTGCCTCAAGGCAGTCACTGGTGGGTAGGTTACTTCTGCCTCTTCCCCATGCATGGGGGACAGTGACTTGTGAGCAGAGGAGCATCCTGAGCTGGTGGCTACCAGTGTGAACAGAGGGGGTGTCTGCAGGAGAGCTGCCAGGGCTGGCAACACCTCTGGGTGTGTCTAGGAAAGTTCAGTGACTCTGTTCCACTTGGCGTCACGGAGCTGAATAACTTAAGCTCGGGGGCTCTAAAAGCATTGCCCTTGTTAGCTGGTTTCCTCTGAAAGCAGGGCCAAGGGAGAGCTGGGAAAGAGGAGCAAAGTGCCCACAGCATGGCAGGAGGAGGGATGTGGGTGGCAGAGGTCTCCTGGGATGGAGCTGAACTGGGGGTCTGTGGAGAGAGGAGCTGGTGCAGTTGTTATGATGGTGCAGTGCAATTTGGGGCCAGGGAGTGGAGCATGGAGGAGAGGGTGGCAGGACCACTCAGACCCTGGGGTTAACTCTTCTTCCCTTGGAAACTGCATTCCCTTTAACTTCCTCCTTCTGTTTTTTTGGAAACCTTTGAAGCCTTTTCTCTCCAGTTCGTGTGAAACAGAGATGCTGTTTTTTGGTTGGTTGGGTTGGGTTTTTTTTTTAATTCAGGGGAAGGGTTAGCATTCAGCTCCTGCTGAGAAAAAAGTGCTGGAGCCCAGGGCCTGCTGGTCCCTGCTCGTGCTGTGCCCTGATTAGCAACTTGTGCTGGAGCACATCAGCACAGGAGGCTGGGCTGCTCAGGGAGCAATGGAGACAGGGAGGGGACCATGGAGATTTCAGCCCTCTCTTTGATGAGCCTTTGCTGCCTGGTTTTCCAGTGCTGGCAGGGCACTGGGGCTGCAGTGTGTGCTGCTGGCTCTGCCATGTGTGCTGCCTTCCCGTGCCCTGCTGGTTTGCCTTGGCCTGACCTACCTTTCCCAGCTAGTTCTGCTGCCTGAGTTTCTTTAGCCTCATGAGCACAGGCTTCCCCTTCCCTCTGCCTGTCTGCCCACACAGGATGAGAAGCTGGTTTCTTCCCTCAGGTGATGCTCGGGATGCTGCCCAGGCATCTCTCCTGATGGTGTTCAGAAGGTGGGACTTGGATTAGACAGAGGGAAAAGAGTGGACAGATTGGGAGCAAAGCTGAACCCTGCCAAACTCATTTCAAGAAGGCCCTCGAGGTGCTATTGGTAATGTCCAGCCTGTTCCTACCCCTTCGGCGTTGGCTGAGGAACATCCAGGACTTGCCACTGCAGTAGTAAAACCTCATCTTAGGCTCCCTGTCAACCGAAGCTGTTTTTTTCTTCCTTGAAGTCTGGAGGCAATAAAAGCAACTGCCAGACTATTTCAGAGCTTGCTGTGTAAGCCCAGAGCTTCAATGGTCTCCAGGAAGCCTGCATCCCATTCCTGCAAAAAAGACTCTGTCCTCAGGGAATGAAATATTAACCTGTACAGTCATTTTACTCCCATGCACTGGGACTGTTTGCTACCATTAGTACTGAAAATGGTCCTATGGCAACTATAGGCCACCTCCTCCTCACTCTCTCTTCAATAATGAAAACACTCCCTTCTTTCTCCATCCTGAGGAGTTTTAATCAAATAAACCTGGCACACATGCTCCTGAAAGGAGGATGCTCTCTTGTCAGCCAAAATCTGTGCCTGTTCCATTTTCTTCTGATTTAATTTTCCAGAGATTAAGATCCTGCTCATCTCCACTCTCAGAACTTGGCTGCCTCTGTTTTGTTTGTTGGTTTTACTCTGGTGAGTTTTTCCTTTCAGTTGGTGGCTTTGTTTTGAAACCCCTGAAACCCCAAGGGCACCGATTCCTGGGGACCCAGCAGGCTGTGAAATCGATAGGGAGCTGTGCCTTCCCACACCTGGCACCATCTCGCCTGCTCTTGCCCTTCCCTCCTGGACTGTGCACTGTTGTCTTCCTCCAGAGGGCTTTGGCGTTGATGCTGAAGAGCATTTCTGATGGGAATGTGTTTTCCCACAGCAGGAGGCTGTCTCCTGGCTGCCAGCTCCACTTGCTCTGTAGAAAGTTGCCTGTCTTTGCTGCCATCTTTGGTTCAACATCTACATGTAGCCTTAATGGCAATAAAAGTTTCACCCTCTTGTGCTAAAGACCCCAAAGTGGGTCCCTTGGGACTGTGTTCAGATGACTTTTGAATACCTCCAGGGAGGGAGATCCCACAATCTCTCTGGGCAACCTCTATCAGTACTTGGTCACACTCACAAGTGTGGTGCTGGGGGAATAAAGTGTTTCCTTTATGCTTTTATGGACCATCTTCTGTTTGAGTTTGTGTCTGTTACTTCCTACTGGGCAGCACTGAGAGGAGCCTGGCTCTGTCTTCTTCACATTCTCCCTTCAGGTATTTGTAGACACTGCTAAGACACTCAGCCTTCTCCAGACTGAGCTGTCCCAGCTCCCTCAGTCTTCCCTTGTATGTGAGGTGCTCCAGTCCCTTAACCATCTTAGTGGTCCTTTTCTGGACTTTCTCCAGTAGTTCTGTCTTTCCCATGCACTAGGGATCCCAGAACTGGACCCACCACTCCAGGGATCACCTCCCTTGACGTGCTGGCAGATCTGCCTTAGGCAGACCTGGGTACCTGGGCTGTCTTTGCTGCAGGGGCACATTGCTGCCTCTTAGTGTGCACCAAGGTCTCCAGAAACCTTTCTTGCAGAGGAAAAGGAGTACAGGTTGTATCTTTGAAAGCCTGTATTTAAGGCACTGGCACAGGTTGCCCAGAGAAGCTGTGGATCCCCTATCCCTGGAAGTGTCCAAGGCCAGGTTGGACGGGGCTCTGAGCAGCCTGGTCTAGTGGAAGGTGCCTCTGCCCGTGGCAGGGGGTTGGAACGAGATGAGCTTTAAGGTCCCTTCAAACCCAGACCCTTCTGTGATTCCGTGATTAGTGGTGGGATTCAGTACATTCACAGCTCTCCCTTCTGAGTGTGCCAGCACTTGACTGCACCCCATTCCTGTTGGTGTGGCAGACTGAAGGGTTTGAGCTTCTACAAAGTGTGGGGCTGTTGGTCTTCAGCCTAGACTTCCCTTTTTTCCCCAGGGTCTGTTTGATGCAGGGAAGGCTGCCCATTTTGGGGAGAACTCCTGTGTTTGTGCCAATAGAGGGGAAGCACCCCTAAAGTTGACCACCCCCCCACTGGCCTCTGAGCACTGTTTTTTGTGAGGAGACTGAAACACCCAAATATTTCCAGTGCTCTTTGCAGGCTGTGCAGATGTCTGGGGTCAGTGGTGACAAATTATGTAGATTCCTCCCCCTTCCCTCTCTCCTTTCTCATTTCCATTATCTGCCTTTTGTAGAGGCTGTAATTTATTGCATTTTGCAACCTTGTAATTTATGGCTTTTTTATAATTCTTTCCAAGCTTTCAGAAGTAACAGCTCCATGTACCCCAGTGCATTTCATTGTCACACTTGAGGCTTTCCCACCTCCCCCTGCACTTCCACTCTTTTCTTGTAACTTGCCTGTTTACTTGCTAAATTATTATTGTGCACTCAATAAAAATTGCATTTAAAAAGTGATAACTGAAATGACATTTAACATGGAAAGCACTTAAGCATAATTACACTATATGCATTGCATCATTTTGTGACAGTTAATAAAAAAAAATCTGAACAGGGTTTTTTGTTGTTTGAGGCTGTAGAGAGCGAGTACTGGCATTTCATCGCTTCTAGAAATGTGGGGTTTATTTTCGCTGGAGGACTTTGTCCTGGGATTTTTCTGTCTCCTCCTCCCTGGCTGGTGCCACAGGTCTCCTGTGCCTGATGTAGCAGCATAAGGTGAAGAAGTCAGCCCTGGTATTCCAAGGGGTTAAAGCTTGCATAACATGTTCAGAGTTTGATATGGCTTATTTCCAACTGGAAATTTTGAGAGAGTTAGTTTATTTGAGTCAGAGACTTGAGCAGAGTTGCTTGTGTTGGCAGCAGGGCTGTGGGGAGAGAGAAGGGGAGGAGGTGACAGCCCCTTGGTTGTCATGTTCTGCCTGTGGAGACTGGAGTAATGGTGTCAGTGTGGCTTTGGCTCCGGGTTGAGCCCTACAGGGATTTTTTCTGAAGAAAGCTGCTGCTTTCTGTTTAGCTGGGAGCTAAACAGTTAATGTCTTTGCTTTATACTGCCCAGTGACTTCTACAGGAACGGGCGAAGTGTGCCAACCCCTCGTGACCCCGTGGCTCATATCCTCACTGATATGACTACTTGATTATTAGATTACCTGCAAATCACAGCTCCTTGACCATCTGCTGTGTGAAACTCCTCAGCTCAACCCCAGCATCTGTCCAGCCTGGCCATGCAGACTGTGCTGAATTCCTGAGCAGATCAGCCAGGCCTCCCAGCCATGCTTTCTTCTGCTGTGCCTTGTTCTGTCCTTTTCCTTCCCACATGCTCCAAAACTTTGGCGTATGAAATGCTCCAGGGGCAATCCTCATTCCTTGCCCTCCATCCCTTCTCCAGAAAGCGGGATGAGCGTGGTCAGTCAGTCCTACAGGCTGCAAACCAGCTCGGTAAATCAGGTCCCTGTCTCACGTGGGGAACTGCAACTGGAGATGCAGATCAGAGGTCCTGCATAACCAGGTTAGCCTCCCCTGTAGGAACTGTGGTCTCCTCCTTCTGGGACCCCTGAGCTGCTTGGAGAAGGGGTGAGGGATGGTGGACCTCTCTCTGCACCTTAAGCAAGGTGAAGAGACAAGAACAGGGACCCTGAGTAGCAGGGCACAGGAGGATCTGAAAAAGCGTTTGAGATGTAGCGAGCAGATGACAGGAGCCACAGTGCTTGATATTTCCAGGCTGTGTGTGAGGGGTTTTTGGAGCAAGCCAAGATAGACAGTACGTGTTTTCTGCAGTTTGGAGGAGTGATCCTCAGGAAGCAGTCTGTGGCAGGTTGGGATACCAGTCCATGAATTGGAAGGTTAGTAAGGAAGTAAGAGGGGTAGGAGAAAATGGAAGCAAGCCTTTGTTGAAGACAGGAGAGGAGGAAAAAAACCCCCACCAATGAGAACACTAGTGTCCATGAGCAAACACCCCAAGGAGTCTACAAACAATGTGTTGCTTTTCTGTGGTGGTGGCGTGACTTGCCCTTCAAGTTAATAAACTGTTAATCACTTTATGGGTCATTTAATTCAAAATGCTCACCAAAGCATTCTAAAGTTTGTGAACAGATAAAGAAGATTTGTGAACTCAGGCATTTTTTCCTCTTTTTCTTCAAATGCACACAACTAGAAACCATGCAGAGGCAGTAATAACTAATATAGGTGGGAAAGGAATCTCCTGGAGAGATTACTCTATGCTTTTTCAAGGAGGAAAAGGCATTTCTGGTTACTCTTTTTATTATGATTTTTCTGAGCTGAGCTTAAAAAAAAAAATTATTGATAAAATCCTCATCTGCTTGACAATCAGTCTCATCTGGGAACTACTTGGTGTTATCTTGGCTTAATTCATTAGTAAGAATAAAAAAAGGCATTAAAAATGGACATCTCTATTGAGAGCACTTAATTCTTTGCAACAAGAGTCAATTATGTCCCATTGAGTAAGCCCCATGCAGAACCACTTACTTGTGAGATTCCTCAGCCTGATGCCTGGGAAGATAAAGCAGAAGGAGGGCAGAACCCTGCACTTGCAGGTGTGCAGAGTGCCTGTTTGGCGTGGACTTGCCCATCTCCTGAGCAGGAGGGTGGGTTGCAGGGGCTGGGGACGTGGAGGGCTGTGATCTGCAGCCTGGGTCTGTTGCAGGGAGGGAGGAGAGCTGTTCTCCTGTGAGCTCAGCAAGTGGCTGGCAGCTCTCCTGATGGTTTTATGGCCGAGAGTCTGCTTCCCTTCCCAGTTCTCCTTGCACTTATTTCACAATAGCTCCTCAGTTTCCAGGGTAATGGGGCTGAATGCTCCTGCAGCACATGGGGGAGGATGTTCCTGGGCTGTGCATGCTCTGCTCTCAGAGAGGGAAATGCTGGGGGTTTGTTTGTCTTGCTTCTGGCATGGGGCTGTATTGGGACCCCTTTGAGGTGATGACACATTCACTGACTGCCTGTGCAGGTGCCCAGGGTGAGCCCATCACCCCGGAGTCTGGGTGCGTTGCTGGGCATGAGTTTGGTACTGAGAACTGCTCTCTGTGTGTAAGACCAACTGTTTTGGTCCATGGGATGTTGTTGAGTTTCTCATTTCAGCAGGGATTAATTCCAGCATCCCTGTCACCTGTGTTGTCCAGGAGTTGGGGTGCAGGTTCCTTCTGTGGCACTCGGTGTGCCAGAAACACGACAACATCGATCACTGGGGGCAGGGGGGTTTTCTGAAGGTGGTGGTAGTCTTGATAAGTTGGATGAGGAGACTTATATAAAATAGGAAAGGGAATGGCTCTAAAAGGAGAAGCAAATTGTGAAGCCAGTTTCCTGCCACACTTTTTGTAACTAAAATTTAGTGATGCTTTAAGATGTGTATTGATCATCCAAACAGACCGAGATATATGTGGTCTATATAATCATCCAAGTTTTATTTATGACACAAACCCAAGTCAGCACTATTATTTATGAACGTAATTGCAAATCCACTTTTCTTTGCAGTGTAGTTGATCACATAATAGCAGCCTTGGGGGTTACCCAGCCTGGAGTGCAGTGGCACGTTTCAGGACTGTGGGAGTGAGCAGGTTACTGCTACCATGCTGTGGGGCTCCATCCGTGATCTGCTGGGCAAGGGAGAATAAGCTGCAGAATACACCCATGACATTTGGAACATGAGGCAGAATCCTACAGCCTTGGGAAATGATAGTTTTCTTTTTAGAACTCACACCCTCGTTTCAGGAGGGAAGTTATAAGGTGGCATTAAAAAGCACCTGCTGCATCACCATCACGTCTCACCATTTGAGTTTAAATGTCTCATCTGAAAAAACTCCCAGCCAGGTTTCCTTTCAAGCAATTGAGGCTGCTTGGGTTTCAGCTTTTGCCACTGCTGTTTAGAGCAATGCTAATTAACATTCTGGGCAAAGGAGCAGAGAATGGGGAAGGGAAATGCTTATGATTTGTAAATGCCACTTTGCTCTTCTGGCACCATCCCTCAGGGGAGAGGATTTCTTTCGTCTTGTTCTCGTCTTACCCCCCTCCCTCCCACTGTCTTGGAGTAAAGCTGATGGTTGGGCACGTGTTTTGCCCTAAGCATATGCATAAGTTTGCACTGTGTGTACCTGTGTGATGGTGGGTGAGCCCGTTGGGGTGTGAGGGGCCCTGTGTGCGTGCGGAGCACGGACGTGCCGCTCGGAGTGTACGGGAACGCGTGGCTGCTGCGTGTGAGCCTTTACCAAAGGAAGAGGCATGTGACAGGCTTGTCCATGCTACAAGTTCCCCCTTCCCTTGATGATAAGCTACGAGGAAATGGGGATGAAATCAGAAATTGGCAACATGCTGTCAGGAGGGATTAATTTCTGTCCCTGATTAACTTTATGCTGGAACAGCAGGAGACTAATGCTCCACCGTACACGTTGCCTGATGCAACCTTTTCTTACGCCAAGTAGATACGAATCCATCCCTGGTCCTGCATTCTCCTTGTGTTTTCTTAGATGTGGCACTGCCGTTGCTCTGGATGCATAATGACAGGCCCCATACATGTTTCCTAATGCTGCTGGAAAGAAGTACTAAAAAAAATCAGCCGGTGCTTTGGGGGTCTGGCTTAAACTATGCAAGAGTTTTGTTTCTGCTTGTAGAAGCTTTAATGTGCCGGTCGGTCTCTGGAGATTCTTGGTGAAATATTAATATTCTCCACTCCTGTGCTACCTTTCCCCTAAGGATTCCACAACACTTTGCAAAAATTAACGATAAATTCTTTCAAAGTGGGAGGTCAGTGAGCCCATGGAGACACAGGGAGGTGATTTGCCAGTGATCATGCAGGCAGGTCAGGGCTGTGCCTGTGGCAGAGGGGGAATACAGTCAGAGTCCCCTCTCCCAGCGTAAGTGCCAGACAATTGCTCCCTGCCTAAAGCTTAATTAAGATCATGGCTGTCACGAGGAGAGTGCAGGTGTGGAGCCCAAACAGTGCTTTGTGCCGGCAGCCAGTGCAGAGGCAGAGCTGTGTGGGGAGCTGTGCCTGTACAGACAGACGGGTCTGGAGCTCAGCCCTGTGTCTGTGAGTGTGTGCTCCTGTGCAGGGGGAAAGGGCTGGGACAGCAGGGACTAGAGTCCTCAAATACTGGGAGGAGCTGAAGAGGGAGAGGACAAGGAAAGTGAGGGTGCAAGTGTATGCACGAATGCACAACAAAGGTGGTTGAGCATATCCGAGCGAGTACATCTGGCTGCTCTGGGAGTTCTGGCTCCCCTGGCCCAGCTCTGGCTTTTACACTGTGGGTGCTTCCCTGCACCCTCTTATTCCTGGGGGACAGTGGGCACCTGGGGACTGATTCTTCTCCACCGTGGGACAGCTCTCCTGCAATCTTAGCAGTGTACACAGGCAGAGTTAGTTGGCCAGTAGAAGTGATGCCAGGATTGCAGAGCATCCTGCAATCTCCTCTTTGGCCATATGGAGAGCAGAAAGTCACAACCCCGATGTACAGGGTTTGCAGAAGCTGGTATGTCTGGCCCCATATGGGAGAGAAACAGCCCACCCTGTGTTCCCTGTCCTGAACCTGTAACACATCTCTGCGAGTCATATGAGTTGTATGGATCAGCTCTATCTATCTGCCTTGGCCTCTCATGTTGAGGATCACCCTTCCAAGGGCCAAAGCTGACTTGCTCTGGCTTCCTCTGACCAGGGAGAGGACAGGAGAGCCTGTGAGTCACTGCTGTACCACTCAGGGCTGAGGGGGGAGAATTTACCGTCGTTAACTCCCCAAATTGCTCTGTTGTTTCATGTCAGGCTGCAGCCACTCGCTGCCCTGCTCTCATCAGTAACCAAATCAGGGCTAAGGATCTCAGAATTCCTCAAATCTGCTCTAACAATTCCTGTCTGAGCACTCTTGTTCTGTCTCTCTGTCCTTCCAACAAAAAATGTGTGCCTTTTTACACTCGAGACTTGGCCTCCATTTTTGCATTGTTTTTTCTCTCCACCTCACTCCTGGTCTGTACTTTTGTTTTCCCCAAAGTTTTGGGTTTGGACATCTGATCAAAAGTCCCCAGCTTTGATAGATGCCCAGATATTTTGGGGACTGTTTAGAATATCACACTGTTGAATGCTCTACCAGTGGCATTGCCTAATTGTTACCTTAATTGTAGTTTGAACCCAAGACACTTGGATATGAAGAGCATTAACTTGCATGAAAAGAACATATAAACATGAGGTTTTTTGGCCTAGAAGAGTAAAAATTAAACTAGAACAAATCTTCATATATATAAGAGGGGCACAGCAGCACAAGGCAGAAGTGCCTGTTCATTGTAATTTGGGGTCTTTCTACCCATAACATGTTTTTTAATTGCAGTGAGGGATTTTCAGTTTGGGCATCAGAAGAAGCTTTCAAATAGGATTGTGAAGTACTGGAAGTTGCGACTAGAATTTTCTCTTGTGAAACACAGAAATGTTCATCACTGAACTTCTTTAAGAACAGGTCAGAGGAAAATGTTAGGAATGAGGTAACTGGTAGTTACATCCATCCTACCACCTTCCACTGGGGGCATTGGAGCAGGCTGGGACTGCATGAGTCGATGAGATTCCTTCCAACCCTATTCTCTGTGATGCTGCAGAGGTTTCTGAATTTTTTAGTGGAGCCTTTCCATTCAGATGTCAGATCTCTGGAGGGTGCCTTCAGAAGAGACATCCCCTGGGATCTCTCTCTGGGTGTACACCAGTCCTGCCCCTCCAAGACTGTGCTGAAAACAAACCTGGGCTGGCTTTCCAAGCTGGAGGGTTTGATGCTGCTGCTCAAGTCTTGCTGGTGAGGCTTTAGAGGTGGGACTAAGCTGAAGACTTCAGCTGATACAACTTTGCAGTGGGTCACCTCTATTAATTCTCCAGACACGTGGTGTATTTTTGTTGCAGTCTCAGTTTCTGAACCTCACTGACTTGGGGCAGGAAGCACTAGCAGGAGAAAGGATGAGTCTGGAAATGGCTGGAAGAAAGCTGTCTGCAAATCTGTTCTCCATATCTTCTGGGGGCATGGCAAAACTTTGAGCCTATTCCATGACAGAGAGGACTTTATATTAAACAGAACTTTAATTCATGACTTCGTTGCAGGCTGACCTCTCAGTGCCTAAAGGGGCTCCAAGAGAGCTGGAGAGGGACTTTGGACAAGGGCCTGGAGTGACAGGACAAGGGAGAATGGCTTTAAACTGACAGAGGGCAGGGTTAGATGGGATATTAGGAAAAAATTCTTCCCTGTGAGGGTGGTGAGGCCCTGACACAGGTTGCCCAGAGAAGCTGTGGATGCTCCATCCCTGGAAGTGTCCAAGGCCAGGTTGGACGGGGCTTGGAGCAACCTGGTCTAGTGGAAGGTGTCCCTGCCCATGGCAGGGGATTGGAATGAGATGAGCTTTAGGTCCCTTCCAACACAAACCATGCTGTGATTGTATGAAAACACTGGAGAACATCAGCCAGGGAAGCCTGGGGTCTCCACCACCAGGGGGTTAGAGCAGGGCTTGTGAACAGCACGGGTTAGGTGGGTCCTGAATGAGCCAGAGGGGATGGGTTGAACAAGTGGGTCTCTTCCAGCCTTGCTTCCAATGAGCCTGTGCCTTTACAGAAATGCTTCCAGTGCTTGAGATTAGGGAGAAAAGCTTGTAAACGTGAATCCCTGAAGTGCAGAGAAAGCCCCACCACCTACATCAGAAGGGTAAATCAAGAGAAATGCAAAGTTGCTATTTCTAAAAGTTCAATTTCTTTAAAATAGATCATTACTCTGCAGAAAACTGTGGGGGTAAATGTTGACAATGCTGACTTATGCTGGCCTAGATTTCAATTGCTTTAGCTCTAATAAGAGATTTAGTTTAAATCCGTGTCAGTGAAGTTATCCCAAATTTGCATCACTGCAGATGAGAGCTGAATTTGGCCAGTGGTAGCCATCAGTAGAAATAAAAGGCAGCATGAGGTAATTGTTAGTCTTTTTCTTTTGTAGTTAAAAGGAAGTCTGCAAAATATGTCTGGGAGCTTTAGTGTACACGGCACAGCCTTTTTCCACAGCCCTTCCTACAAGAAGCAGCAGCTTTTCTGGCACAAAAGATAAAGCTGTTTTGGGAAAGAGGTCTGGTTATTTATTTAAAGTCAAGTCTTTGAGGATCTGAGAGTCTTTCCTCGCTCAGTGCAGAGCGAGTGAGGGAGCTGCGTGTGCTTGGGGTACACTCACAGGGAGCAGCCTTTGCCCACCTGGAGCAGGCCTGCCATGGACACTGGCCACTGCCAGGGTGCAAGAGAGCCTGGTGAAATACTTTTCAGTTCTCTCAGAGCAGTGGTGGTCCTTTCCTAATCCTCCTCACTGTCAGGGAAAGGGAGTGCGGTGAGATCCCATTTTGGGTCTGTATGAGCTTTTGTAGTTGCAGTGTCCTAAACATTTAGCCTTGAGGGGAAAAAAGCAGCACAATAAAAGAAAACAGAGTTTTAAACTGTCCAGCAGTTGTGCAAAAGGCAGAACTGCAGCCACACAGAGTCTGAGATCAGAGAAGCAGAGATGTTTCTTGCTTTATCTTTCCCTAATGATTTCCATCATCCTCTCCTGTTCATTTCGTTCGGATGGCTCTCTGAAGCCATCAGTCACGGCACAATGCCTCCCTCCCTGGGCTTCCTGCTCCAGACTCCCTCTCCTCTGAACCCTCCATCCATGTCCCCTCCCTCCTAACCCCTGTGCTTGTCCTGGTGGGTCCAGTGTGGTGCTTCAGCAGAGCATGTGTCTGTCTGCCCGAGAGAGCACTTTAACCTCTTCTGGTTAAGCTGAGGATCCATTCCATAATTGATTTAAATACTTACTTATAGGTAAATCAGAGAGAAATTGAGTTCTTTTCAACCAATATAAATCAAGCATGTGTTTCTGGAAGAGCTTCATGTGTAAGGATTTGCACTGCTGTATCAGTGCAGCTTCTGATCTGGGGACGCTGGGGAAAACCCAGTGTGATCCAGCATGGGGGGGCACTGATTCTGATATGGTTTGGGTTGGAAGGGACCTTAAAGACCATCTTGTGCCAACCCCCTGCCACGGGCAGGGGCACCTTCCACTAAACCAGGTTGCTCAGGGTCCCATCCAGCCTGGCCTTGGACACTTCCAGGGATGGGGCATCCACAACTTCTCTGGGCAACCTGTGCCAGGGCCTCAACCACCCTCTGAGCACAGAATTTCTTCATAATATCCAAGCTGAAATCTAGCAAAATAGCACATCTTCATCTGTGACAGCATCCCTCCTAGGATGCACCCAGGGTATTCTAGGTGCAGTTTTAATGTTGTTGATCTGAAGTAGGTGTGTTCTGCGTAGACATAACTTAATCAAACTGGTTAACTCTTAAGAATATATCCTGAAGGGAAGTAGTTGAGGCACCTTTTAAAAAATACTGTTTTCCTTACTAAAGCTTTTCTTATGCCCAATATAACCAAGTGAGCAGCCAGAGTCAAGGATCAGCTTGGTGTGTTTGTTTTGTTTCTGTTTTACTGTACAAGTTGGTATTTTTAGAGCTCGTGTAATCTCTGAACGCATTTGGGCATTTGTCTGAGATGCTGTAGCTGTTCTTTTCCTCTCGTACATTAGCAGATTATGCTCTGGTGGGCTTGTGCCCTGACCTGGCAGCAAGACCCATGCCATCCAAGTGGCTGTGAGTGTGCACAGGAGTGCCTGGGCAGAGCTCCCAGCATGGTTGAGACCTTCTGTTTTCAGACGTGCAGTGATTTATTTTTACAGCACTTTATCTGAAAGGAGAAGACCAAGTTTCAAGTTGTGTGGCACTGAATTTCCTTGCAGAAGATTCACTCTCTGCAAACAGTCAGGCAGGTCTGTTGCTCTGAGAGCTCCTCATACAAGGGTTTGGGCTGATGAAGACTAAAAGCAGCTTTCCAGGCCAGGAGAGGTTTTCTATAATCCAGGCTAACCGTGTATAGCCCTTTATCCCTGTCTAGTTGCTAAATTATGTATAGCAGTCTCATGTGTGCTTCTGGGCTGGCAGGGCTGAAGTCTCAGCTGTAGAGGCTGGTGATCCTGGGCTGAGAGCAGAAGTCCAGCCAGTGCCACAGGGGACGGGAGATGTGGGTGCCAGGGCAGGACAGGGAGCACTGGAGCAGCTCCACCTCTCCATCCCTGGTGGTGTGGGCTGCCTTTCTCTCTTCCCCCACGTCCTCTGTGGTACTGCTGCCTTTTAGCAGGCGCTTTAGTGAACTGGGGAGCCTTAGTTCTATGGTTTGTTTGCTTCAGTTATAGCTGACCGTCCCTGAGGAGCAACTAAACTGCACATTTCCCTGTCCTGCTTCTGCGGGAGAGCTGTGAAGAGCTGCTCAGAGGGTGCTTGCATATTATTAGGTGGGTGGAAGGATGGAGCACAGCAGGGAAATGGCACTGAGCGAGGGGAGAGGGAGATGGGGTTAGGAAATGTCAAGCTGTTTGCCTCCTGTGTGCTGGGGCACATCCGCAGGCTGCTGGAGCAGCGGCTCCTGCTGGGGACAAGGCAGAGGTGGTGGCAAAAGGCAGGTTGGGCTCTGTGGGAGACGCTGCCCACACTGCTCCCAACAGGCACAGCACATCGGGTGCCTGGGCTCGGGGCTGTGCTCACAGATGTGTCCTTAGGGCTGGTGGCGTCCGTGGTGCCAGCTCTGGCAGCTGGTGTGGATAGATTTGCAAAGCCCTCTCTGAACGATGGCACCAGCGCTCACCTGCAGCTGCTTCCCTTTGCTTTTCCCCCTCCCGACTCCTCGACAGGGAAAACCAGGATCTGGCACCTTCCCGAGTGCTTCCCCAGCAGACCTGTGCCCAGCCCTGGCCCTGCCGGGGTGTGTGATGTGATGTGATGTGCTGTGCTCGGCCCGGGGAGGCGCGGGCAGCGCTGCCGGTCCCGGCGCTGTCAGCGAGGCCGCTGTCGCCCTTATCGCTGCCTGCTTCATTATCCCTGACGCCGCGCCGGGGCTGGCATCCTCCTAATGTCATACAGACACCGCCGTGATTACCATCATTGCAAGAACTATAAGCACCAGACGATGAAATTTAACAACAGTAGGTGCAGCAGGGATGAGGGGAGAGATGGGAATCGTGCTGTCTCTGCTCTCTGCCTGTGACCCTGAGCAGTCTCCATCTTCCAGCAGGATCTCTGGGGTTTGGCACTACTTTTCCTCCCTGTTATCCAGCCACAGTGCTTCTTGCTCAGCCTGGACCATCTCACTGTGGTCTTGCTGGTCATTTACATTACTGGGCAATTCTCCTCTAGGCTCCCTCTTCACCAGATGGGTCTGCTCTGTGTACACAAGGCATGAGCAAGTCGGCTCAAGGGTTTTCCTCATTCCTCTTCACTCATACTCTGAGCTGTGGAGAAAGGGTAGGACCCTGCTGTGGGTGAGATGAGACTCAAATGGGGCCAGGCTGATGCTTGTTTGGGGGAGAGCAACAGATCCTGAAGCTCCAGGAGAAGCATTAGACGAGCATCTGAGCAAGCAGCCCCTCTAAGGGCAGGTATCCTGCTGCAGCATTTCTTGTACCAACTAATTCCCTTTGCAGAGGCCATATGTGGGTCACTGTACAAAGCTGATCCCAGGCATGGGCCTGGCTGCAGGAGCATGAAGGATACCCCTGAACAGAGACCTTCCCTGCCCCATAACAATGCCAGGTGGGAAAAACCTTTTGTTTTCCTGCTTGCTGGTCTTTGTGGGGCATGACATGGCACAGTCCCATTTCTGGGGCATGAGGGGTTGTCTCAGGTGTGCACAGCTGTTGTGCCTGCAGCGATGTGTTTTGGTCTTTGGCCTCTCTCACTGGGAGCACCCCGACTTTGAGGTGGGATGCTCCGGGAGCAGGAAGGCAGACGCTCCTTTGCTGCACGTAGTACTTTGCTCTTTTGCAAACATGCCAGGTTTGCACTGTGATTAAACGCTGCTGTTTGGACTGCAGCTGTCCAAACCTGGTGTATTGGATTCATACAGGGGTGGGGAAAAAAATTAATTTCTGGAAGATGACTATTACCCAGATCAGGCGCCTTTCCAGCAGGAGCTGGAGCCTCCACAGCCTCTCCCTCCTTGGCCCTGAGCACACCCCAGCTGGGGTTTGAGCTGTGGGTACAGGTGTATCCTGGCCCAGGGGGCTGAGACCTGCTGGGGTTACCCAGCTGCCCTGTTAGGGTTCAGATTTTTGGTATGGGGCAAAGGGGGAATCTTGGCAGGGAGTGGGTACTGTGTAAGCACAGTGGAGTGATGCCCCTCTGATTTTGGGGGAGGGCTGCTTCCTGGGGGATGTTAAGTGGAGCTGGGGGGAAAGGGAATGGGGGGGGGTCTGTTTTGGATTGCAGGGGCACCCCACTATCCCAGCCCTCTCATCAGTGTCCTCCCTCATGTCCTGGGTAAGGGGGCTGGAGAGAGTTGGCAGGGGAGGCCAATGCCTGTAGGAGACAGCAAGGCTGAGGCTGGGGAGACAATTTTTACTTTCTAGTGGTGGCCAGAGGCCCACGTACTAATTGTGCTCTACAGGGAACTGCCCTGGGATTTGTTATTTTTCTTCATGTTTTATCGTCAGATACCTTGACCCATGGAAGGTGTTGGATCCTCTCATGGCAGCTGAACAGGTGGTGATTTCTGCACTTGGGGGGAGAGTATTTCTGCACCCGTTTCCTTCTCAGGCTGCCAAGTTTCATGGTGCTGAGTGTGCTCATAGGGAACTGGGAAGAGGCAAATGCTTTCTCTGAACCCTGACAGCTCCTTGGATATATAGGCACAGAGGGAATTAATGGCAGAGATGAGCATCATTTGTTGTGCATTAGAAGCAAGGCAAACAACTGAATTTAGAGGATGGATGTGCTAAGGCAGTATCAGATCTGCCTCCTTGGCTGTACAGGTGCTAGGAACATGTGCTGGCAATTGCTTGTGTTACCAGCTCTGCTTCTTAGTGAGGCCACTTAGCGCTTCTGGGCTGGTTTAGATCATCCTCGTGGCTGTTTGTAATTGCACTATGCTTAGGAATATTTGGGATTAAATTTTTCGTATTGCAGGCTGTCTTGAGCTGTTTGATTTTTCTCCCCCCACCTGCCACCGTTTTTTTTTTCCTCTGTTTTTGTTGTTCTGTTGCAACTCAGTACTTTCTGTTGTTTTGCCAGCGTTAATATTCCCCCCACACACTTGCCATGTATTAGTTCACTCTCAGCATCCACTGCTGGACTCCTTTCCCCTGCCATGACTGGATCTTCTGCTACTGCATCCAGTTGCAGCCCTTCCCAGACTTTTTATGGAGATTTGCAGTTTATAATTTGGCCTCACTTCCCATCCCCTGAGTACAACAGCTTCCTCTGTGCTGCCTGAGGGCTCATCCCTCTGCAGGTAATTCAGAGGCTCTGTGCAGCCCTTCTCCTGTCCAGTAACTTCAGGTTTGCCAACCACGCTGGGCAGGGCTAACACAAGGGCACTGCTTCTTGGTTCAGTGTTGCTGGAGCAGTGTAGGAGGATTTGGCTTTGCTCTGTGTCCCTGCATTGCCACCCACCTGCATGTTGGGGATGCTGTGGGGTGTTGGGGTCTGTTCCTCAAAGGATTACAAAGTAAAACCCAGTCTACCAAGAACACACAACCTGTCCCCCCTTTCCCTGAGGGCACGGGCAGGGCAGGGTGTGAGGGTTTGTTCATGGAATCAGAAGCAGCAGTTCCTTGACTCCGAGGTCACCGCTGGTACAAATGTCAAGCCCAAGTCCCAGAGCACTGGATCACAGGAGAATTTCAATGAGAATGGCTTTCCAATCTGGACAAAGCTAAGGGCTTTTGCTATCACTGAGGAATGTTCTGGATGTCTTGGGCCAGAAAATACTCCGTTCAATTCAGCTCAAGGGAAAACCCAATATGGGAAGTGTCACCTTAGATAAAACCTGTTCTGAACAACCCAAAGCAAAATTCTGCAGTGGAGAGCATGAAGTTCTCTGAATTGCCTGGAGCCCTGGAGCCCTACAATTCGTTTCCCTGCCCGTCTGGGACGTTCTCATGCACGTATGGTCACTGTTAATTTGTCTTGGATTGTTCTAATTAACGCCCATGAACTGTTCAGCCAAGAAGACTGCAGAGCTCTGCGGCTGCAGAGAGGGCTGGAGGAACAGCTCCTGGTTTCTTTTTCTGTTCTGTCCTCCCTTGTGGACAGGCACCATTTCTGTCCATGACCAATAGGAGCCCATTTTCTGTTTCATAATAGGAAAATACTAATGTCAGGACTCCCTCTGTACCCAGAGCTTTCTCCTTGAAGATTGCTCCTCTTTGCTTTCCTGATTGCTGCTGCTCAGCTGGAGGTACTGCACGTCTTCAAAGCACATGACTTTGTTATGCTGTTACTTACCAAAGGGGAAAAAAAAAAAAAGAGAGAATATTGCTTTGTGTCGTGTCCCTCGCCTTAACCCTTTCTGTGCTGACATGGTGTGTTTTTATCTAGAGGATGTTTTTCTGTTGGCAGTACACACTTTTTGATCTGAGGCTCAGAGTATGATGGAGCTCTGAAGTGAAGAATGTCTAGAAATTGTATCCTGAGCTGCATGGAGAGCAGTGTGACCAGCAGGCTGAGGGAGGTGATTCTCCCCCTCACCTCTGGTGAGACCCTACCTGAGAGCTCTGGGTCCCTCAACATAAGAAGGATATGGACCTGTTGGAGCAGGTCCAGAGGAGGGCAACAGAGATGCTCTGAGGGCTGGAACACCTCTCCTGTGGAGACAGGCTGAGAGTTAGGGTTGTTCAGCCTGGAGAAGACTCCAGGGAGACCTTAGAGCCCCATCTGGTGCCTAAAGGGGCTCTGAGAGAGCTGGAAAGGGACTTTGGACAAGGGGTAATGGCTTCAAACTGAAAGAGGGGAGGTTTAGGTTGGATATTAGGAAGAAATTAATCACTATGAGGGTGGTGAGGCCCTGGCACAGGCTGCCCAGAGAAATTGTGGATGCCCCATCCCTGGAAGTGTCCAAGGCCAGGTTGGATGGGACTTGGAGCAACCTGGTCTAGTGGAAGGTGTCACTTCCCATGACAGGGTGACTGGAACAAGCTGGTTTTTAAGGTCCCTTCCAACCCAAACCATTTTATGATTCTACGAAATCATTTCTCCTGGAGTCTTGGGATGCCTTTTGAATGTCCTTTCTTACTAAAGCATCTTCTTTAGAGCCACCGTGCTCACGTAGCAATCATCAACACTAAGACAGGAGTTGCCAAATTGATGTGAATTGCTTGGTTTGGGGACCAAAATTATTTGGGTGAAGCCCCTGGAATCAGGTTGACTGGAAATTTAATGATTGGAGTTGTCTTTCCTTGAAGACTGGCAGGTCTGGACCCTGTGAGAGCAGAGGCTTGGGGAGGGCACTGGAGCCATGCTCCACGTGTCTCTTAGGGGCTGAGGGGCACAGATGTCTGGCTCTCAGTGTCTCTGCTCTTGGCTCATGGGCTGTGTTCTCTCAAGTCAGTAACCAGCAACGTTCACAGAAATGCTGTTTTCTCCAGAAACTCCAGAAATGAGCAGATCTGAGCCTTTTGTTGCTGCCCCACTGACAGATGGTGTAGGTTACTGTCCTGGCAGCCAGGGCAGGTGACCTGAGTCCCTTTGGGGAAAAAAACAGTTGCCTGGAGTAGAGCTAGGATGGAGCAATGGTGTATATGGACACAAGGCTGCCAGGAGAGGCTGCTGTCAGGAATCTTCTAGTGGCATGGAAGGGAGGAGCTTGGGCAAAACAGGGACTGCAGTGAGAGCTTCAGGAAGCAAAGTTGAAGCCTGAAGATTACCCAGGCAGGTCTGGAAGGGCTGTGCACAGCCAAAAGACCAGCCCTTTGCTTAGTCTCTGAGCATACTCCTATGGCTTCAGCCTCAGAAACCACTCTGTTTAACCACAGAAAGTCTCTGTATGTGTCTGTCTCTCTGTATCTGCTCCAGCTCTCGAATTCATCACCAGCTACTTTCAGCAAGTGGAGTCACTGCCTGCTCCAGCTTATTATGAGGTCTGGAGAAGGAAAAGGGTGAGGAGTAAGAAGTTTCCCGACATATTAGAGGGTCTCATCGTGTTCTTGAGCTGTGTGGATCCTGGGCACCTGCCTGCCCGTACCTTTGTTTTTGCTGGCTCCACCAAGTGAAATAGTTGTGGTGGTATCAGCCTGGTGGGTGTCTCTGGCCGAGCCTCTCCTTAGTCCGTGGTGAAATGGTGTGGGTTCTGAGGTACATGTTTGTCATGTGGAAGCTGGTTGTTCACTGTTTGTGTCTGGGTGCTGCTCTGAGTCCCAGGGCAGATCTGGGCAGGGACAGGCAAATGTACCCTGAGAAATGGTTTCTGCAGCCCCTGGTCTCTTCCTTGGTTGATGTGGCCAGGTCTGCAACAAACCAGCAGTTACAGGCAGAGTCTGTAATGAAGCTCCAGCAAAGAGGGGGTTTTGTCCCATGGGAAAGCATGATTCAGCTTCCAAGGATCATGCAAGCTTGGGTAGGTGCCAGACATGCTTAGCATGGAATTTGCAGTTAAGTGTGGAGTCAGCTACCTCCTTGGGGAGGTTCAGCTCTCCTTGGAGGGTTTTCTGCTCCCATATGTCTTCATGCCTGGAGTTGAAGGTATTTGCACGTAGCCCGAGGATACAGAAGAATCAGAAGCCTATTTGCTTTGTGGTTTTTTTTCATGTACCTTACTTAAAAAAAGATAAGGCACGAAGGATTTTTTTTCCCTAATCTTGGATGATTGCAATAAGCTCTTCTCTTTGACCCTGTGTTGGTTGCACCTGGGTGTGCAGACAGGTGGAGTTAACAAGTCACAAAATGATCTGAGGAGGTGACTGAGGGGTTGGTGGTTGTGAAGTCTTATGGTGGGACTGAATCCTTCTTGTTGAGGCGGTGCTGATGCTGATTCCCTTGGGCATTGTCCCCTTGGGTGATGTGGCTTGGAAAGGCAAGCCTGTGGGTCACTGCTGCTGCTTTGGGTGCGAACATTCAAATCCAGGTAATTGCATCTGGCCTTCAGGATAATCCTGGTATAGATTTGTGCCTCTCCCTGCCACAGCCTGGCCAAGTTCTGGACTGGTTGTAGAAATCCTCATTTCCTGAGGGTGCCAAATTACTGTGGCTTGCTTAGAGACATGGTTTTTATCCTACTTCATGTGATCCTGGTGCCCAGGGCTGCCCTGCCTGCACCAGTGCTGCCAGGTCTGCACGGAGCAAGCCCTGGGGGCAGGTGGGAAGTGTGGCTTGCACTTGCCAAGTTCAGCAAGTGGCTCTGGGGAGGTGGTCAGTGGGATTTAGGGATGTGTTTGGATGAGGGAAAGCACAGCAGGAAGCATTGTGGCTCTGCCTGTGCTGCAGGACTGGCTCAGCAGAGGCAGGGGGTGGGCAGTGCTGTGGGCAGCTCAGTTTTGAGTGAGAGGGTGGGATGCTCATCGCTTCAAGCATGAAGGCAGGCGGCTCTAAAGCCAGTGGTGTGGGCAGCAGGTCAAATGCATTTCTTTTTTTCTTGTGGCAAAGCTTTTCTCCCCTTGCTCCCCTCATTTCCAAAGCTTATATTGTTACTTAATCCACATTGCGAGAATTCTCTTTCAGAGGATCAGCTTTTCTGTGGGAAGACTGCTGTATTTCTCTCTAATATTGACCGTCTTTCTTTCTCTTGCTTCCCTTCTTAGATCTACGATGACAATAAAAACCTGTTTGAAGTCAAGGAGAATGTGCCCAGGAAATTGGTGGAGAAGGTTGCAGGGGACATTGAGAGTCTCTTAGCCAAGAAAGTCCGTGCTTTAAAGGTAAGGAGATGGGCCTGTTTGCTGATCCTTTGATGGAGATGCTTGGTTTAAAGAAGAGGGTTGATGCTGGTGCAACGTTATGATCGCAGCTTCAAAGTGATTTCTGTGGTTGCGTGGCCCTTTCTGGGAACTGCATCCTGCAGTTGGGTAGATTCACATGGAGTATGTGAGGCAAGGACGTATCATGTGAGGATCTACTATAAGTGTCTTCTTGCTTTTTATCTCCTCCCACCATCATGCAAACACCTGCAGGTGCTGCCACAAGAATACAAGTGACAGCAAAGCCTGGCAGCAGATTTGACCAGTCCTTTAACTGGGAGTGTGCTGGAACCAGAGGTACTGTGGTGTACCATGAGCAATAGCTCATGGAAGTGTTTCGGACAAGAGGGGCCTTTCCTGCTTAGGAGAGGATGCACTGAAGTGTTTGTGCTGGTGTCTGGTACTCGAATGCTGTGACTGACTGCACGTGTGGGTTGCCCCCATGGGTGTCTGCATACATTTCCAATCTATTGTCCTATTTTGTAACATTCCTTTTAAAATGAACTCATTTTATCTGTAGTGGAGCAAGGTGACCTGATCGTGGTGCTGGCTCAGTAAAACCTGGCAGTGGCTGTAACGAGGCAGCAGCAGGGCCGTGCTCTGGTACAGCACTCTCTGCTATGGGGGAAGAGACAAGTAATTGCCTTCTTGGAGAGATGGAGAAACCCTCTCCTCTGCAGAGGGGTATGGGTACTTCACCTCCAGGAGCTGTGTCCTCTCAAAAACACGAGTGGCATGAAATTGTGTAATGGGCACCTGGCAGGGTGGCCAACTGGATACTGGTTGTAGCTTGATTCACTGAAAGGGCGTCTGCAGGGTGATGGGAAAGGGGAAGGCTTGAAGCAGGTAGTGTAGCTGTTGTGTCCATGTAGGGACTATAGCCAAAAAGACTTGACCATCCTTCAACCTGATAGGCAGGAATGGGAGCACAGAAAAAAGTGCCATGGTGAGGGAGGGGGTGTTGCAGTAACTGAGGTGTAACTAAGGCTGTGACAGTTTGGAAGTGACCTGTCTCAAAGGCTGGGTAAGAAGTAGCTCAGAGAAGGGATTTGGGTGAAGAAGATTGTTGTTTGCTCAATTTTTGACTTTGGGAAGTAAAGAATAATCCTACTTGGGATTCACACTAAGTGTTCTAGCTTGAATGGAAGGAGCTGAAGTGGGACTAAATAGGTGGACACTGCCAACACTGTATTTGGGATTGTGGAAGTGAAAACCAGGGAGATGAGTTTTTTTTCTTGCCATAAGCTTACATCCTTCTGTTCATATAGTTTGTGTGCATGTGTGAGCATTTATCATATTAAACACTCCAGAGATGTGCAGCACCTATAGATGCTGGAGGAAGACACAGGGGACAGAAGTTAGTTGCAAACTTGATACACACCTGGACAACACATGGCTCCCGTGGGATGAGCAAGGTAATAACCCTGAGTTACACATCAAGACTGTGCTGGGTGGTTCCACTGTGACATTTGAATTTCAGCTCATCAGTCACTGTGTTTTTCCTTGCCCTTTGCTCTGAGTCACACAGCATTACAGAGAGTTTGTGCATCTTCTGGTGCTGGATCAAGGGCTGAACTGTGTCCTTGGTACAAATAACCTTGTTTATCTTCCAATTTGCTTTCCTATTTTTGGTATTTGGGGCAGGACAGGCTGGTGCACTGTGAAGGGCTTGCCTGATACTGGACCTGACACAGGAGTGATTCTGGCAGTGCTGGTTAGATAACAGCACTTGGTGCTGTCTTACAGCAGGAACAATGATCTGTTGACCTGAATTAGTCCTTTCAAGAGGACTCCTTCAGAGAACACTCTTGGATGGAGCAGTCTTTTACATCCAGCTTGCGTGTCAATTCTTGACATCTTGGCTTGGTGGCACTGACAAGAAAATCTACAAATAGGGAAGTTGATGGAGGAGGAGAAATTGAATCTTCTGAATTTCTACCATGAGCTAAGCTGCTTTGAAGCAGTGGGGCTCCCCATAGCTCCTTCTACTCTCCAGCCTGTGTTTTCTTCTTCTCAACTCTCCCCTTAGTTGAATCATCTCTCCTGGAGTTATTTCCTCCCCTTCTCTCATGACTCACAAGAGTGATGATGACTTCTTGAAACATGTTTTTCATCATCTGAGTCAGGTGGGACTCCATGTATCAGCAAGGGCAGGTGAGGAGGGAGAAATGGAGCCTCTCCTTGATGTACGAATTGCCATGTCACTGGGGTGCTCACTCTGCTGAAAAGATGCATCCCTGTCTCCTTTGATGCAGGAGAGGGAAGGGATGTTGCCTGGGCCTCGGTGGTGCTTTGTAGGAAGGTGCTAGCAAGCCTTTGGGCACACACCATGGGTGTACAGCTCAGAGCACTGTTCTGATTAGGTGGTGATTCAGTCCAGTCATCAAAGAATCTGTTTTCCTCTTAGTGAAAATATTAATGTGTCTTTATTAAAGTTAGACTGTGTGCAGAGCATTTATTAATAATACATAGTGTCTTACCTTATGTGGTGCATTTCTAAGGAGCAGAAATCAAGCACAAGGAAACCAAACCTGTCTGTCTGGCCCTGGCAGCCATGGGGCAGCACTGTGGCACAGGTCTGGCACTAGTAGGATGTTCTGATTTCCCACATACATTTTGGAGGAGTGCCACAGACAGGGGTGTGTGGCAGAGAGGGTAATTGCTTCCTAAGTGAAGGCATCTACAAGGATCTGGTTGTTTGGATGCTGTCTCTCCCTTTTTATTCTGGAGCATTGTATCTGATGACAGTCCCATCGTGGGACAAAAAAGTTCCTAGGAAGATCTCTTTGCAATCCCCACCTGTTCCACCTGGCACTAGAGGTCATCATCTACAGCTGGGTCCTGGGGTACTTCTACCCTGTGTCCTACACAACAACTTCTGTTTGACATGGATTTGCATCAGCACTAACTGCCCTTTCCCTCAGCATCATCCAGTGTCCTTTCTCCATGATGATTTCATTGCTTCAAGCCTGGCCTCACAGTTTCCCTTGGGCTCTGTAGTTCCAGCTGCTTTTTATTCCCAAGCTTTAACAGGAGGGGAGGTAACAGAGATGGTCTTCAATACTGAAAGTGCAGCTAGTTTCCTCACTGAGTGAGCCAGGGCAAAGCCATCACCTGAAGTGTGCAGGGAGTGGCTGCCAGCTTCAGATTCCCAAACCCAAGGGGTATTTTTCTCTCTTCCCCTTTTTTTTCTCTGTGAGGTCTTCAAGGATTCTCCAATTCACCTGTAGGAAGTTGTCTTCCTCCAAAGCCTCAGTGGCTGTGTTTGGTGAGGATGGTGAAGATAAGCCAGTTCTCCATAGAAAGGAAAAGAAGCAGCAAAGATAAACGGTGCTGGAAGGAACCTCCCTTGCCATCAAATCCAGCCCCTTGCCTTCTGCATGTGCCCACAACAGCATCTCCTCTTCCCTTCCCTGTGCTGTTTGCTGTTCCTGCTTCATGCCCTGCCAGCAGACTCAGGCTGCTCTTTCCTGCCATGCCACATCCCTGGATGCCACAGCTCTGTCTGCTGCTCTTGGTGACTGAGGAGGCCTTGGCAGCCCAGCCTCACTGCTATGGACACCCCAGATCTGATGCTTTTGTAATACTGTGTGGAGGGTGCAAGTGATGCCTCCAGGTCTGTCCTTTCCTGAAACTCTGCAGACTGGGGGAGAAGGGAGTTGTGGTTTGGTGGGGGGAGGAGGCTGAGAGATGGAAATTTTAGATCCTAGGGTGTGTTTTAAGCTTGTTTCTACTTTTTATACAGTCCTTGCGAAGGCTGCTTTTGGATGCTGACTGCTTCAACCTTCACATATTTAACCACAGACAATTTGCTTTGCTTCCTGAGAGCAGCACATCCCACAGTTTACTGAGTGGGTTATGCCCTGAAGTGAGCTATTCATACACCATGACCTGCCTAAAGATTATTATCTGTGCTGGTGGTCTTCCCCCCTCTCTAAAAAGAGGCCTCCTGATCCATAAAGCATGGTGGGAATGCCCGCGGGCTCTGGTGCTGCCCCAAGGGGATGCTGGTGACACGGTTGGGCTGGTGTTTTTTCCGAAGAGCTGGTTTAGGTTTGGGTGTTGTACATCACTGGCAAAATCTTTTGGGATAAGGTGAAGTCTGTTTTATTTCCCATGGACCTCAGCTGTGGGCGATGTCGAATATGACCTGTGGAGCAGAAGTGCAGCAAAGTTGCATTTTGCATATTGGAGAATTTACAATGTGCATTATGTATGTCTGTGTGTATTTTACATATGTATGTATAAGTATTTACAGGTGTATGTACACGCAGCAGGTTTGGTGCACCTTGTGTGGCTCTGCTGATGAGAGCACCAACAGCACTTACCAGCAGTAGGAGAAAAGTTTGTGGTTTGGGTTTTTATTTTTATTGTTGTTGTGAGATTTAACAGCACATTTTGTTGCATCTGGGGGCAAAGAGGTGCTTGCTAGCAGTGTTCAAGGGTACTGTTCCTTCAGCTAAGGTGTAGGAGCTCACAGTGTATTTCACTGAAGACACTCAGATTTTCCTGTAAAAAGAGTAGGAAAACCTACACTTGGCATTGGATGTTTTCTTTTGGCAGAAAAGGGAATACAAAGGACAGGCCTGGGGATCTTCTGTGTTGTGAAGGCCTCCTGCAGGGAAGTCTGGTTGGGTTTCCTGTGGCTACAAAGCCTGGGTGAATATGGCTCTAGAAGTTTGTGGTGCTCCCATCTTCCTTTAGGTTGGGGAAGGTGGCTGGAAAAGCTGGAATTTAGTGCATGGTGAAGGTGGTTGATCTGTAGATGAGTAAGGCTTGGGGTTTTGTACTGCCTTCACCCAATTTTGCTATTCTGTCTCTGATTTCCACCCCTCAGTCTTGAGCTTTCCCACTTACTGGCACCTTTTCTTGCATATTCCTTCTGATGTGATGGTGCTTGACTGTGCTTAAGGACTCTCTGATGGAGGGCAAAGTGGGATTTTGGTGTCTTACCACAAAATACTTACCAAACTGGCTTTTTGGGATGAAGCAGGTCAGCAGGGGCATCAGGGGAGGTAGGAGCTGAGGCTGGTTGTGCTTTCAGTCCTGGTTGAACGCTCAGTGCATTACTGTTCAGCTGAGACTAGTTCCAAGCTCCATTTGCGTCTGGCACCAGCATATATCAACACTGCAGAGGGGATTTAATTGGACAGGTTTATCCCTTTAACAATTCTGATAGGCCTGAGATTTCCCTTGCAGGTATGTGGTGAAGGGAGTCTTTATCAGCTCTTCTGCTCCCTGATAGGGACAATAAAAGGTGTCACTTGTCTGAGGAGCTGCAAAAATTGGCAGGCAGCAAAGCATCTCTCAGCCCAGTTCAGAGCATCTCCCCACTCCCTCCTTTCTCAGCTGCAGAGGCACTGACCTCTGTCATGGCACAGGCTGGCAGGAAATCACCAGGAAATCTTCCCTCCTTTGCTGTTGGAGTTGTTGCTGTCCTCTGGTCTTGGTGGCAGACAGTGAAGGAGGTCAGCATTCAGCAGAAGCAGCCCTGGGGCTGTACTGGATTTCTCCTCCACTGCTGGCAGTGCAAGGTGCCACTGCCATTCCCCTGCCCTGCTGAGCTGCCTGAAGGATGTTCTTCCAGGTGCTCGTTGGCCAAGTGATTGTTGTGTTTAACTGGAGGGGTCCCAGGACAGAAGAGGGAGACCCTCCTGAGCTGCAATACATTGGGGGTCCAGGTTGGGTGGCAGCATGTGGTGCTGCATGTGCAGCCCTGGTGGGTTTTCCTGCTGTGGTGTGGTACAGCCCTGGTTTTACCTGTGTGGGGACTTCTGGGCATGTCAGAAGGCCACCAGTGGTCACACCATGGCCTGCTGGGTCCCAGACCATTGTCCAAGCTAAGGGACACATTACCTGTCTCACCTTGGCAGCAAAATAGGATAGGGGAGAGGGAATAAACATAGCTCAGGTGAGCTCAGACACAGCCTGTGGTTTTGGTGGGACGTGGGGCTTCATTGCCCCATGCCTACCTACTCCATTCCAGACACATAGCCACACACAGGAGCTCTGGAGTTGGTGGAGGAAGGACCACAACCAACAGCAACCTTGTGCGTGCTGAAGTACAAACCATTTAAAGGCATGGTCTCTCTGCTTTCCTATGTGGTAGTGACAAATCCATCCCTCTTCCCGCTTCTTTGCTAATTGCTGGTTGGTGGCTTTTGTTTCTAATTCTATTTTTAATTTGCTCCTAATCAAATCCTGGCTGACAGTCCCCGTGCATTTGTTTGTTTATTTATTTATTTACTCATTCGTGCATGTGTGTGTCTTCTCCTGCCTCACGATTGTTCTTGTGCTGGACCTGCTCCAGTAATCCAATTTGAATCCAATCTCCCAGGTCCGGAATTCTAATTTACAGATTGCAGAGGGGAGTTGAACAATGCCCACACACCAGGATGGGGGTTGATTGTCTAATCTAATCAAGGACAATCAGATGTTTGTAACAAATCTATCAAACCTATATTGGGCCAGTTTGCCGAGCAGTGTAACCAGCTTTCTTAATAGCACTAACACGATTTAGGGCTTCCTGCACTTTCATGCAGATTATGTTGAACGTTTCCCTTTCTTCTCCCATGAGCACTTGGCAGCAACCCAGCCCGATGGGCTTTACAACTTCCTGAGCTGCTGGGTGCACTTTGCAGCAGGGGAGGTTTATGGGGACACAGGAGCTCCTGCTGCTGCCTCCCCCGGCACTGCCACACTCTGGAGGCTGGAGGGTCCTGTCATGATCCTATTTTGGGACACACATGCAAGGTACAGCCTCAATACCACCAGTGCCTCTGGAGTCACGGATAGGGGAGAGAAGAGCAATGGTCCTGATCTGATGAAATGTTCAGTAAGTCTCCACAGCAGATCCCAAGCCCATTGCCTGGCCGTTGGTAAAGAATGGATGAAGAAACCTGTGTCCTCTCTTGTCCTTGGCAGACTGAGGCTGTTGTTTCTTGCTGTAAGAAGTCTGGACAGTTGCTGTTTAAAGAAAACACCTCTGTGGGTTTTTTGGGATGCCCTCTCAGGGCCTGGAGCAAAAAAAGGAGGCAAAGCCAGCTCTGTAAACAAGCTGATGTCCCTTAATATAGCTTTCCAACCCCAAGTGGAGTTACTTTTACTGTGCAAATAAATAGTTGCCTGACTTTCCCCTTCCCAAAGACTGAAATATCCATCTAGTCCCTTACCCTGTAAGCCAGGAGGTGAACTGGTTCTCACACTCCAGATCTGTACCACTTAGCTCTGCACTTGATGCCTTTGCCCAGGGGTTTATTTTAGGCTTGTGGATTCCCCCCTGCCCCAGAGCACCCTCCCTTGGAGGGCACTGTGTGCTGCACTCCTCCCTGAGGCAGGAAGGCTGCAGGGGGGGAACTGCTGCTCCCTGCCAGTGCCTGTGTAGCATCCGAGGCCGAGGTTCCCAGTCTCGGGTCAAACAGCTGTGCTGGGAGTTTTAGCTGGGCTTTTAGCTCAAGCAAAGCCTGCCCTCCTGCCCCCTCTCTGAGCGCTGCCAGGCTCATTGCACGCACAGGGAGGAGGACTGGGATCTCCCTGGAATGGGAGCTAACCTTTTATTTGAGGGTTTAATTGCTGTGCATGCCTTGTCTTCCTGCACACTGTGCTGTGAGGAACCCAGACACCCCTGAGACCGAGTGAAGAGAAGGATGAAACAGTCCTTAAAGGGGATTTACCTCCCGTCCTCAAACTGTGTTGTGTATTTGACAGCAGTTTGCATGTTGTTTTTCAGTTTTTCCTGGTTTTTCCAGCATGGGAGCAGCACTCTAAGCAGGGGAGGTAACTGAAGTCATTAGAGTGGGCAGGGGATTTGCAGCAGTTGTCTCAAAGCTCAGATCCCTCAGGTTGGTCCTTACCCTCTTGAGCTCCCAAGGCCTGGCAGGGTGCCTTGTTCTGTGCACTAAGGGGAGGTGTTTGGGGATGGCTGAAAGGGTAAAAGCAGGGGGATGTGACTTACTGATCTATCTGTATATATCATACAGATATGAAGTGGTCAGTAATGCTGCAGAGGAGGGGGTCTCCAAAGGAATTAGCACCAGGGAAGGGAATTGCCATTTAATTCTTCACAGAATAACCTTTAAACATGATTGGGAAGATATGCTTGCAATGATAGCAAAATAAAAGAAACCGTGTCACTGAAAAAGGGATTTATTTGAATTTTCTTGGTTAATTTTGGCATGAGAAAATGCATTTCCATGGCAGTTCAGCAGCTAGAGTTGCTTCTGCGCCCTGTCCTGTGACTTTATAATCTCTGCATCGTGGGAGAGGGTGAGAGAAAGATCTTTATTTTTCCAGGGTTGCCTGTAGGTTTGCAGAGAGTGTGTGGTTCTGCACTTCCAGGGACTGAGAGCAGATCTGTGAGTTCAGCCCCTGCCCTCCACGACACTGTACATCCTCAAGGAGCTCTCTGAAGCCCAAGATCTTGGGCAGAAAAACCTCCAAACAATTTATTCTTGTTTCATGTTTTTCCCCCTTGAATGTTTCAAATGCATCATCTGGGGTGGAAGGCTCTTATATTGAATGGGAGTAATTGACCTGGCAAGAAACAGTGAATCATTTGGAATTCACTTCAGGTGGAATGAGGATTATTTTTTTAAGGGTTTCATCCTCTGGCTGAACTAAAATTCAGTTATTTGTATAGCTCTGTTTACAGACAGGTAGTGAAGTTAAAGCCTCTAAATGATTGAGGGGGTGGAGGCTTGGTCCTGGAGGTTAATGGACTTGCACAAAGCTTTTTTGTCTCAAAAGCTCTCTTCAAATCCCGCCTTCTTTTCCTAAAGAAAGTGGAGCGAGTCTGAAATCCCTCAGCATCCCGCCCCACCTCATAGCAAGGAGCTATTCTATGTTCCCAGAGCAGCTGATGTCCATTAAATGTTTGAGTGACACTACAACAATGTGTAAAATATCAGTGATAAGGATCTAGCAAATCTTAATAAAAAAATAAAAAATAAAAAAGGGCGACAAGAATGTAAATTGCACATACAATTGTGATAAAGAGCCAGAGATAACATTAAAGAGATTGTATCAATTTAATGCAAGTTTCGTGCCAAAGCCTGTCATCTGCTCTTTGAAGAGGAGTTGCTGGGAGCTGTGGTGTTCCAGCAGACAGTGCTCAAATCATCCCAGTCCTCTGGAGCGACCGTCCCTGCAGCCGGCGTGCTGCGTGGAAGCTGTCTGCTTGCTGGGGATTAATGGAAACCTTTCCTGCCTCTACAATGAAAATAGTGTTCCTTGGAAAAAATAAAGTGCCCTTCTGCCTGCTGGCCTTTGGGTCCCTCAAAATGCAATTAAAAAGCAGCTTAATACAGCCTTGCAATGAGAAATCTGTCAGCGTTCAGAGGCACCATCTGAAGTGAAAGCAAGATGAAAAGGTTGTGAGCAAAAATATTTAACCATGTACCTGCCTGCCTGGTGGAGCCCCTGGCTGAACGGGGATGTGTGGGGGCTGGAACTGGGTTAACTGGGGGAGCTGAAGCAGCCCCACAGGCACAGAGCTGGGCTGTAACAGTGCATGGGAGCTCAGCCTTTGTGTCTCTGCTTGCCTGTGCCTGCTAGTCACCTGTTTTCTGGGCTGGTGTTTCTGCTTTACATCCTTGGTTTCTGTCCTTCCTCTGCTCTTTTGGATTCGCTACATCCCTGAAAGTGGCTGGGTAACATGGCAGCAAAGGCTGTTGGAAGTACCTTACAGGTTTGCTGGAAGTGGTAACTCCAGTTTTCTGTGCAGGGCTGCTGGCTGTAGGTCACTGTTTGTGCCTGCCAAAATGTCTTCCCAAAATTTTAAGCATGATAATGGGAGTTAATTTTAAACTGGGGGGGGGGGGGAATCCTTTAAGTAAAGCTGGTAATTCCATAGCAAATGGGGGATTATAAGGGCTGAGAGTGAACAACCCATCTAGGTGGGGATGAGAAGACAGGGCTCCAGGGATTGCCTGGTTTTGCTGCTGCAAAATGAACCATCATCTTTGGCTGTCCCGTGTCTGCCATTTGTGTGCCACTGCTTGTACAAGGTATGAGTTGCAATCCCACCTCAGCTCTACACAGAGAGCTGCTGGAGCAAGAACTTGTTGGGAAAAGTGCTGGAAGCAGTGTTTCAGCTGGATGCCAGTAGATGGCACAGCTTTGATATCAGCTCATTATATAGGGAGCAAACTCTGGTCGGTGCTGTTCCTATTGCTAATCTTAGCTGTGCCTCGCTCTCCACTCTCACAGATGAAGATGTGTCTGCTGGTGTGCCAGTAATTGAGGAAATGGGATAAGACAGGGAAGATGTTGAACTTTGCAACAGTGGGGGGGCAGTGGGAAACCATGATGGGGAAGAGAAGATAAGCACCAGTGTGCTTGGGCGAGCACAGGAGCTGAGAAGCAAACTTCAAGGTGGTGGTAGTTTGGCCTTCCCAAATGCATTGCAGCAAGTGATTTATTCCCTTAGGATAGATGTATTTGACTGCTTCAGCTTTGTGCATAGGGAAACTGAGGCCTGGGGACATCATTCTTTGTCTTTGATACACCCGGGAATAAGAGCTGTGTTTCCTAATTAAGTTCTGGAACTTTTAGCTACAAGGTGTCCTTCATGCGTGATTAGGACAATAACATCTCCCTGGAGCTCAAAGCTCCTTCTCTCTCTGCTCTGCTTGGGTTTGGTGCTATTGTTCCCTGGCCACTTCAGGCTTTGAATGTGAATTTTTTTAGCAGTTAGCAATTTTTGGCACCCTTCTGAAAGAGGAAGAGTTGAATGCATCCTAAATCTTCTGCCTGCAGGATGTTGCCCAGCTGTTTTGTAACTCCCCTCAAGCAAAACAGCCCTCTGGCCCATTCAGGATGGGCATGTGGATTTTGGAGAGGCTGGAGTTTTGGAGGCTTGCTCAAATGCAGCAAAGACAGCACTGAAATGGGGAGGGAGGCTGCCTGTCCCTCTACTCCCCTGTCCTGGGAGATGTGCAGAGACCCCAGCATTAGAGGCAATCTTTCTTCCTACCTTCTGCCTGCTTAAGAACTTCTTTTCATGACTGAAATTGATTCTTGCAAGTGGATGGAAAGGATATATCCCAAATCTTGAGGGCCTGGAGTGCATGTAGAATATAAACCAGAGTATATGTATGTGCGGCTGTAAATAGAGTTGTCACTCTAAAAGAAATGGGGTTTCTAGTGCTTGTCAGATCATTTTAAAACCATTTTTATTACTAGATTACATTCTGAGATAAAGTTTATTGTAGCAAAAAAGAGGGAAGGTGTAGGATTTGACTGCAAATTTGGAAACACACTTAAAACTTATGAAGAATTTTTGAACCTCAGCTGAGGGCAGACTGTCTGCTTCAGGGTTTTCCTGCAGGGCGTCTCCTGCCCAGCGCATTTAAAGGAAGATCTCCTGATTTTGATTCAAACTCTGCCCCAGCATGTCACCTTTTGTAATCAAGAAATGATGTACCATGCAGACATTGGCACAGGAGCTCCAGCTCACAAGTCTGTGTCCTGCAGATGGAGCAGAAACCCTTCCCAGGTCTCTGCCCCAGCTGGGAGTCCTGAGGAGAACCCAGTTCCCTGAACGTGGCTCTAAAACAACTGCCCTAAGAATTTTGTGTCAAAACTGAAGATCAGTCCTGGCATATGCTGACTTTCTTCTTTCCCTTCCTCTCCCCCATGATCATTGCTCTTAAAATATTTTGCTCTCGTTATTTCGTTTTTCTGTTCTCTTGCTTCTAGTGCTGCATCTGCAAGTAACAGAAAACACTGGGTAGGTGCCAACTCTTTTCTTAGCTACTCCTTGCAGATACCAATAGCACCCCTTTCTCTAACCTAGCCTCTTCTCTCTTTTCCTCCTCGTTGTTCTAGTGGTATTTGTGTACCTTTTATATGTACCACTGACAAAGTTAACAGGGTCTTGTTCTCTTGGGGCAGCATGCCAGAGAAAACAGCAGTTGTCTCCTCCCACCAGACTTGGGCTTCAGAGTTGTGTTGTTTTCCACCTACCTGCCCCATCTCCCATCCTAGTTTAGGGAACCACAAGGCACATCACAGACTAGATGCTGGAAGAAGCAGCAGCTTTGCAAGCACCATCTGAGCACTGCAGCCCCTTGTAGGGAGGAGGTAGCTGGAGTGGTGAGAAAAAGGTTGGATTTAACGCTGCAACTTGTGCAGACCCGAGTTTACCATAACCTCTGGCCACTAAAAAACCAGATTTTATTTTGCATACAGACTAATGCAGGTAGTCTACACTGCCTTGATGTTAGAGCTTTTTTGTCTCTCCCACCCCCAGCCCCCTCTCTAACCCAGAACCTCTGCGAGGTCCCATTCTGAGGAGCTGCTTTGCTCCCTCTGTGCTGAGCATCCCTAAAACCTGAGCATAATAGCATCCCTGCTAATTATATCACTGCAGATTTATTTCATGGTAATATTATAGCTGGCCTCAGGCATCACCGCTATCATTGGCAAACATCGAACGATCACGGCTCCTTAGCTGCCTCCATTAAACCTGGGAGAAGCGTCTGGGCCTGTTTATAAGTTTGCCTTTTGATGAGAGCCCAGGATTGATGAGCTGGTGGGTGCGAGGTTTGCAGAAGGTGCCCTGGAGGGAAGCTTCCCTCCTCACGGCAGCCATGAGGTGCAGATGGTGGGATCGCTGCCTGACTGCAGACACAGCCCGGGAAGCAGGAGCCGGGCGGGAGCGGCACCGTTATCTCTGCAAGGCAGACCTTGCCCCTGCCCCTGCAGCACCATCCCGTGCCCAGGGCTGCACAGCACTCCAGGCAGGATGGCCCTGGGCTCCAAACCAGGGGTGCTGGTGGCTTTGGTTGGAGCTGCTCCCAGGGAAGGGAGTGTTTCAAGTAAGCAAGTAATCTTTGATGCTTTCTGATGAAAGTCTTGGAGGCAGGGCAGAAGAAAAGGCACAAATATCAGTCTGTTTTTCAACGCAAAAAAAAAGAGGAGAGAAAGAATCCAAGAGTTTTCCCTATGTTTTCCTTGCTAGAAATAAAATCCTGTGGCTGATGTGCTGGGTACCAAGGCCTTCTGTTACGAGTGTGGCTGTAGGTCAGCGCTGTGTCCCCAGGGCTGTTCTGTTCTTAGGAGCCAAGCTTGTGGCTGCTGGTGCTGCAGGCTCCATCCCTCATGGAGCACAGTCCGTGGGACTGTGTAAGGACATCCTTACACTCTGTAGGATGAAGCACTTGGTGATGAAGACCTGATATCCACACTCAGGGTTTTGGCAGATATATGAAAGTATTTCAGCATATATCCCAGTACCGCACAGGTTTGTTGCCAGGGAATTTTTGTCTACACCCAAAACCTGGCTGGCAGGGATGGGGTTGCTCATCATCCCTGGACAGTGTGTGTGTCTTCCCCATGGTCTCCATGGTCCCCAAACAGCAACCTAAGGGAACAGCAGAAGATTATCACAGATCTAGAGAATGCAAGGAGGTAACTTATCAAAATCCCTTTCAAGATCTATAAAAGCAGATCAGTTTTTATTGATTTTACTCTGTCTGGCCATAAAGTCCATTTTGGGTATGGTGTGAAGTGCTCCAGCACGGTAGTGAGTGGGCCAAAAACTTGACTGAAATGGGGTCAATAAATTACATGCAGACAAAAGGCACTTACACTCAGACTGCATCAAGTCTCCTGGTAATTTCAGCAAAACAGGCAGAGCAGAAATATGCTGATAATTATTTAAATTAGACTCTGAGCATTGAATTTTTTTCTTCAAGTAACAGCACTTCAGCACTTGTCCAGATGAGTGCTAATTTACCCAAATGGAAAGGTTTATTAAACATGCCAGCCAGTGCTTTAGTAATATTTAGGACAGCAATTTTGCTTTATTATATCTCTTAACAAAGAGGACACAGGCTTCTTGATCCAGCACCAGAGCAGTCAGGGGATGTTGGGGAAGATCCACATCAGCTCTGCCTGGTCTTGAATTAAGGTACATTATTTCTGCTTCAATTCTGCCTCTTTGCCAAGTGCAAATGTGGGACCTGATTTGAAAAAACTTCACTGACTTGACCAGTTTGAAGGGCACTCAAAATCTGGACAACTTCTGGGTACAGGAGCCACAGCTGTGGTTTGGAAACATTGAAGGATGAAATTGAGTTTGCTCCAGTGAAATGGGCCCCAAGCCACGTGCTGAGGAAGATGAGCCTCAGCTCCTCCTGCTGCCCCTTGCTCACCCTAGGACAGACTTGACAACTGTGTCATTTTGTGGAGAAATTTGGGTGCATGAAGACGATCCCACCCCTCATTTTCCATCCCTCAGTGCTCTGTCACACGCAGCCTCCTGGTCTTGTAGTTACAGTGTGTGTTGTCATCACCAGGGCTGTCTTTCAGACTAAGGCTGTTTCCCTTAGGATTCTAAATTTCTTTGTTTCATGTATCTGAGAAGATGCTTCATAAATCCCAATGAACTGAGGTTCTGCTAAAACATCCAGTAGAAGTATTCTGCTGCTTTTTATGTCTGTGGGTGCAGGTGTTTTGTTTTGTGGCTTCTCCCAGGACTCAGGTGGGAAATTAAGACTACTTGCACAATTAGAGAGAATGCAGGAGTGTCTTAATCTGAGAATCTCCTCACAAAGAGGATGGTTATATGTCAGTGCTTCTTGGAGATCAGTCCAGGGGAAAATTACTTCTAAGTTTTGAAATTCCTCTGGGTCCCCCAGAATTAAGACCACCACCTCCTTTGTGTGTGCATGCTCATCAAGGACACGCAGATTAGAAATGCTGTATAATGTACCAAAATCCATGGGTGTACTCTTAATATCTTTACATTTTATCTTTTATCTTCCATAAATATCTTCTCTCTCCTTCATCACTCTCTTTCCCCCCACAAGATTGCTCTGTTAAACTATCGCACTGCAAATCTTGGGACTGCCTGCAGCTCTGGATGCTTGTGAAAGATTTGGCAAGGGAGAACCTACTGGAATTCTGGATTGTAAATTCTTCCAGAGCTTGGATGCAGGGTGAAGCCAACAGTGATGGGAATGGGAAGATTTTGGTTCAAATCCAGGTACTTGGTCTGTCTTTGGTACCATCAGAGTAATGAGAGGAAAGGATGTGCCTGCTCTTCTATGCAGCTGTAAATGTTGGATATCCCGTAGGAGAAACAGAGAAGTGGATTGTCTCTAGAGTTAATTCAGAGGCTCTCTGATCTCCTCAGAGAGCTGGAGTCACCTTTTTCCTGTTCCATTGGAAGTGTGAAAGAGCTGCCAGGAGGAAACATGCCTTTTCTGCTCCCCAGCGTGGGTGGGCAGGAGGCCAGGTCCTCCAGGGACCATTGCTGATTGCCTCTCATGCTCCAGAAAGGGCACAGCACTGTGCTGTCACAGCTCCTGAGAGGTGAACATGAAATTTTCAGAATGAGGAATATAAATGGAAATAATCTGAAAGGAAACTTTCGCTCTGCATTATTGATGATATGTATTTTTTAGCATTTGGCATCCCAAAGGGAAGCCTGTTGTGACACCTTGTTTATGGTGGAGCCCCAGTGTGCTGTGGACCATCAGCTGGGCTCATCCATCCACAATAAAAGGGATGTGGGGAAGCAGCTGAGTCCTCCCAACTTATCCACCTTTAAAAAGCACAGAGAGACAGTCTGGGATTCAATTTTACTGTTCTAGCACCTTTCTTGCCACCCTGATTGGAAATGCTTAACCTCCTCTTCCTTAATCAGTTTGAATTTAATCTAAAATTCATCCTCGGTGAAGGCAAATAGAGTCTGCTGCTCCACTCTTGAGCTGAAAATGATGGCAGGGCATGCAGGGTTTAGCAGGTAAGTGCATTGCAGCTGGGTCAGAGAGACACTCTATTTCTGGTGGCTCTGTACTGACAAGGCTGGAGGCGTCAGCCATGTCCCGTGTGCTCAGTTCCCTACAGGCAATGCACGTGACATTGTGCCAGTGAATCCCATGTGACGCACGGTTGGGGTGCCACAACCCAGAGCAGCAATACAAGTCAGGTCACTGAGGTTGGCAGGGACCTTTGCAGATCATCCAGGTGAACCCCTGGCCAAAGCAGAGTGAGCTGGAGCAGCCTGCCCAGGAACCCTGTTGTTCCCAGGGAGTCATCGCTGTCATTGACCTACTTTTACAGGTGGGGAGGGTAAACCCTGAGCAGTGACTTGGCCATGCTGTGTGGAAGGGGGGTGCGGGTGGTTGGGGTGATGTGCCTGGTGTGACGGTGAGAAGGTGAAGAAGGCCTTGAGGCTGCAAGGCACATATGTGTGTGCTTACTCATTTCAAGAGCTCCTGGTTGCAGTGGTGCTGTCTTCCCATTAAGGAATCAAAGTCACTAAGATCTACAAGACTTGAAGAGCTTTAAGATCAGAACATAAATGCATCAGGGAGATTTGTCTTCTTCTCTGAACAGCTCCTTTACTGTTGGATGTTTTTGTATAGGAATGAGTGGAAAACAAGGAAGGAGAGGGAAAAGATGCAGTGAATTCTGTTTGTACAGTCCTTGGCCTTCTAATCACCAGTAGAAGTCACCTTTCTGCTGAGATCTCCTGTGACAAGGACTCTTGGGAAGTGGTCTCTGCTGAAGGTCAGCCTTTGGGGGCATTTACACCATCCCCATCAGAATGACCTGCTCCATCCTGACTTGCCCACAGAGCAGTCTTACAGCTCCTGCCACAAGGTTTCCTGAAAAAAAATTAGGTCATATTTGTCTGAGCCACATCCTTGTGCCTGCCTGTGCAATGAGCATTCCACTGTGGTAACTCTGTCCCAGCCAGCTGGGAGCATCTTGAATGCCTGGTGGATCTTTCAAGGGGGTGTTTCAGCCAGACCCCGTCCTTGAGAGGAGGTAACGACTGCAGGGCGCTTGCTTTTGAACTCCTCCATCTCCCCAAAACCTGCAGGCCTCCTCCTGGATGAGGCTCCCTCCCGCTGGCTGTGGCTTGCGAGGCGGGAGCTGGGGCTGATTGGCAGCGGTGCTGCAGAAAGCTGCCGGCTGATTTACCTAATCCGTAGTGCCGAGTCACATGCAGAAGTGCCGGCTCTCATTCCTGCTGCAGCTGCGATTTCCTGTGGGAGAGAAAGGGAGGAGCGCGGCCGGGAGAGACAGACAGGCTCTTCTGCCTTGTGGATTGGTGGTCTCCACTCCTACTTGGAGAGCAAAAGGAATTATAATGTCACATTCTGCTTTATTTTCTGTTTATTTCCTCCCTGTCTTCCTAGTGAGGGCAGATAACATACAGATTAACCTCCAGGGACATCCTATCAAGAGAGACATAATTTGCAGGTTCCTAAGAATATGAATTTCCCTGGCAGGAAAACACCTAAAGGACCCTCTCCCTGTAGGATGTAGACATTTTGTAGAGTGTCCAGAGTCTGCAGTGTGTTGTCTCCACTGTGGACCTGGAAGGCTTTTATAGCCCAAATCTGACTCCCTCTTTCAAAGCACCTCACTGTGCTTCTTCAAGGGGTTCAGGACCTGGTGTGTGAATCTGTTCTTTAAATATTGCTCAGCTGATCAGTGTCACAGCTTCTCCTGCATCTCATGGAAAAGAGGAACATAGTGAAAACCAGAACAAGCCAAATTCTGCTGCACTGCTCACACAGCTTGTGAGTTGGGAGTTTGTCCTGTATCCTTTCTTCGTGCCTTCTGCTTTCTGCTGTGACTGATGACTGGGATGAGAACAACTCGGTGTTGTGGATCAGCAAAGCCTTCTGGCTATCTGGACCTGGACCTCCTTTGTGCTCCTGCTGCTCTGGTTTAGCTGCTTAACTTTGATGCTTGTGGGTTGCCTCATTAGGAGGAGGAACTAATGATGGAGCTAGTGGTGCACTCCTCATTCCCAAGGTCACACACCAAGACTGGTTTTGCTGATACAACATCTTTGCTCACAGTTGCATGAAATTCTTGTTAGAACAGTGCTCAAAAAGCTGTTCTTAAAATCTTGGGCAACATAACAGGATTTTGGCCTACCCCTTGCACAAAGCAGGGATGGTTAGATGGGTTGGTCAGGGCCTTGTCTTTTGGCTTCTGGAGATCTCCAGGGGTGAAGCTCCTTCATTCTGGGTCCTGTGTTCCAGTTGACCAACCTTACAGGATTTGCTCTGTTGTGTCAGCTGCTTCTAATTCTATGCCTGTGCACCTCCAAAAAAGAGACATATTGCCCTTCCAGGTGCTGCAGGACTGGTGTTAAAGCCCCTGTGAGTACCAAAGCATGTCCTGTTCTTCTGTCTAGAGACTTTCCCTTGAGTGATCTCTTGCTTGGTGCCTCTTTCTTCCTTTGTTCTTCAGCTCCTTTTCCCATTAAATACATAGGTTTGATGGGGTTTTTGTCTGTGAAAGCTAATGTGGGCTCAGAACTGAGGAAGGAGAGTGGCTGATGGTGCAGGAGTGGTAGAAGACAAGCTGAAAGTGGTACGTAGGACACCTGCTCCTGACCTCCAGCCAAGCCGAGCTGGAGGAGGGAGTCTTAGGGATGACTTTGTCAGATCATCAGGAGAACAGCACGTCTCCGATTTACTTTATAGGTCTTGTGAGGATTTCATGTGCCAGAGCTAAAATAATACATGATTTGTTAAACTGGCTTTTTTCACAGTTGTAGAAACCAGCCCAGCCATTCAGGCGGAGCAGCGGTGAGCAGCGATCAGCATTGGCAGGGTGGCTGTGCTGACTGCTGTCGAGATGCTTTTTCTGAGGAGGCTGGTGGAAACAAAGGAGTTGGAGTGGTAAAGCTGCCCCATGCTGGACCTCACTAGCAGAGCAGCCAAACAGGGAGGGCAGGGAAATTAAACAGGAGCACGAGGACAGCCAAACTGATGGCAGCATGTGTAGGGCAACGTGTTAGAGAAGTGAAAGAACCAATCTGGCTGATTTTTCCGGTAAATTCAACAGATGCCTCCAGGCCACAGGAGTCACGCCAGTGTGGATTCACCTGACCTTTCAGGTGAGCATCTCATGGGTTCAGAGTATTCTCCCCAGTGGACTATGGCAGAGTGCCTGCTCTCTAGGTTTGTTTAAGATTTCCTTTAGTGCTTTGCTAAATACAGAGCTTCTGCTGTAGTGAAGAAGGGAACTGAAATCATGAATAAAAAAAAAAAGTTGTAAAATTTCAGGATCTGGAATATACAAGGAGCAGCCACACCTGTAAAGAGGAATTTTCCTTTGCATATTCAGTCTGCAGCTGAAGTGGGCTTTTTGCTGTCTTTCCTTATTGTAATCTCCTAATTGGTTTTTTACATTCACTCCTCAATCGCTCTAAGCATTAAATTGTGGTGAGTCCCATTAGATACCCTTTTCCATCTACTTTACCTACTTAAGCAAATTTCAAATTAAGATTTTCTTTTTTTCCTACAGCTTCAGCCTTTCTGATGTGCCAAGTAACTTGTGTGTTAGGAGTGCTTGTCTCACAGGCAGTGGGTTTCCCACCTCCCTCTCCTCCTGAGCAAGTCATGGAGAGGACTTGCTGAGCAGGAGCTCAGCACAGGAACACATTCACTGCATTCCTGTCTGATTTGGTCTTCTGAACAGAATTTTGTGTTGTGGTTTTGTTGTTATAAAGGGAGGATGAATGATTCATTGCTGTCTCGCAGTGGAGGGGTCAGTGGGTCGCCCACAGCCACATCTTGTTATCATCTGGAATTTAGTCTGCCGAGGGATTGTTAACCATCTGTAACACACACCGATCATTTCTGCGGCGCTCGTGACCTCTGCTAATTATTTATAAAGGGTTAATTAATAGGATTCTGCTCTAAACACTGACCCAGTGTTCTTTGTTTCTGGTCCTTCAGCTAAAGAAACAGCACTCATACTGAAAACAACAGTAATTTATTCTTGAGAACAAGGTTGTGAGGTGCTGTATCAAAGCTATACGAAAAACTGAATGTGGCGTCTACCTCTTTCCTCTGATCACTGATTTTGTAATTTTATAAAAGAAAGCAATCAAGTTTGTCTCATTATATTGGTGCTCATTGTTCAATTCTATTATCCTTTTAGGCTTTTCTCTTAATGTTTGTTCCACTATTTCAGTAAGGCTTGAAATTAGTCTAATTCCCCAGATCACACTTCTTCCAGTTTTAAAATGTAGATGAAACAGATTAAGATTATTGAGTTCTGAAAATCAAAGAGACAATAAGGTAGAACCATTAATGTGGTGTTTGCCTGTTAAAATAGATTGTTGGTCTGCTCCTGTCAGCCCATTCTGAAAGCAGAAGGAGAGGGCACCCAGCATAATTAAAAGGCAACAGGTCTGCTGCAAGTTAAATGCTTTTTAATGCATCTTGTAGCTCCCTGATAGAACTTGTTGCTTGAAGAATCTGTCAGAGCAAGAAATTTAGCAAGACAGAAAAGCGAGGGGAAGCTTGTTCTGAGTGAGAGCAGTAGCTCTGATTCTGTGGTGGTTGTGACAATCCTCGCTCGCGCAGAGTTGATGTTGTAACAGTGGGTTTACTTGAGTGATGGAGGCTTTCCAGATCAATGTGAATTGATGCAAATTGAGCTGAGGAGAAGATAAATGACCAAGGCTGTTCTCTTTCTTGCTTCGGGAAGATTTAAGGCAATAATTAGCGAAGACAGGAAAATTATTTCTTTTCTTGCGGATGTATTTTGTAAGATATGTAGTTGCAGCCTTCCAGGCTGAGAAGAAGAGAGCTGGATCTTTCTCCAGACCATTCGCAGGGCATGAAAGTTGATGGGACTCCAGGCCACTTCCACTACAGCAGGCTCTGTGCTCTTCCTGAAAGATGCATTAAACTTTCCAGTTCATGCTTTACAAGCCCCACCACAGACTGAGACCACTTGGCAGTGACTCTCTCTAGAGAGCCACCCAAGCTGGCATATCCTGCTTTACTAGGCCCTAAACTGCTTTGTATCTATGAAATATGAATGGTAGGAAGGAGTGTCTTTTATTACACCTGCCTTAGTGGCTGAGCCAGACAGCTACCCTGCCTTTTCAACTCTGTCAACTGTTGGATATAAAACATGTATTTTTTAATTACAAGTGGGAAGATGAACAGGAAATATGAGAATAAGCCTGTTACTCTAATGGGAATTTTGCTATAAGAAATGTGTGCATCTTCAGTGCTGCTTCTCTCCTTCCACTTTGTTATTGCTTTCTAAGCCTTTCCCTTTAAAAATCAGTTTCTTAAGCAGGCAGTTTTTCATGCATCTTACCCATTCTGTCTATTAAAAGATCTTGACCCCTTCATTTCCATCTTTCAGGATAAAAGTAGTAAGTTGTGCCAATTTGGTAGTCAGTGTGTGGAAATCAGTGTCTATGAAATGCATATTCTCTTTGATTGCCTGCATTTAAGCCTGATTGTGATGTTTGGGTGATTTGAACGCAAAGTGCTACATGAAGTATAATAATCTGTTATCAGAGGCAGACAGAGAGAAGGGGAAACAACTCTTTAGATTTTGGTAGAATCCAGAGAGTTTTACACATCATCTTTTCAAATGCTGGCCTGTGGGAATGCCATAGAGCTGTTTAGCAAGAACTGAATCTTGAGATCTCTGAAAGGGGTGAGGCTTTAATGCCAAGAACACTTTTTGTATTTCAGTAAATCCACCTCAGAAGTCGATAAAGTCACACCTTTCACTTGCATGCTATTGGATTCCACCAATCTTCACTGCTGCTAACCAACAATCTGACATTCCTATTGGATGTAATGGAGATGGAAACATGTCTTTTGACAACCTCCAAATAAAGTGGATAATCTGCTAGCCTGGCACCTGCTGCTGAGTGTGTCCCAGAGGCCTTGCACTTGGCCTTTGCCAGGACAGATTTCGTGATCCGTTTCCCCTCCGATGAGAACACGCTCTGATCATGGTCAGATGAGATGGAAACGCTCCTGCTGCCTTGGACTGTCTTGGAGCCAGTGTCCACGCTTCTCTGTGCCCTCCATGTGGTTCTCCAGTGTTGTGCTCCTCACCTGGGAGGCAGTTTCTGCACCCTTAAAATGGTGCCTTGGCTACTAGCCCAGCAGTCCATGGCCACAGAATCTTGAAGTCAAATGAAATAACTTATTTACCCTCTAGGGTGTGACACCGTTGGGCTGGCAGTACCTGGCACCCATCAGTGGGGAGCTGAGGGCACCCTGTTATCCCCTCCCTGGCAATCCTGCAGTGGAACAGGGATGCCCAGTGGGATTGCTGCACTGCCTGTGGGGTGGACGGAGCCTCCTGCTTTCCCAGGCATTTCACTGAAGCTGTGCTCAGTCAGAAAGGTGAAAATGCAGATGTTGTTTTTAATCACTAACTTACATCTTTGAAAGCAGGGAAGGGATTTGTCACTTCTCTTCCATAGTACTGAGGTTGTTGCATGTAGAGTCCCACCTGAATGTGGGGTTTCCCAACATGCAGATGCTGTGGGAGAAGGAAGGGATGAAGTGGGATCTGTGACTCTGACTCCCTATTTTCCCTCTACCTCTGCGTGGCTGCTGGTGATTTAAATTGTCAGTTTAATGCATCCATCCATTTAATTCAAAAACGTGTTTAAAGAGAGGAGAAAGATGAGGGCAGACCCCTTACATGAAGTGGGATGTTTGCCTTGCAGAATTCCAGCTTTACTGTTTCCCAATTGAGGCCCAGTGATGACTCCAGTGGATGGGAGTCACAGGCTTTCCTTTGTGTGATAGGCTGGAAGGTCTCTAGGCTGGAAACTCTCTCCTAGACACATATGTGGGTGTGTGTGGGTGTATTTGGATGTGCATGGACACTGCCTGGCACAGCAGGGCTCTGCTCTGGGGAGCTCTGGAGACTGTCACAGCACAAACCCACTGCAGTATTAGTAGAAAGAATGTGATTTGCTTGTCTCCAGGCAGCTGTGCCCAGAGGTTTCCTTGTCTTCTAAGAAAGAATGGTTGTTGCAGTTTTAGGGCAGTGCTCTCAATCTCTTAAGTAAATTACCAAGAAAAATGGTTGCTGCTATTTTTTTCTCCCTGTGCTCTGCTAGTTCCGTTCAGGGCAGTTGTGTCGGATTTCCTTCGTTTTATCCTCTTGTTTTTCAGCATGTCTGCTTTTTTCCTTTCTCTTTGTATTGAGATTTGTCCTTTCTTTTATAGAAATTAAAATGCCACATCCCCGCTGATCTGAGACTGAAGCAAAACTGGGACTACAGATAGTTTGTTTCTAATTGAGATTTGAAAAATATTCCTCAATAATGCTTTCAGCTATTATGCGTAGGAATATTTTGATTACATTTCTTATGGCAAGCCCACGTTCTGCCATGGCAAGAGGACAAGTGAGAGCAGTATTTCCACCATGAGGTGTTAGTCCTGAAGAGCAGGTGGCTCAGGGTGGAAGGCATGATACATGTGCACATCCATGGCTGTGTGGTGTGTGAGCAACATGTAGAGGTACATGGTGATGTAAAACACTGTCAAGTTTGATTACCCACACTAGGCTTTTTTCCTTTGTGTAGCCTTTAGCACCTCTGAGCTCCAGCCCTTTGGGGATTTCCTGAGCACCAGGCAAACATCCCTGGTGCCTTTGCATCATTTGCAGCAAAAGCATCCTGGAAGATGGGCCCAAGACTTTGACAGTAGGGCTGTGGTTTTGCAAAAGACAACTGAGAAAAGTCAGACTTAAATTATTAAGCCTAAACTCCCTGCCTGGAACAAGAGCTCAGCTGGAAAACTGGTAGGAGTCTATAACTAAAAACAACCCACCAGCTGGAAAATGCGACTGCAGTGTGAGTGTCCAGTATGGGCGGGCAGGAGGGGAAAACTGCCAGCAGGAATATTCTGGGAGTATTCATGGAGTTAAACATGCATTGTAATGTCAAAATACAGACGGGTGTGGAAAGGCTGAGCAGCTAACGGCGAGCTCAGTGCTCCTAAATCTGCAGTTGAGCCATAAACAAGCGGAGCCCGATGTCCATCGGCAGCTTGGCTTGGGAGTGCCTGGTGTCTGCGCACGGCTGAGCTCGGCACTTAAACGCCGCCGTGCAGCTGGCTCTGGGAGCGAGGAGGCAGGCAGTGACAGACAGTTAATGCTGAAGCAGCTCTGCCATTTGGGCAGGGTTCAGATGGACACCAACCCATGAAAAGAGCTAAATTTGGGGAGCAAAAAGAGCATCTGGATGCCTGACGCCATCAGGTGCTCTGTGAAGGGCAGACAGGAGTGGAGACTGGTGAGAAGTCTGCTTCTCACCATAAGCATAAGAGCATAAGACATGATATCCCAGCATTGTGACTGATTAACAGTGCACAGTGAGCTGCCGTGCTGCCCCCGTGTCATCCATGTCCCTTTTTGCTCTGTAGAATGGGAGAGACATGAGCCAACAGCTCGTAGGCTTTGACAGCTCCCTTGGCTGCTTGTTACTCCTTGAGTAGTCCAGGTGCCATCCTGGACATCAGGGAGCGAATCTGTGTGTCAATGCAGAGTAACTGAGAATCTGCCAGAGGCAGCTCCTGGCAGAGCTGAGACCGGAACCTCAAGGCCTGGAGCGAAGACTTGGAGTCCTCCAGGGCAGCTGGACCAGAATGACAGGCTTGTGTCTGTGTCTGAAACCAGCCCCTCCAGAGCCTCCAGTTCAGCTTCCTGCTTCTAAACCAAGTGCTTGTGCACGCCTGGCCTCCTCTGCCCTCCTGTCCAAGCTTCATCCGGGAGGCTGAAGGCTGAGCGGTGCTGGAAGGGTTTCCCATACCCTCTTTTAAAAAAATTGTACTTGCACGTATGGGTTGTGTTCTCTTATGGAACAAAGTGTCCTTAATAATAACTGTCTTTTTTTCCTACATCTCAGTGCTCCAGTGTTGTGTCCCTCCAGGGTCCCCAGTGTCAGCCCTCGGTTTCTCCCTCCATTGACTTGCTTCCCGTGCTGGGTTAGAAAGCAAAGAGATGGAGTGTGGCCGGTGTGAGTGCCACTGCCAGGGCAGGGAGCAGTAGTGCTCCTGCTGCCTCTGGGTGCAGGGCTCAAGACCCCTCCTTTCCCCAGAGCCAGGCCTGGCTCTCCTCCAGTGTTCCCAGCATCATGTGACAAGCAGGCAGGAGGCAGCACAGGCAAGTGTATTTGTCATTTATTTGCTCAGCTGGGCAGTGGAGGGTGAGTGAATCCATGATTTTCATATCCTTCTTTTTCTGGCTAAAAGATCAAATTTACATAGAATAAATTTGTGTTCCACGCAGTAAAAACAAGTGTAGCTGCCTGAGTGCGTGTGCAGGGCGCTGCCTGCTAACTAGGGCGCTCAGAGGAGCTCGCTCCTGTCTGGAGGCAGGCAATTACTCTCAAGGTTTGTTCTTTTTAGAACAAACCTTTGCAGGGAGCAGGGGAAGGAGGCAGGCGCTGCAGGGAGAGGGACAGTGGCAGCAGTGGCTGCTGCTGCAGCTTTTGGCTGACTGTGGGGAGGCAGAACCCGGGCCGGGCTGCCCAGGAGGCCTCCCATCCTGCATCGGGGAGGGCTGGAAGTCAGTAACCCTAAAACACAGTGATTTGTAGAGCAAATGGCTGAAATCTGCTGGAGCTGCAGGAGTTTGGGAACTGCTGAGCATCATCAGCTTCTCCTCGAAATAAGGCCTGTGGGGCCTGTTTGACCTGTGGGTGTTTGAGGAGGAACTGCAGGAAGATGCCAGAAGAAAATGGGATGTCTCAGCCAGGAGGAGGAAGGCCAGGACTAGGGTGCAGAGCCGGGAGCAGCCTCACCTCAAGGCTCTCCCCAGATCTTCAGCTCTGCCCTACTTTGTCACTCAGCAGCCTCTTCCCTCACAGCAGTTCATCTGTTTACAGCTTTCTCTCTCAAATCATCCTGCCACCTTCAAGCATGAAAACTCTTCTTGAGGAGTGCAAAGCCACTGTGCCCTTGTCAGTCAAGTCTCCCTGGAGTGTTCAGATGGAGAAGGAATGGCTCTTACCTCTCCCCCAGCCCCGTGAGTGTGTGTGCTCAGTGTTTCCCTGCCAGCAGGCATCCCCCAGCACTGCCCCCCTCCCAACGTGGGTTTTCCTTGCGCTGAGTCTGTCTCCCTGCCCACACAGCACCTGACACGCTGGAGCTGAATCAGAGCACTGCAAATCCCCACTGGAGAGCTGGGCTCTGGCAAGCTTTACAAGTCTTCCCCTGGCCAGGGCTGGACTGGGAGCTGTACCCATGGGGCCACATTGCTGCCCTGTGCTGTGTGTCTGAGTGCAGGGAGGTTGGTCACCAGGCCAGGGGCTTTCCCTGGCCATTTGGGAGACATTTCCATGCCCCTTGCATGGTGCCTGCCTCAAGCAGAGCCCCGGGCAGTGCTGGTTGTGCAGCCAGGGAGGAGGTGACTGGGCTTTCCACATGCTGAGCTACAGCTCAGTCATCCCAGGAGCTTTATCGCCTCTGTCTGGCCTAAGCCAGGAGCCAGGGATGTCGCAGACACTCATCATTTACCTCTGCTCACCTTGCAGGGATGTTCCTTGTCCGTGTGCACCAAGGCTGTGGTTTTACAAACAGCTAAACCCACCAGTTCTTCCCAGTAAGCACCAGCTACTCTGAGTCCTTGCACTGGTGGCCCTTCCCTGAGCTGCCTGGACTCACCAACCACACTGATGCCCCTTGATTTGTTCTGCTTGAATGGTTTTCTTCCAGCCAAGCTTTCTGGATCATCAGGAGTCAGCACATGAAGGAGGCCAGCAGAAGTAGGGAAAGGGAACGGGACCATCCCTCCTGAGTTTTTAAGCATTCCCGTGGTCAGCTGAGGAGCAGCAAAGAGAATTTCACTGCTTATTAAGACAAAGGGTCAGTCAGTGGTGGGCCAAGGAGAGTACAGCTGCCTTCAACAAACTTGTGTTTGCATGTCCAATAAAGTGAAGCCTTGCTGCTTATAATGCAGGGCCAGAGGGCCTCATCTGCTTGATCTTCCTGGTTAGGGGTGGCCCGTAGCAGATCCCCACTATAAGGTCATGCAGGCTTCTGAGCAGTTAGTGACTGTGCCTCTGGTCCAGGTGTGGTGTCCAGACAGCTCCTCATTTTGGTGACAATGGTTGTGATAAGGAGTGAGCTCTTCAACTGTATCAGTTTATTCCAGAGCTGTGTCTGGCCATGGAGCATGGAGAGTGATGTGACATGTGCTGCAGGGCTTGTTTTGCTTTCTGCTTCCTTGCTGTTGCTTTCACACCTGTTTTGCACAACCCCTTGCTGCTGAAAAGATGCCAGTCATCCCTCTGGACCTCCCTGTGGGCCCAGGGCATTGCAGCCCTGGGAAACAGGCCTGAGAGTGGAAGTTACACCCCACTGGGTGCTCCCTGCACCACAAAGGTCAGACCACTGCCAGCAAATGTTGCCAGTACATGTTCCGTGCTGCATGGGCTGCTCCACAGGGGCAGGTCCAAGCCCAGGGCAACCCGCAAAGGGAAAACCTCCCTGAGCTCCTGCCTGCTTAGCATTGAGTGATGCGGGTCCCAGCCCCTCTTCCCCAGTCATTACGCAGTGATTTATGATGTCTGGGATGTGCTGTTCCATGGATAACGCCCTTGTTGCGGTTCAGCGAGTTGTTCGTTGGATTGATTGATTGTGTGACAGCGTCTGGGAGCTCTTTTGAACCTGAGGATGCTGCAGAAGCTCCTCTGTTGCTGACCACTGAGAGAGGGGAAGCTGTTCACGTGCCAACGGGGGCATTTTCACAGCCCTGTCTGGCACATCACTCGGAGCTGGTGGAGGTAAAATCATGGCTGGAGGGATAACAGAGGGATAGGGGATAACCCTATTAAATGGGGACTGCCTGGCCCCCAGACACACCACTGTGCTGGGGAGCCATGGCTTGGGTCCTGCCTCTGCTACTGCCCCCCGGGCAAACTTGGACTTGTTTCTAAATATATAAAGGGGACCCATAGGGTAAAGCTCTTCCCTGTCCTCTGCTGTGAGGATAAATTCATAAATGACTGTGAAAATTTCCAGCCCTGCTGCGAAGGGCTATGGAAATACCTGGAAAGGACAATAAATTTCCAAGCTGTGAGTATTGCTTAACCTAAGCTGCTTTCCATGGTCTCTGCACTGCAATACTGTGGTTTCGGAATCACTCTACCATTTGTCCTTCAAAGAGCACAGCAAGGAAAAGAGTTTCTTTCCCAATCCCAGCATTTATTCTGCTGGTGCCGGTCCGCTCCTCTCGTTTTAGATAGCATTTCTGTGCTCCATCTATCAGACCTCTGGGTGCCCTGGAATCAATCAGGAATTCCAGCCTTGTGCCTGCTAATTGCACGGCAGTTTGGTGGCTGGGAGCTCTTCCAGCTGATGGATGGTGTGCGTGGAGGTTTTGCTCCATCTGAGTGACACCCCACAAGCAGCACAGCATCATGTGCCTGCCAGCATGGGGGGGCGAGGGTAGACACTTGCACAACAGCAAAGCAAGCCGTGTGTGCACAGAGCTGTGACCTCACTGCTGCTGGGGGAGCATTTAGGCTGTCACTGTGGGAGCTCTGGCTGTCAAAGGGGTGCTGGCTTGGCCAGAGCACTGCACAGACTCGTGCATGATGCTGATAGCCAAGGACAGACCCTGCAGGCATTTGATGGGTTGGGCCGGGTACAAGGAATCAGTGTTCCTCTGTGGCGTGAAGACTCTGAGGAGCAGCTACGCTCTGACAAAACTATCTTGCACCCGTCCACAAGAAGCTGACCACGATGGCAGCGAAGCGACACGCAGCCAGGTCCATGTCCAGCCTTGTGGAATCCAAGGTCAGTGGCTGGACTCAAAATAGCTCCAAGGTCTGCATGGCCTCTGTGACTGTCCACAGCTGCCCCAAGCAGTGTTCTAATAGCCTGGCGTGTCTGGCTGGTGGTGCCTGTCCCAGCACGCCTTGGAGAAGCCTTCCTGCATCTGTAAACAAATTTGGATCTGAAGGTGGAGTGTGCCAAAGTGACAGGTTTACCCTTCTGAGGCACTTTCATTTTGCAGGTTTGACTTGACGTGTCAGGCAGCTCCTCGGATGGTAACCTGAAAGGGTATTATAGGCGATGCTGTAGTCCGGGTGACATGTTTAATCTTTCATCTCTTCCAGCTAATGTGTTTCACTGATCAGTTTGCCAGGCAGAGCGGCCTCGCTGGCGATGCCAGGTCTGAGTTCCTCTCGTCTGCCTCTCATTCTGCACGCGCTGCCACACGGCTTAACAATTGTGTTTTTCATGAATAATTTGTTCTCTCCACGTCAGGCAGTCTGTGTCACTCTGCAGCCGCCGGCTTTGCAGAGGGGAGTAGCCGAGTGAAGGGAAGAGCCGGTACCGCTGGTCCTGGGCGAGCCTGCCCTGTGCCTTCCTGCGCTCAAACCGGGGGCTCAGTAATTTCTCCTTCAGAGCAGCGTCCTTTGCTGCCTGCATGCCTGCTGTGTGCATCTCCCTGTTGGCTGTGCTGTCTCCAGGAGTGATGTTTCAGTGTTAAGTGGTGAGGCAGATGTTGTGCCCTGCCCCAGGAGAGTGCCCAGGTCCTTGCTTGTGGGGGTGCGTTGGAGGGCAGTGGGGACCGAAACAGCCCTTGTCCCTGTTGTGCTGGCCTGGGAGTTTGCTCTTTAGTTATCCTCCAGCTCCCAAGGCTGACAAAAGTTCACTTTTGAGAACAGCACCCACCCTGATACCCCTGGCATGGGCATTTTGTAGTGGGTGCTCAGTGGGGGCTCTCTCCAGTGCAGCTTTCTTTAGTGAGATTTCTTCCAGCACAAGTGAATCCCAATGCTCTGGTCCCACCAGCTGCTGCCTGCATGGCTTTCCCGGGGATGGGCTGTGTCCCAAGGCAGCCGAAGGAGCTGGTTCAGCCCTCATACTTCAGCAGAGCAGATAACAGCTTCGGTGAACTGTGTTATTTGCCCTGGAAAATTCTTGTTAGCACTCTGCTATTGACAGAACCGCGCAGAATTTGGATGTTGGCTTTGCTCCTCACAATCCTCAGAGCAGCAGCCCAGTGGCAGCAGAAGCCATTTCATGTTTTCTCAGGAAAGCCCCCCTGCCAGAGTAAAGCAGGAGGCAGCAGGTCAGGCAGGGGCTGGCAGGACTGTGGGGTCTGCCCGAGGCCCTGGCCCTTGAGGTACAGGCAGTGGACAAAGCAGTATTTCGGAGGGACGTAGTGCTTGCCAAGCCCTTCCTTGGGAGACTGGTGCGGGATTGTTTCTCCCAGGGCATTTTCTGACTTTTCTCCCGTCGTGTTCCAGCATTTCATCACAGGCGGCTTTTACAGCCATTCTTCCTTCCAAAAATACTGGAATTAGCCTATTAAAGCTACCCCCTTTTAATATTCCTCTGGAGTACCAGCATCTGCCAGCAGGTTCCCTCCATGAGAGAGCCCTGTCCCTGTCCCAGCACTGCCTGCTGTGCTTCAGCACCTGACCCAAAATCCATGAAAGACAAGGTGAAGATTTCCTGTGGACCTTCTGGGCTTTCAGTCAGGCTTTCAGTCAGGCCCTAACTCATTTGTGTAGCATGTGATACTGGCCAAATCTGATATAATCATGTTTTCACATGTGGGGAAACTGAGGTCTAGAGTGGCCGATTCAGGGTATGGATCCAGCCATGTGGGAACTCAGTGCCTAGGCTCTGCATATCCCAGGAGCAGCACCGAGGGAAAGCCAGCCCAACTATTAGATGAAAAGAGACGTATTTTTGCAGTCAGGAGGATTAAGGTTCTCTTCTCTCTTACCAGAGCTTTTTAATGGCTTTGAAGCAGGACTTTGGCCTAAAAAGCCTTGCTCCCATATTTTGGATGACCCTTAGGTGCTGTGGCTGCACGGCCGGGTCGGAAGCTCAAAGACAGACCGACGCAATTGGGTGCGTCTTGGATAACAGCCCATGGGCTGTCATTTCTGTTGGCTTGTGATACTCGGTGCATGTTTTCAAATACCAACTGGAGTTGTTTGCAAATGCCTAGTAAATCCCAAAATAGCCCCAATTTACTGAATTTTGTGAATAGCATTCAGCCCACTCCAGCTACAATAGCAGCCTCCTCCGTGCCTCGCCGGAGCTTTGCCGAGGTACAATAGTGAGAGGGGCGAGGAGTGAGGCTGGGCGAGCAAATGTTATTATTCCAGCTTGCTGCACAAACAAAGGATGCGATTTGTTTTCCTGGCTTCTAGAGCATTTTATTTGTATCTGCTCCGATTCTCTCGCTGCATTCCTCGGTTTTCTTTTGTGGCTTTCCGCTCTTTGGGGACTCATTGTCCTGGTGAAGCGTGGTCCCTTTGGGATGACGCTCCAGAGAGGGAGGACTGGTGCTGGGATGTGGATCGCCTCTCCCTTGCGTGTGTGTGGGCTGTGGAGGATGTCAGTCTGCGAGCATCCTTTCTGCTAACCCACAGTGGCATGTCCTCAGTTCCCTGAGCTCTCTGGGAAGTCTGGCAGTTCAGGGGCTGCCATCCCCTCTCGCCCCAAGCTCCTCTTGCTACTCTGTTTACATGCTGGAAAGTTTATCTGCTGTGGTTTCTTCCCAGAGTCCAGCAATGAGATGCTGATGAGGAGTGACAGGAAGGTCACAGTGCAGGGGATGAGAGGGTGAGGAACACGCCCCGAGCTGGGCTCTGCGTCTCCAGTCTCGCTCTGTCTCTGCCCAGCACAGCCTTGCTGGGGCAGTGGAGGCATCCTTAGCTGAGCTTGGGGTGGCCCTTCCTGTCCCCAGGATGTCTGCTTCATGTGAGACAAGTCTTTAAGGCTCTTAAAGGTCCTTTATTTATTAATTTTTTGTGTTTTATTTCTCATTCTGCTTCTGGGTCTATGGGAGTGTGTGATGAGCCTGAGCGAGCTGCTGGGGACAGGAGGATGCCAATAACCCCTGCTCCTCTTCCCTGATGGGGGAATTTCCCTGTCCCACCACCTGACCCGTAGATCCTGTGCTTTCCTTGTTACAGAGAGTCTTGTGAGAGCATGGTGAGCTGCAGAGGGAGGTGGGCAGCCCTGTGCTCCTCCCCATGCGTGCTCAGAGAATCAGTGTTGCTCGAGGTGGGGACAGGAGGCAGGGCTGCTCACATGCTGCACAAACCATGGGGCTCAGCACAGCCCAGAGGCTGCCAAGCCACAAACCTCAGTGTGAGCATGGAGATGTGTACAAGTATGATGGGATGGGTCTTGCTCTGGGGGTCAAGGCAGAGGTGGGACACACCACAAAGCCCCGAGATGCTCAAGCCTTATTTATTTATTCTGGGAAGGGAGCACTGGGTGCTGTGCTCCCTCTCTCCAGCACTGTCTGAAGGCTCAAATTGAGAGTGGGATTAGAAAGGGTAAAATTCGTTAGCATCTTAAAAATAAACCCAAAACCATTGCTGTCTCTTCAGATTTGCTGTAGGCTGATGGACTATTGGTCCGCACCAAGCAGTCTCTGCCCGGCGGAGACCTCTCGGAGGCTGGCTGGGGTAGTTGCAGGCACAGCGCTCAGCATTCGTATCCGAGCTTGGCATCTGTATCTAATCGGAAAATAAGTCACTATATATTTCATTAAACCGGCTGCTGCTGCTTTTATTTGCTTAGTTTGAATGATGCTCTGTTCCATTGAAAACCAATTTGTTTTAGAAAAATGGCCTGTGTTAGCAGCCCACGTGCTTCTTGGCCCGTCCTGCCTTGTCCCTCCCTCCATGGGACACACTTAGCAGTGGGGCTGAGCTGTCCACCCACCTGGCAGGGGATGGGACAGGAGGAGGCAGCCCCGTGGGTGACATCCTGTCCTGGGACACATATCTGCATGTCCTGGCTGTGCAACAGCCCAGAAACCTTGAACAAATCACTTGCAAATGGTTCAGTCCTTCTGTTCTCTGTCTGTAAAGGAGAGATGGAGCAGCAAGTCTAGAGGTCCCTGGGTTGCCGTAAGTACCTGTAGGTAGGTGGGCTGACAAGATTTGCCTGTAATTTGGCCAAAATGAGGTGAGTGGGCTGGCTTCACCACTTTTACTGCTGGAAAGCTGCCTGAAGTAATTGCCTGTCCTGCTGTGCTTGGCTTCGCCAGGTCTCTGTGACTGTGACACAGTCTGAAAACAACAGCAAATGAAACCTGTTAACTTTCCCCACAGAACCCTGCCCCTCCTCACTGAATTGGGAAGTTACAGGAATTGTGTTTTAAAGCTTCACGCCACAGCCGTGAGGGGTAGCAATGTACTCCCCCTGTAAATTGGAACTGGCGAGTCTCAGGTTGTCCCATGGCCGAGGGGTTGTTGCTTTGCAGAGGAAGCCCCCAGGTCCTGCCCAAGGCAGGGAGAAGGGATGGGCCGGGAGGAAACCTCCTCCAGCCAAAACCTCGTGCGCTGTTTCCGTGTGTATCTGTTAACATACGGCAATTAGGAAACTTATTTCCAGCACGCTGTTGGCCGTGACAGATTCCTGAACCCCAGCCAGCGCTTCGCGGGAGGAGCTGTCGTGGAAGAGGAAATAATGGGAATCTCGAGCTTTTTATAGCACTACCCATTCTCTCTTGGCTGCCTGCGGGGAGCCTGATGTCCCCAGCACCACGCACGATGGGAACCCACTGTGAGTGGGTGGGGAGTGGGACCTGGCTCCAGGGGAAGGTGGGAGCCAGCATTCCTGCTGGGTGGAAAGGCATGAGATTGAAGCAAGCTGGTTGCCCACTCATCCAAAACTTGTGTGTGTGAGGATGCTTCCCCATCCTCACAGCCAGCAGCTCCCTGTATGCTTGCTGCCTGTAAGGGGAGAGGGTAGTGGGGAATTTTTAGAAGTCAGTGGTGATTTTGATGCCTCATCTGTTTGGTGATTCAACTGGAGATGCTGCAAGCATACCTGGTTCTCAGACTGAAGTAGAGCTCTGCTGAGCGTGTGAATCCAGGTCCTGAACCCCGCCCAGTTGCCTAAAAAGGTCTCTAGAAAAAATTCAGCCTTGCACCCAGGTGATCAACAGAGACTGAAAATACCTATTTTATCTTTTTTTTTATACTTCAAGGCTTTAGGACTCTCCTAGCTGGCTGCGAACCTCACAACCAGGAGAGGAAGAGAAACCCTCCTCTTTTGTCCCAAACTGAGTCTGTCTCTCCACACTCACTGTCTTCTCAGTCTCTTGGATACCCCATTTTTTTAAAGCTAGTCCCTCCTTTAACCTTTCTCTGCCCAGGCAGGGCTTGGCTGGAAATGGGCAGCACAAAGACAGGACTGTGGCAGGAAAACATGAGCAGTGGTGATGGGAACAGGTCAGTGAGCTGGGGCTGGGACCTGCTGCTGGACGAGCTGAGCAGTACTGAAACAAATGGATATGAAGTAGCAGTTTGGAATTTAATTTTTTTAATGATAATTTAATTCTTTTTTTTACATTAACCTAATTTGCTACAAGAGCAAAGGCTGGGCAGCAAAAAGGGAAGGAAGCAAACCTCAGACTGATGACAGGAAATGGTTTTGATGATTGTGCTGGCTATGGAGGTGCTGTGGCTGTGGTTAAAGGCATGATCAGGTTTACAGCAACTGTGGGCAGCTGTGGATCATGGATGTCCATGGATCCAGGAGGAGCTGTTGCTGGAGGCCAGCGAGTTTCCTGGGGCAGATTTAGAGCTGCAGGAGGTATCTCAGACCAGAACCTTCTCTTTGCTAGATGCAGCCTCCTGGTTGCTGCTGCTGATATTGCCTGGAGATAAAGTGCTCTCTGCAGTTTTGGGAAAGGACAACCCCATCTGATGTCCCTGTGCTGTTTCTGCCTCCCCTTGCGTCCAAACATACGTGCTGTTGGTGCGAGGGAAAAGGAAAAACTGGTTCAGAGCATGTGATCAGAAATGTCCTGGACCAGCTCTGCATCTCCTGCTTCCTTCCACACCTTTTCTGTACACCTCAAGGTCATTGGGCTGCTGCTTTCCACAAATTGCATTTTCCATTCCCCCTCTTGCTCTCGTGTTCAGCCGAGTCCAGCCACTGTGATTAAAGCATCCAGGCTCTCGCTGCAATGGCCGAATGCCTCCAAGTGCTGGTTTCCTTAAGGCACTCAGCCTTGTCACCCGGACAGAAGCTGATTTACCCTGCAGATACAGGTGGGCATCTGTTAAACATCATCACATCCCAAATGCACCGGCTAATGAGCCCTTTCTCAAGGGCATCTCCCCCTTCCCCATGTCTGGCTGTACCCCTACACTTTCCCATCCCCTCAGAGTGAAATCCCTGGAGTACAAGCACACACCACGTGGTCTGCCTTCAGTTAAAGCACGTTTGCCTGTTGGTATTTCAGAGATGGAAATGACCACAATCCAGAGTGTTTAAATTAGGGGTGGCAGTGCAGGAATGTGCTGTCATGCTGGTTACCAAGGGTTCTTTCAGTGTGATGCTGGGATTCGGGGATGCCGGTTAAAGAGCATCCCTCTTTCATCCTGACTTTGAGTGGCGAGGACAGAGCAGGCTTTGCTCGGCAGGAAGGCAAAGAGGAGGAAATTGTATTTATTGGTGTTAACTGTCAGTATGGGATAAAAGACCAGCTGGATTCATAAACTGTGTGTAACACACCTTGGGGACAGAGAAATCTTGGCTGCAACACAGGAGGGAGTTTTCCTCAGGACTTCATAGGCAGGGCCAGAGCTTGTGAGACCAGAGCTCTGCTGGTGCTGTGGGAAAGGATGATGAGACAGTTGAGCTCTCCTCTGTGCTTTCTGGGGGTCCTGGGGAGCTGCAACCCACCACACCAGCCCTGGAACACCATACTGGGGTTGTAGGACGTCAGCCCATACAAAGCTCTGAATCCTGCTGGCCTCTTTCCTCTGCGTCCTCCTGAAGGGAGGAACCCGTGGGTTATAAAAGTGAAATATAAACTGTCATTAATTGTACTGGTGGTCTCCATGATTCAAGTATAAATGACACCCTGACATCCATCTGAGCCAACAGCTGGCTGTCAGGAGGGGAGAGAGCACAGCAGGGTTTTGGGAGGAAACTGATGCCAGATTCAACTCATCCCTGAATGGTGCCCGAGCACAGCACAGGAGGAGGGTACCAACAGCCCTGAGCTGTCCTCTTGCAACCCACAGTGAGACAACTGCTCCAGAAGCTCCTCCACAGTGCTCTCTGCAGCTGTGGTAAAACAAATTACCAGTAAAAATAATAACAAATGCCAGCCCAGCCATGCTGCAACATAGCACATAAATCCCAGTGCTCCCGCTGGGCTGAAACTGCTGGTGCAAAGGCTGGGAACAGCCCCTTAAAGTGCAAATTGTCATCGATGATGTGGAAATGGCCTGGTTGTAGCCTCTTATCCTCATTGTCTCCACCTGTATTGTAATTAAGAGGGCTAAGTGTTCCTTTCCCCGCACTGGGGGTGATGGAGCTGACTTGTGGTTTTGGGGAGCAGCACACAGCTTCCCAGAGATACAGGTAGGGCATGGCATTCTCAGCATCCCAGCAGCACAGATCGACTGTACTCATCGACAGGTTTCCTCCTGGTATCCCGTAGTCCCTTCACTTCTCAGCACTTCCCTTGGATTTTCTACAAATATTGGCTGGTCCTCACCTCAGCTCTCATTATTAAAATGGGTGTTTTTCTACCTGGCGCTTTATTTTTGTGCCTGTGGCATTCACACGAGCGCTGTCTTGGGAGTCACGGCTGCTTTTGGGGGGAAGAATCGGGGTGAAGGGTGGCAGCATTTCTTCATTACCTTTTTGTCCTTCAGTATTGGTGAGGCTGTGCTGAGGCTCGTGCTGGGGGGCCGTGCAGCCTTCGCCTCCCGCGCTCAGCCGTGTGTGCGCGCACGTGGCTGTGTGTGCTGCTCGCCGCACACTCGCACAGCTGAGCTGCTCTCTGAAAGGCTCAGCTGCTTAATAGCAGCTGCTCCTGGGGTCGGGGTTGTTCTTACATGCAAGAACAAGCCCTGCTTCCCTGCTAGAGAAGGTTTTTAGCGGCAACCAGTTTTTGCCCAAAGCCTTTTTTGTTACCTGTGTCTGGAAACACCGAGAGAGCGGGTCGCTGTTTTGCCTGCCTGTCTGAATGCCATCAGAGAGGATTTTGCAGAGGTAGTTCCCCAAGGATTTTGCTAAGTGCTCTTCTTCCTAATAATTTTTCCAAATGCCATTTGTACTCCGAGTAGGGTTTTATTGCAAGCATTAACAGCACAAAGAGTGTACTGTGGCTCCTTCTTGAGTTAACTACTCAAGCTGTTTGAGTTTGAAACTCATTTTTGCTCTTTTGTGCTGAAGCTGACCGTATTTCATAACAAGATCTGCATTTGCAAGGGAAGTGGTGTTGGGGAGGACCACACTGTTCTGTGCTGATCCCTGCAGCCCGTTTCTCTCCGTGCCACTCCACGCTGCCGTGCTGAGAGCATCACGGGGCAAGAGAGATGAGTTGCACTGATGAGAGGGTTTGTTTGGGGTGGGTTGTTTTTGGTTGAGAGCTGTACTGAGTCTCACCAACTTTTCAACCAGGCACAAAGCATGGAGAGTGTCGCTGACATTGTCCTTGCTGACCTGAGCTGCTCCCATCCCATCCGTGCACATGTGGAAGGCTCTGCAGCTGGCCGCTCTTCCTCCAGATCCTGTCTGCAGCATGTTACAAGCCTCATCTCTGATTAGTATTGTACTATCTTATTTTTGTTAAAAGTAACAAAAATTGAAGCCCAGCCCCTGTTCTGCGATGTGAGTAGCATTTAAAGTTGATGATGATTGCAGTTCTTTTAGCCTCTTTTGTTGCACAGGGTGGTTTAGTATGTTTACCCACAGTATTTTTGGCATGTGGATTTCACAATTTGTTTAGCAATGTCAATACCATCTGGAGCATCGTCTATTTAAAGTACATTAGAGAGATGAGGAACAACCTATCATATTTTTCCATAGGGTGCATCAAGATTGGAAATGAGAGTCATTGAGAAAGGTTTAATGGGAAAGAGACGCTCGCTGCACTGCACGCTTGTCTCTTATCGCGAGTGGTTACGGCTCTGGTGCCATTCCTCTGCTGCTTTTCCTGATTGTATTGTGCCACTGTATAATATCTGCCTTGAAAAGCAAACAGAGCTGCCTTAAAGGGAGGAAGAAGGGATGGTGACTTTGACTTATTCCCCTGAATTGAGTAGGATGGTTTGCAGGAGGTGATCTGTGGAGAGGATATCAGACATGGTCTGTTATAAAGGCTGCAGGGTTCCTCCACTGCTCACGGAGGTTAATGGATGCAGTGTAGGGGTTTGATGCCAGTTACTGTGCTTTTGGAATGCTGTGAGCCAGATCTGCTACTGAACAGCCTTTTTGGTGGCTGTGGACCCGACAGGGGAAGGAGTGGGCTCCCATGTCATTTGTCCATGAGCCAGCCCAGCGTGAACACTGAGCCCTGGCTCATGGCAAGCTCCAGCTGCTGAAGGGAAAGGCTCTGGTCCTACTCTGATCCCCTTTGCTTTGAGTAGCACCAGGGTTCAGCCCTCGTTCACAGGCACCTACAGAGCTCTGTGTGAGTGATGGGTGGTGCAGCCCATCTTCACCAGCAGCATTGGGGATCCAGGTAGGGTGTCAGCAATGCTGGCTTCAGAGGTTCCAGAAGTCCTTGGAAGTATTTCTCTGTCCCATGCAGGAATGCTGCTTCTGGTTGTGTCCTTGGGTACATGCATGTGGAGCTCTGCAAGCCAACAAGTTTGGTTTAATTCTCCTGGTGCCAGGGCTGCATTTGGCAGGGATTAGCATCACTGTGCTCTCAGTTAGATCACAGTGTCTGATCTTCACAATGGCACCAGCAGGACAGGCAGCCCTGGCCTGAGCCCCAGCCCCCTCAGAGAGGGCAGCCCCAGGGGGAGGGAGTGTGGTGCTCAGCTCAGCTCTGATGGCTATTTGGCATCAGTGACAGTTGGTGGTGGCTGTTACTCCACCCTGTGAACCCTCAGAGGGGTGTTGGGGAGCTTAATGCACACTCACTATTACTGACAGTTGGGTCATCCACGAGTGTGAACCCTCCTTGCTGCGTGCTCCCAACACCCATTATCCAGAGGAATTTCAGGGAGTGGTGGGGCTCCAAACACCACTCACATCCTGGTGAGAGGAGCAAAGCCTCCAGATAAGCTGGGGACAGAGATGCATGATTGCTCATAGGCTCTCTATCTTCAAAGGTAGAGATGATTATTTGACACCTATGCAGTATTAAATCCAAGCGAATCCTGGCTGGAGAGTCCCTGTGGCACACTGGCCCCTTGGGCAGCTGGTCCCAGCTCAGCGAGATGAGGTCCCTCTGCAGTCCCCATCACCTCTCTGCTGCTTGCACTTCATAAACTGCTGCACTGCTAAAGGGCACTCTCCTGCTCTGCATCAAATGAGACTAATTGAATTTCCCTTTCCCTTCGGTATTTAACGTTATTTTCAGGTCGTGTTGGCATTAACGAGAGCCTGGCCGTGGTTTGCATAAGGATATTTATAGGCACCCATGCAGATGAGAAGTGTCGTCTCCCCGCATCATGTGCCCGGCTTGGACGAATAAATTTCACATTGTTACTTTGAACTGGGTCACCAGAAACTTCAAAAATGTATTCCTCTGATCGTTTTGATACAGGTTACTTAACAAGGGAGATAAACTAGTACTGCCACACAATCGTAGGGAGAAATGGATTTGCAGAGCCCAAGGCAGTGTCGGGGCGGTGGAAGCTGTTCTGATACACACTCTTCAAAGCTTCCTACGTTTTGCCAGCCTTAGCATTTTTAATCATTTTGCTGGCTGGCACTCATCTGGTGAGAGTATCAAAGCACTCCAACGGGCGAGTGTTTCACCACAACCATTAGTACAATCCTGCGCTTGTCAGCCTCTTCCCCTTCAGGAGATTGCAAGCAAAAATCCTTGGTGCTTTTATTCTTATGTAGAGGACAAGCTGTAATTAGTTCTTGCTGCTGCATTTGGAGATGTCAGGTTTATTTGAAGAACTTGGGTTAAACCTCTTGGCTCCAGCCCCTGCTGCCCAAGGTGGGAGAAGTACAGATGGCCCGTGGGAAAGCTCCCAGCTCTTTCTTCGGCCAAAGGAATCTTGACATCCCTGGTACAAGGAAAAGTATGCATTAGCTCTTGCACGTACCCACAGAATCGCTCTCCTGCATCACAGGATGCAGATAAATATCCACCCTTAGGCAGCTGATTGAAATTGAGATCCAGGTAATAATTAAAATAATTGTGTTGACCTTAAACAGAATGGTGACCCACCGAAGGCTTGGCGTGCCAGCTGCACATTCATCACCTCGCAGCCCAAGGTGCTCTGCATTTATTTTAGCACTGGCAGAGTGTGACAGATCCGTGTGACTGGAGCTTGAACACTCGCTGGAGCAGGGGGGGACCAGGAGCCAGCGCTGCTGCACCTCAGCGGGATGTGTCCATGTGTCCTCTGTGCTGCCAGAGGAGGATGTCTGTCCTCCAGCCGCAGCTGCTCCTTTTCCATGGCTAAAAAAGTGATCTGAACCAAACTGATAGAACCCCTCCAAAAACACTTGTTACACCATTGCTGTGCCTTGGTTTTGTTTTGGTTTTCAATGGCTTACTGAGATTTTCAGATGAAACCATCCAAATCCCAAATTTCAGCCTTTTTACACAGCTTAAAATGGGAAAAAATGGTGACGTTCCTTAGTGTGGCTGTACAGTTGTGGTGAGGATCAAATACAACTCCCCCTGAAACATGCAGATGTAGACCCTGCACTGTGGAAGGTGCAGGAGCACTAGGACAGAAGAGAGTTGCTTTCCCTCTGTGGAAGAAGAGGAACAATATCCCTGAGGGATTAGATGAGCCACCCAAGTCACCCAGAGGGACAAGAGCAGAACAATGAGTTCATTCCTGGACTCCCAAGTCCTATTATTTTAATTAGGAGTCCATCCTGCCAGGATTTGATCCTCAGTGATGGGCAGGGCTGGTGAAGCTGCAGCTGTTTTTAGGAAGCTGTTTCAGTCCATGAATTAGCTTTGGACACAGCAGAGTTATCTAGTCTTGGCACCTTTTACCTGGGATAGGGCAATAAATCATAGTTAACTTTAGATGAATCATTTCTACGTATCTCTGTGTGAAGATGGCACAGATTTCCCCACTGGGTTTCTTGTAAGTTGTAACAACTATGTGAAGAGAATATTTTCCTATGAAGGAAGCTAAGTAGTTCATCTGTGCTCCTGGCTGTCCTCATATGTTTGAGAAGTCTTTAGAAAGCCCGAGAGAAATAATTCCAGATTATTGAAAGCAATTTGTCTTGTAGAAGGCGAACGTGCCTGCATTTAACCGTGTCTCTGCATTTTGGGTCTCGGATTTTCTGGGATGTAACTGTAAGGTCTTGTACTCACCCTGCCTGCTCGGAGCTCCCTGCCTGACAAGGTGGCTTCCTTGCTGCCAGCTGTGCTAGAGGTGAGCTGAGGTGGTGCCTGCATGTGAAACCCGTCTGTCCTGCTCTGGGAGTGAACATGAGCTGGATCTCACAGGCTGAGTGCCAGTCTGCTTCCTGCAGCCACGAGCTGACTTGCTGGTGGGATGCACTGAATGCTGGACCACTTGGCCAGGATGAGGAGGTGGGAAAGCCCAAGGCCACCATGCTGGACTGGCATGGAGGTGTGTGCACCATCATCATTCCTCTGGGAGCACAGTGAGCCATATGATTTCTGGGGTCAGCTCTGACATAGCCACCTCCTCCCAGGCAGCAGGGCCACTGTCCCTGATCCATCCAGAGGAGGATTTATCCTCTTTCCCCATGGACACAAGCAAGGTAGTAGCCACTGCCATGCCCCATCTGCCCAGCTCCAACCCCTCTGGGGCATGGCATGGAGCTGTTTGCTGCTGTGAGGAGCTACTGAGTTCATCAGGAGAAGCTCTTTCCCGTGCAGTGAGCTGGTGTGGGGGCTGTCCCTGTGGGTCCTGATTTGCTGCTGTGCTGAGGGGTCTGGGTGCAGGTGGCCTGGTGGTAGAGCCAGCCCAGCTCTGTGCTCTCACCGAGGGGAGGGGGGCTTGTCTCTCTGACTTGTGCTGTACAAGTAAGTGCAGATGTTTTTGTTTAGAACACGTTGCAATGGGTGTTTCTGTGGTGTCAATCAAACACTGACATTTTCCCAGGGTGAAGCTTGCTGAGACAGCAGTCGTGAGCAGCAGCCACGTGCAGGAGGGTTATTTCTGCCTGGTTTTAAGCAGCTACTGAGAATTAGTCTTTTATATCCAGGACAGTACAGTGTGGGCAGCAAAAGTAAAATTTCAAGCTGCAGGCGCATAATTAGGTTTCATGCCTGGGGACCCACAGCAGAGAGGATGGAATCAGCTGGGCTGAGTCCTCCTCCTGCGTCTCAGTCCAAGGTCGAGGTTCAGCATCTCGGTCTGGGCTCCTCTCTCCTCGCAGCGCCTGTGCCTCAAATTGGGAGGCTCTGTGGAGCCATACCTGCCTTTTCAGCAGGGCCATGCCCTTGCAGGCTTACCCAGATCATAGCTCTGTGGCAGGCAGGGCACTTGCAGTTTGAGGACAGCCAGAGACTGGCAAAGGGTCTGGGAAGGTTCCTGTGGGGAAGGTCCCTCTCTAAAATAAACGTAAGAACGCTCTCGAAAAGTTAGTATTTGCTATCTTTACAAAACCTGAAAAAATCCAGAGGGCTTGCTTCCTCTCCCCAGCAGACTTTAATGAAGGCTCCTATAGAGTGTGGCTTAATCGCTGTGAAATTATCGCTTCATCTGTGTGATATATCTGTGTGTCTGTATCAGATCCCCCTGAGCGGCTCGGCTGTCATGTCAGCTCCGCCACGCTGCCGGGAGTGCCTCGGCCGGCCCCCTCCCTGCTCCCCCTCGCACTTCAGATAACATGGAAAGAATTTTTCAACAGACAGAGAAGATGGTAATCCATAAAGATGGATTTGCATTAGTGTTAACAAAGGCCGAGATGGTGACAAATGAAGGCCTTGCCTCTGCGAGGGCTCTGCACTGGCAGTGGAGCACATGTCCTCCTAGGGATGCTCTGGCCCAACACAGAAGGTGGGGTGTGCTGGCGGAGATGAGGAGGGGCTGCCCGTGTCCTCCTGCAGCCAGGGCTTTACTACTGCTTTACTACCAGCAAACAGGGCTTCAATCCCAAGCTCTTGGCTGTTCCTGTGGTATTCGGCGTGGAAAATAGCATGCAAATCTTACAGGGTGGCAGGTCGGGCTGGAAATAGGATAGAGTTTCTGCCCTGTGTCTGAACTACTTTGCTGTAGTCACTGTAGTGTTATTTTTTAATTCTTCTTGGCTGTGTGCAGCTATACATCTCCTGTTCAGAATAATCCTATTTGTGCTGCAATAACAATAGAATTACTGCAGCGAGCATCAAAGCCCGTGTAGGTCATAAGCGTTTTGTTTCATAATCTCAACGTGGTGATGATGATGATGACCTTTTGCTGCCTGCGTTTCCGTGTACCTGTGTCTCATTCTTATTAAATATCCTTGCATTGAAATCTCTTGCTAATCTAATCTCCCCATGTGGCTGCTATATAATTATCTCATTTTGTAAAATATTGCATCTGTCATTCTTCCCCCCCACCACTTTTGGAGCAGAGGGAGGGTGAGGGGCAGAAGGGAGTGGGGAAGCTGCTGGAGGAGGCAACAGTAATCCCACTTAAATGACAATTTGTACATTATCAGTTTGTAATCACTGCTGTGTGTGCCACCTCTGAGGCACCATGTTCCCGTCCCATGGGAGGCCAGGAAGGGTGGCCTCAAGCAGGAAATGTGCACTGTTTTTTTTGCTTTTTGGGGGGGTTCAAGTAGACTTTCAGCTTGCTCTTTTTGTTCCCCCTGTGGTTGTTGTCCCTGTAAGCATTAATTCCTTGTACAGCTCTGCAACAGGCATGGTAAGCGCAGTTGTTTCCCGCTGACCTTCCCTTCTGGTGTGGGGCTGGGTGCTAACCGGCACTGCTTTCAATCCCTAAATATGGGAAAGAGATTGTCCCTCCCCAAAACGCCTTTGTGCTCCGCAGCAGCCTCTCATGCTGGAAAAAGGAGCTCCTGTGCTGCTCAGTTGGAATGAAGGTGGCTGCTGACCCATCACTGGAGAAGGGCAGCAGCAGGACCCAGAGCCCCTCGCTGGGCAGTCATCTCTCCAAGGTGGCCCAGGGCCCTTCCCCGCAGAGCCCCCTGCTAATCAACAACTTAAAATAACAAAGTGAACACACAGTCGTTGTCTAATAACGAGAAGCTTTGGGGAACAGAGAGCCACAGGGCTCTGTTTTTGTAAACCATCCCCAGGGAAGGACCAGAGCGCATCTGCTCTGGCAGGTTCTTCCTAGAAATAGCAAGTTTAATTAATCATCGTGTTTTCTTTTCTTAAACTATTTAAATTCTTTTTTCCCCCTCAAGGGATAATGCATTGCTGCCTTTTAAATAAGTACCGCAGTTGTAAACTCCTGCCATACTTCTGTCTGGGAGCACATCTGTCTTCTGGCTTGGAGCACATCTGTCTGTGCCTCCCAACCCATTGCTCCCACGTTCTGGCACAGTGGGAAAATCTGTATTTCAGAAAGGAATCACATGGATACTTCCAGGCTGCAGAGGGTGTCAGATGCAGAGTCCTTTATCTTCTAAACCCCCTTATCTTTTAATTCTGAGACATTTTTGTCTGACAGTTCATAAATTAAAAATGTTTCTTCAGTGACTTTTTGCTCCTGTTTCGTATGTATTTCATGTAAAGACTTTCCAGGCATTTGAGTTCTGGGAAGAATTATGCAAAACGAGAAGCTCTGGTTTTATGTTCTTATGGGATGCGCTTGGCGTGCTGCAAACCACGATGCCACAATCAGTGACTGTGCACTTTAAAAATACTGAGAGTTGTGAAATTTTCCTGTAGTCCAAGCGTCGCCCTGAAAACACATCAGATGTGTGGATTTATCACACTCTGCTCTGAGTTGCAGCGAGGTTCAGGTGCTGACCCTGCCCTCGTGCTGCTCTCTGGTGGCTGAGGGCAATCTCGATGTCGCGGTGATCTCTGATCATGTGGTACCTTCAGTGCTGCCTAAGGATGTTTGCACCAGGCTTCACAGGTGTGAGCCGAGTGTGCTGGACATGTGGGTTTATGGAGAGGCGTCTTTATGGCATGCCTTGATCATCTTTGCAGAGATGGACCTCTGGGACTTGGCCAAACCAGCGGCTGGGAAGTGGGGGAGATGCTGCAAACACCTGGTTTGCACTGCCATGCTGTCGAGCCCCTCCATCCATGACCAACAGCCCCTCTTGCCCTGCCTGCTCCAGTGCCCATACAATTGGGTTTGTTGCTGGTTTTCTTTCTCCTCTTACTGCTTCTGCTGTTTCTGTCTCCTCCTTCCCTCTCTACAACACGCTCACAACCTCTGGTCATAGATGGTTTTCACCACCACCTTGTCTTGCTGTAGTTTTTCTTCAGGCACTGCCTGCTTGTTCGTGTCCTGTTTCACCTTCTCGACCTGCCTGTGTTAAAGATTTTTCCCTCTGTGCCCTTCCCATGCTTCTCCCAGCTCTCAAGCCATCATCCTCAGAGTCATTCTGCTGTCAGGCTGCTGGAAAGGCATTTTTCTCTCTTCTGTCTCTGCAAATTGGCTTCTCTGCTTCAAAATACCCCCTTGCCAAGGCCTTCTATTGCTTCCTTGGGCTTTGCTCCTGCTCTCTCTGCCCACCCCGAAATGCATTTCACCATCTTGTCTCGTGTCTCTGCAACAAGTCCCAAAAATACAAGCTGAGCTCCTCGATGGCTCCCACCCCGAGTGGGTTTTGGCTGTGCTGTTTGCCTGCGTGGCACGCCGGGAGCAAAATCCATCTCCCGTAGGCAGCTCTTTGCACCTCTGTGAGATTTCAGAGAAAATAGCGCTGCGTATGTATTGATAAGGTGTACGGAGCAGAGAGGACAATTGAATTGCCGTGAGTGGCACATGCATCAGTGTCCCTGACAATCCGGTAATTAGCTGGCATAGCAGAGCGAGCCGCGGAATGAGCCCGGCAGCTTGTTTTCAGACATTAAGGGCTGACTACCAGCGAGTACCTGCTTCCTGCTCTGACATCTGGGTCTGCAATGAGACCTGATGGCTGCTTCCCTGTAAAGTCACTGTCACCTTGGAGATCCCTAACAACGAGCAAACATACGGACAGCAAATCCCCGTGCAGGCACCGACGGTCTCTAGTGGCTGCAGAGCGGGGATGGGGTGGTGGGTGCCCCCACTTTGCTTCTGTCTAACCCCCCCTTGCTCTCAGCTGGGGTTGTTTGCAGGATTGGGGGGGGCTCACGCTTGTAGCATGGTGGCAGCACCTCAAAATCTTCTTATTGGAAACCCTGGGTCTCCCTCCCTTCCTTCCTCATGGCTGTGAGTCCTGCTGGGGTAAGGATGGCTGGTGACCCTAAAATCCTGGTACTGAACAGGTATGAGGGTTACAATTGCAGAAGGATGGGGGTGTGGAGGGAGTGGAGCTCCCAGGGGATATCTCTGGGCATCACTCAAGGAGCTGTATGTGGAAATCGGAGCTCTGCTTGTCACCAGGGCAGCACTCAGCATCCCTGTAAGAATTTTCTGAATTTTTTGTGTTGCTGGTAATGTGTGTCTGTGATGGAGGTGTCTTTGCCCTGGACTGGCGTTGGGAGCACCAGGGAAGCAATGTGCCCCCCACAGTGCAGGGCCATTGCAGGCAGACACATCAGCAGACACGTGCACAGGTGGGGTACGGTGAGGAGGGATCTGCACTGCATTTCTAAGCCAAAGTCTGTTGGGGGAGATGGATGCTCTGTGTGAAATATTCCTGCTTGGATTGTCATGAGCACTGAGCTATGGTCCTTCAGCATGGGCTTTTAGAGAATTAACCTGCTTTGGAATAAGAGGGGTAATGGGTAATTGGGTAAATGAGAGATTTGTATGAGATATGCTGTAAGTTTCCTTGGTGCCATTGAATTCCCTGTAGGATCAGTGCTGTTTGAGGTCTTAGCGTATAGTTTGGGAAAGGAGGCTGAGAACAGCACGCCAAAGGTGCCTGGTGCTCCTGGCTTGTCCTGGATGGTGAGAATGAGTCAAGTGCAAAGAGCTGCAGAGGACATCAGGTAGCAGCAGCTGCCTGGTAAAGCAGCAGACGAAATCCAGCATCACGGAAGGCTGAGTGACGCACGCGAGGAGAAACGATCCTCACAGCCGTAAGCAGTGCTGTGGTCTGACCTGGCTGGTGCTGGTGAGGAGCCGTGTCTTGGAGTTAAGATTAACACTTCCACGAGAATATTGACTCTGTAGCGATCAAAAACGCAGGTTGAATGTAATGGATTTTTAGAAACAAAAGAGAAAATTAAGCCCAGAACACAGTTATGGACTGTTGCATTAATCTGCTGTGTGTCTGCATGGGAAATAAATACTGCCTGCAGCTCTGATCCCTGCCACAGAGAGGAGTGGGGAGCCAGGGTAGGGACAGAGCAGGTGACAAGGGCAATGGACATCCCTACAAGCTTTGGCAACGTGAGCAATGCTCAAAAGCTGCAGAGGGGTGACTGGGGCTGTGCAGGCAGGGTTAGGCACTGTAAGGTGAGTAGGAAATGTCTTGTCTTTGTTACTGCTAATCAGTTGCTGGGGTATCAAATTAGATTAATAGATGGCAGGAGGAGAGCAAACACGTGGCTCCTCTATGGCAGGAGGAAGGAGAGCGGCGGAACTGGCTGCCAGATGAGTTTAGAAAGCTTCCAGAAGTAATTAGACAAATTTGTAACAGGAAAGTACTATTGAGAGTGTTGCTGGCACTGCCAGTGATGAGCTAAATCTCTGCACTACGGGATGCTGGAGGTCAGGAGGATGCAGGAGCATCAGTGGGTGCTCACACGACTGTATGACTTTCCCTGGGCATCTCTGGAGGCTGTGCTTGGGGAGATGGTCCTGAACTGACTGAAGCTGGTTCATCTCTGCTCTGGGTGGCTTCAGCCTGCTCTGTTGGGGACATTTGCACATACTGGTCAAATGGAGGAGTGGGTAGGTAGCCTGCAGAGTAGAGGAACTGGAGAGCTGAGCGCAGCCAGTGCAAGGCTAGGGTAACAGCAGGGCATCATGCAGGCATGGCTGTGAGCCCTGCTGGGGTAAGGATGGTAAGGATGGCTGGTGGCCCTAAAATCCTGGTACTGAACAGGTATGAGGGTTACAATCGCAGGAGGATGGGGGTGTGGAGGGAGTGGAGCTCCCAGGGGATATCTCTGGGCAGGAGCATCACTCAAGGAGCTGTACGTGGAAATCGGAGCTCTGCTTGTCACCAGGGCAGCACTCAGCATCCCTGTAAGACTGGAAAGCTTGGGCTGAGTCTCATGGCAAAAAGGTCCTTTGTGTGCCTGTTTTCCTGGCTTTGTGAAAGTGTGTTGGGCTGTTACCTTCACATGAAGGAGCTGGATAGTCACTGAGAGAGGTGGGGAACAAGAAATACCACGTTATCATCTTCAGTTGGTGGCCATTGGTGTTCCCTGACAACCCTCTCGGTGCCTGGACAGCTTGTCACTGCTGCTGCACTGCTGCTCCCATTCCAGGGACCACAGGACAACAAAGCCATGCAGGGAGAGGGAAAGCAAAGCAAATAAACAAGGAGTGCAACTTAAAACCTCTCCAAATGTGCAGTGTTTTGTGACTAATACTAACATAATTGCTGTCATGCTTTTAACATAATGCTTTTATCTCCCAGATAGACTCCTTCTGGTCATTAATCTCAAGGGTTTCTAAGTGAGTGAGCATCAGAGAGAGGCAGCCTTTATGGCCAAGTGTGGTCAGAGGTGTGCAGAGCACCCCAAAGCAAAGCCAGGACTAGGGCTCCCCATGGGGAGCTTTGCTCCAAACCCACAGAACCCTCAGAAATCCTGGGCCTGGACAAGGCTGTGTGTATTCTTTATGGCTTCTTTTCTTCTCTGTAACTGCTGTGTCCTGCTGGCCCACAAACCCATGGCAAGAGCTGACTGACAGCTCTCTCAGTGTGCCTACGCTGTCTCCATCCTCTGCTCAGCATCCCTCTGTCCCTTTTTAACCTTGAGGAGCAGAGCTCAGGAAACAGCTTCTCCCTCTTTCCCGGCTCTCTGAGGTTCACAGACAAGAAGGCCAGGAGGGATAGTTACAACCAGCAGCTCTGACCTCCTGCCTAACACGGGCCAAGGAATTTCACCCAGTAATTCCTGCCTCGAGCCTCTACCTTCTCTCTGAGCTGGAAAGCACCACATAGATGGACCCAGTGGCGGTGTGTCTGGTTTTGAGGTCATGCTGGTCTCATGGAGGATTGTCTGCTGAGGTTTTTGCTTTTGGTTATTTTCTGTTTGGCCTTTCTGCCTGCTGTGAGCTGGGTCAGATCCATGGATGTGTGGCTGTGCTGAGTCTGCTCCTGCTGCTGGGGGAGGACCTGCTCGCAGGAGCTTCTTCCTGTAAGCTTGCTCCAGGAAAGACTTTCCAGGTTGGTGTTGCTGGAGACTTCCAGCAGCACAAAACAGCCACTGCACAGTTGGCAGAACCAAAGAAGGGATGAGGGCGAGGAAATTCAGGATAATTTCCAGGAAATCATCTTACTGCCTCATTTATTCACTGCAAAGGTCTCAAAATGTCACCCGGCTCCCTGGGACACCCGGCCACGGCTGAGGGCGACCTTCCCTGGGGTTTCATGACCGCTCAGGAGGAGCAGCCCTTGCCAAACTGCAGCCTTGCTCCAGTGCTTAATTAAGGTGACAGGAGGTAACACAGGGTGCTAGCCACGCTGGATCCTGCAGCACAGGGATGCTCTCGAGGCTGCTGCAAGCCCAAGTGAGGCTTTAACTGCGAGGTCTGTTGTACCTGCTGAGCCTAAAATGATCTGCAAGTCACCTTGGGAACAAGGGTATCATATCTCTGCTACTCCCTGCAGGCACTGCCACTGCAGGGAGTGAGGGAGAAGGGTTTGGAGAAGGGGCCATGGCCAGGTCATGAGAGCCTCTGGGCACGTGGGACATGGGGAGGGCGGCTCAGCTGTGTCCCCATCCCGTTTGTGTTATGCACTGCACACCCCCTTGAACTTGTCTGGATTTCAAAGGAGGAAAATGAGCCAAACCCAAGCACTTGCTCCCTCCCACCTTCCCCTGCTCCCCTGCTGCCAGCGTGAATGAGAGTGTCTGGGCTGTTTTTCACCATTACACACTGCTCACATGTCCACAGCCAGCTGTGGCTTGGTGCTGGGGGCGTGCCAGACCCGCGGAGGCTGTGCCAGAGGGCAGCGGCGTGCTGCAGACTACTTCAGACCTTTCTGGCCTCGCTGGCTTAGGACTTTCCCCCTTCCTCTGCTCTGGAGAATCGAAAAGGATTCCTCTCCTTGCATCCTTCGTCCATTCGGAAACCAGCCATCCCCACAGATCAGAGGGATGCAGCAGAGGGATGCAGCAGGCACCCCCACACTCTGCCCATCTCATTCCCCGGTGCTGTGTAGCTGCGGGCTCTGGCTGGGCTCTGCTCCTCGCCACTGTCCCGGGGCTGGCTGGGCTGGCAGGCTCTGAAGGCAGCTCTGCTCCGCTGACAAAATGCTTCCGACCGCGCAGTCAGAACAATTTTGACATTTTGGGGAAGGAGAGAAATCTCACCCGGCATTGTGCATGGTTGGCAAAACTGTCGCTGACAGCACGAATAAAGGTGGACGGCTCTCAATCAACCTTGATTCGCTATTTATTTCTAATTCAGACATATTGCCAACAAACCATCTCTCAGATCAGGTTGGAGGATTCTCTATGCGAGTGTTGAATTGTATTTGAGCCGTAACGATGCTTGTGGCTTTTGGCGAGTTGTGGAGCAGGAAGGAAGGATGCTTCCTTGGCCTGCAGAATCCAGCAGGGATTTTTGTGGGCATCATCATTTGCTTTTTGTGTTTTGGCATCTCTCTGTTCCCTGTCCTGCAAATACAACCCATGCACAGGGTAGCTGAGGGCCCTGTGGGCTGTGGCAGAGCAGGGTTTCAGGCACGGTACACCCTGACCCACTGTGAGGGTTTGTGTGAGTATGTGGGAAGTGGATCCTGGGCAGCAGTTTTGAAAAGAAGTCTTTCCAAATTTTACCAAGTGTGTCAGAGAGACCAGGTCTTTGCTTCATTCTCTGTTCATTGAGTGGAGCATTCAAATATAACAACCTTTACAGTGCAAATGTCATTGGTGACAAGGTTTGCTTTGTTCTTCTCAAAAGGCTGGTCTGACACTGCTGCACCTTGGCAGCACTAGGACTATCTGTCCTGTCCCACACACCATGCTCTGGGGCATCCATCCTCAGTGGACCAGCAGCAGCCACCCCACAGCTCATCAGGATGCTGAGGTTTCCTGGCATATTCCCTCCAGGGGGCTGCTCAGAGCAACCTGCTCTGCCATTTCACTTGTGATGTGCAGGTGGGTTTCCCCGATGGAGTGGGCTAGGAAATGTTGCAGTGGGACCACATGGACTTTTGTTTTCAGTAATCCTTCCTGAGACCATGTTCTTCCAACTCCCCCAAAACTGGCCTTTTGTACTGGTGCTCTGAATTAACTCAGATGAAATCGGAGCGTTGATTCTGTTCAATCTGCCTGTTCAAGCAGACAGCTCCCAGGTCACTGTCAGAAGGACGGTTTGGTTTTAGAGCAGGTAGGAGCTCATTCCCCCATAATTCCTACATTGTGTGTTGAAGTGCCCCTTAGGAGGCACAGTCAGGATTTAAGTGGCTGCGAACCCTTCCCATCCAGCACGTCCCTGAATGGACCCTGTGCTCAGACAAGCTGCCAGCTTTATCCTTAGTCAGCATGAGGGAACAGAGCAGGGACCATCCTGTGGCTCCCATGCCAATCCCTGCTGGAGCAGCACCTGCAGAGATACTGCAGACGCACTTGATTGCCATGTGTGAGTTTTGGCTTCCCCATCTATAAAATAAGGGTGCCTGCCTTTTTTTCCCCTGGTGCTGTGCTATGTTAAGGGTCCCCCTTACGGTGCTGCAGCTTGTCCTGGGTGATCCTTGCTGCTGGGCCTGGAAGGGCAGGAAGCCATTACCTTCCTCTGAGCTTTGGCAGTGCTTCTGGTGCCCCCAGTACTGACAGCCTGGCCCCCTGCAGCCACCCCCTCCAGTTTGTTCCTCTCCCACAGCTGCAACAAGTGTGTGCTCCAAGGGGGTGTTTGCATTGAGTGTTTTAGTTCTCCAGTGTACGGTGCCATATGGGAATGTACCATCAGTCAATTATGGCTTCTTTTCATCTCTAAATAAAATGATTTGTTAATTTGAGTGAGTGATCACTGCGTGGCCGGGATGCTTTTCCTGCAATGGCAAACAGCTTGCACGCTCGCAGAGATGGATGGTGAGCCGGTGCCACTGGATACTTTCTGGGGTTGTTTTCAATTTAGCTGTGAATTGAATGGGAAGAAAAACGTTTCTCTTGGCAATTTGATAGGCGCTAGCTCTTCTGACAGATGTTGGAGTTTATTATCCCACCGGGACAATGTTTTCTAGTTCAGAATTGCTAATTGCTTTGAAGGCTTGGTGCTGCGGGAGGAGCAGGATGTGGCTGTTGGCAGGTAGCGGGTGCTGCCAGCACCCGAGGACCTGGGGTGATGGGCTCTGTTGCCTTCCTGCTAATGGCTTTTGACTGTGGCTGCCAGACCAGCCTTGGCACTGCATCCTGGCAGGCTCCATGAGGTTTGTCAGCAGGGCTATTACTGACTCCCGTCCCTGGGGAAGGATTGTCTGGGGGTGAGGGGAAGTTCCCCATGCTAGCAACCCATCCCTGCCCTGCTCTTCCCCATTTGTGGGTGGCACCATCTCCAGGTAGGGTGGGCAGGGCTGGCCAGTGCACCAGTGTATGTGTGGCAACAGACAGGCACTCCTGGCATGTGGGACATTGAGCCCATGGCGTGAGGCCCAGCAGCTGGTGTAATCCTGACAGTGTTCCCTCTGGTACAGGTTGCACAAGGTCCGTGGCACTCAAACCAGACTGGTGGCCCTCAGCCACCTTGTCTGTGTCGCGATGCATTGGGGATATTTGGGGCTCTGTGGGTGCTGCTGCATGCGGGTGCACGTCCTCCTGTGACCTTGGTGCCAAGGAGCGGCAGCATGAGCTGGAGGGGCAGCGCCCACCTCCTGCAACCTGATTGCACATCCCCAGGGCCGCCTTTGCTCCTGCCCTGCTGCCCCTTGTGCTGCTCTCATGCTTCAGGCCATGGCAGTAAGTCTGGGAGAGTGCTGCTCCCCTCCAGTCCTCCCCATGTGCTTCGGTGGCTCCGGGAGGAAGGTTGAAGATGCACAAAAGCGGTTAAGAGGAGCCACGAGCTGGTTAATGCAAATTATTTGCAAGCCCATCCTCCTGGAGCAGAGCGCAGCCGGAGGTGAGCGTTTGCCTCTGCAAACAGCGCTTGGCAAACAGCGGGATGGCGGGATCTGGCGAGACCACGCCAACGTCGGGGAGCACGGGGTGTTTGCTCTGCCAGCCAGGCCATGCAGGTGCTGCTGGAGCTGCTCAGGGCTGGATTGGGTGAGGATTTTGGGCAGAAAGCTGTGTGAGCAGCCCTGATAGCAGCAGCAGTAGCAGCTTCCCCTGGCAGGGACGTCAGCGGGTTGTGCTCCTCCCTGCATCGAGCCGTCTCTCTGCCCTTCGTTTGGAGGGTGCTGAGCGCTGTTGGGACCCTCAGCTTCGCTGTCTGCAGTGCCCGACGTGCCCCAGCACAGGGAAATGAGGCCTGGGGGCCGCACAGCCACCCCCGGGGTGGGAGCCATGCCCAGGGCTCCCATGGCTCGGTGTGGGCAGCAGCAGGGATTGCTGCTGGGCAGCACGTGCGTTTTTGGAACCTTTCTTGCCCACCCGCTCCTGGAGCCTTTCCCAGGAGGACCCCCTTTCTCTGCAGCTGCCCTGCCACCCCTCGCGTCCCTCCCTGTTGCTCAGCGAGAGCTCGGCAGCTCCCGTGTCCTTCCTGTGCCCTTGGAGGCGGAGCAGCCTTTCGCAGCGTGGAGCGCGGCAGGGCAGAGCCAGGCAGGGCAGAGCCAGGCAGCAGCAGTGGCCTCGGGGTCCCTCTGTGCTGGTGCTCCCCGTGCTGCCCGCGGGATTCGGGTCCCTGCAGAGAGCACGGGGCGCCAGAGGCTGTCCAGGTGACAGGAGGGCAGCAGGGTGCACAGTGCCCGAGCCGGGGAGAGCAGACAGCAGTGAGTGCCCACACTTGCTCTAGCCCTGGATGGTGCTTGCCCATGAGGGCAGTTACATGGGCTGTGCTCACTGATGCTGCTCCTCAGCTGGAGCTTCATCACTTCCCCAGCCCCAGCCTAGAGCTTTGGTGGAAGTGCCTGTGAGGAGCTGGGCTGCATCTGTCCTGACCATGCTTTGCCTTCCCACAGGGACTTGTCCCCTTGCTTCTCTCCCTGGTATTTTTATCTTCTTAATCCCTAACACAAATGCAGTGCCTATTCTGGGTCTGGGATTCGTATATCAAGTGGGACCTGGCTACAGTCTCTTAATTTTGCCTTTGACTCACTGTCTGGGTTCAGAGGAATAACTTTACCTCTCTGTGCTTGGTGCCCAGTGGGTCAAGCAAAGCTGATGGTGAATGATACAAAAATCAGGGAGCTCCCTTGCTGTGTGTGGCAGCAGCATTGTCCAGGGCTCAGCTCTGGTGGAAGTCACCACCATGGCTGTGTGTGGGAAGAACGAAGGCTGGGGTCCCCAGGAGGACCTGGCACCTGCACAGCCACTGTCCCAATGTCCCTGTTTCCAACCCAACCCCAAGGTCAAGGGCAGAACATGGGACGTGGAGATGTTTGACATTTGAAGGTCAGTTGTGTTCAAAGCCAGAGGTCTCTGCATCTCTCCTGTTCACAGCTAATTGTGGCAGGGATTAGTCCAGGCTGGGATAATGGTTAATGGTGAGAATTAAACACCTCTGGCTCCAAAACCAAACCTTGGACCCCAGCATTCCCGAGCCTCAGGGAAGCCGGAATCTGAAACTTGGCTCCAAACTTCCAATGTATGTCTAATTAAGGCTGAAACGATCAAAACAAGGGGCATACCTGCTCCTTTCTACTGCTGTTTGTGCCCAGCCCTTGCTGGGCTGGATCCTGGCTGGGTACCTGGGACTGCCTGCTGGAGCTGGGCATGCTTGTGCCTGAGCCTCTGCGTGGGAGGGGACTCAAACACACTGTGGTTTTGAGTGAAATTGAGAAGAAATGCAATCTGCACGTTTTTTAGTCCATATAAGGTTTTCTGTAGGATTCTTTGAGGGAAAAAAAAAAAAGGATCCTAAAAATGGGACCTAAACAAGCTGACTGAGCTAGAAATAATGTTTTCTCTGCCAGTCTCTTCCTGCCCTGGGTACAGGCTCTGCTGCCTGTAGCCTCCCCATCGCTGGTGTCGGACCATTGCTGGGTGTTTTAGGGTAGATGGGCCCCTGTGACCTCCAGCTTGCCCCAAATTCCCTGGGGCAGCTCCTTGTGCCAGCAGCACAGGTGTGCATGGGTCACTGGGAGGGTGAGGTGTAAAGGCTGTGTCCTCCCAACCACACCAGTGGTGTCTGTTTTGTGTCTATCCCTGCTCGACTTCCGTGAGGGAGGGACCTCCTTCCTGCCTGGCTCTCACAGATAGGGACTGAGCCCCATGGGAGGCCATGCCAGGGAGGGTAGTGAAGCACTGGCTCAGGTTGCCCAGAGAAGTTGTGGGTGCGCCATGCCTTGAAATATTCAAGGCCAGGTTGGATGGGGCTTGGAGCAACCTGATCTAGTGGAAGGTGTCCCTGCCCATAGTGGTGGGGTTGGAACAAGATGATTGTTAAGGTCCCTTCCAACTGAAACCATTCTGTGATTCCATGTCACCTTGCCTGCAGTGGCTCCCTGGAGGAGGCTGAGGGATGGAGCGCAGCTCCTGTTGCACCGGGAGCCTGGGGCAGGTGCTGCTGGCAGCACCTCTGGGGATGTGGTTTGCAGCGTCTCCAGGGATATGGTTTGAAACACGTGTCTCTTCCTAGGGCTTGTGTGCCACTTTGTCCGAGCAGAACTGTGCTGGGGAGGGCAGCAGGGGTCCTCAAGGCTGCAGGGAAATGCAACAAGTCCGTGCCACTGCCCAGGGCTCAGCAACAGGCACGGGGAAATAAGGCTGCACAGGTGGCAGGTCCCATGGAAGGGAGGCTGTGAGCTGAGCAGGAAGGGACAACAGCAGTGTCCCTGGTACTCTAGTGTTCTGTGGGATTAATCACAGCTGCTGTGGATTTGTTAGTGTTGTAATGAAACGAGTTTTCTTGCTCATGTGGTATCACAGGGACTGAAACACCGCTGGAGCAGCAGCATTTCCCTGGTTCCCTACATGCAGCTGGCACGTTTCCCACGTGCTGCATCGGCCTGTGATTCCTGAGGAGGGGCTGTGCCTGGCGTGCCGGCATTTTCCATGGAGGGGCTGTTGGATCTGGGCACTTAGTGCTTTTTTTCAACTTCTGTCAGGGCTGCGGAGAGAGGAGAGGCGGGAAGAAAGGCTAAGAGGAGAAGTGATGGAAATCTCAGCTGGCTGTAGGAGAGATGGAGAAGCAGATTGTAGTGTAGAAGTCTTTGATTGACCACAGTACCATTTTGTGGCTTTTTCTCCCTCTCTCTGGATAAAGCTGCACTGTGACATCCATGCCATTAAACAGGCCCTGTTCAAAAGAGAAAATTGCTGCTATTTTCCCCCTTTACTTTACTGCCATAAAAAATTGATCCCACATAGCATCCTTATTTCAAAGACTGCTAAAAAAATACAGAATTCTCATTTTAGTTTCTGACAGCTGCATAAAGCATTTTTTAAATAAAAGGGATGTGAAACATGTAAAAAAAAACAAAACAAAAAAACCATTAAAAACAACGAAACCCTTCCCATCCCCTGAAATTTTTGCTTCAGAAAGATGCCCTTATTTTGAGAAGTGAGTGGGGTGAGAGACCACAAGCGGGACTTGGTTTCTCTCTTGAGGCTGGTGATCAAAATTATGACTGCTGGTTGCTGGACAATAGCTGGAGCAGCAAACTCCCTTGCTTACCTGGCAGGGATGCAATGGACTTCCTTCAGTAGCAGAGTGCTTTTAGGGGGTGATGGAAAAAAGCTTGCACCATGGTGGGAAGGCAGCAAACTGGGAAGCTGAGGTCTGATGGGGTACTTGGAGTCAACAGGCTGACCTTGGATCCTGGGGAGAAATGGGGTGTCTGAGCTGCATCTTCCTGACCACACCAGTGTTACCTACGTCTTGCATCTGTCCCTGCTCATCCTCCACGGAGTGGGACCTCCCTCCTGGCTGGCAGAGAGGCACCCTGGGAAGGTGATGAGCAGGAGGAAAGTGAGAGGATGGAGTGGGAAACTCAAAAAGGGATTTAAATGGGTAGCAGGTCATGGCAGGTCCCTGTGGAGGGAGGGAATGAAGCTAGGTCAGGTAAGGACTGGGTCAGCTTTGAATCAGTGTTGATGGAGCATATGAGAAGGATGGAGTGGCATGGGATGAAGGGGAATGTGGACCCAGCGAGAGGGGGCTGCAGAGAGCAGGGTAACAGGAGGTCAGGTCAGGTCAGCTCTCACTGGAGGAGGTAATAAGCTTAATAAGAATCATCCCATTTAAACAAGATGCTCTTCTTGAAAGATGATTAAGCAGAGAGAGTGTTGAGGAAGTGCCGAGCGGGGCTGCCAGGACCCCAGTGAGCAGCAAGCTGCTGCTCCCTCCCCTCCACCTGCTCTCCAACTCCTCCGCTCTGCTCTCTTCCTGATCAACGACCAGCCTCCCACAGCCACGGGGCACGGGCACAGCCAGGACACCAGGGCCCATCCCAGCAGCAGGGTGGGTGCCTCGCTGCAAAGCCCACTAAGATTTCCAGCTGAAGGGTGGCCCTGTGCTCGTTGCCTGAGTTGGCTGGATGCCCTGATGGTCTGTTATTACAGGAATGATTCCTGGGAAGGAGCATGATGGATGCAGAGCAAGGTGTCCCTGGTGATGTGAGGTGGCACAAGGCTTGAGAGAGGGCGAAGGTGACATCATGATGAGCTGTTACAGATTGTAAATGGCATTACCAAAGCAGTGTCAAAAAGACCTCACATCAGTTTCCAGCCTGCTCGCTCTGAGCACGGGCCATCAGCGGGGCCATCAGATACACCACCAGGTCCTCCCCATATCTTCTCCCTGCTCCCATTGACATCTGTTTGCCTTTTGTGTCCAGCAGGCCTCTGAGTTATGAGGCTCTTTCCTCCACCAGGATCTCGGGGAGACGATGAAGAGTTAGATGAGCTCTCCATAAATAGCTCTGCCATTAAAAACCCTCAGCTCCTGTTTTAATGTTAGCAGGATTAGCCGTCTGCAAAAGCATAGGCTTAAGACTCGGTGGTAGGCTTTGCCCTGGTAATATGTCTCTATTTTCTCAGGCTTGATTTCTACAGCCAGCTTGGCTCTGAATACAATAAATATTGCTCTTCTTTACACCTCAGCTGATGACTTATTTGGAGCCTGTGTCCTTGGCTGGCCAGAGACCCTTCAAAGCTGGATTTTGTGCTTTCCTACTCTGAAACCAATGAGGTCCTTACAGAAAGGACCGGGATGTGTGTAACTGTTAGGGTTGAAGGATATCACTGGTGCAGTTCTCCAACCTCCAAATTAATCTTAGTTTTGATTAATGGCCTGGACACAGAAGGGGATGTGCTAGTCAAATCTGTGGGGGTGCCACATGCATTATGCAGGTGGAGGAGGGTCAGGCTGCCACCAAGGAGCCCCACGACCTTGAGCAATGGTCAAACACAAAGATCCTGGGATGGAAGGATGATACAGTGCAGGAGGATAACACAGCACATGGGTGAGCACAAGAGCTGCTTCTGCAAATGGGGAATTGGCTGATTAGAAAGTCTGAGCTCTGGTTGTTGGTTGTAGGGTGACCTTGAACTGCTGACATGATGTGCTTGCGGAAAAAACAGATGGGATCTAGGAAAGCTCACAGGGGAGCCCAAAACAGTGGGACAGGGAGTCAAAATGCCACCCCATGGGGCTCTGGGGAACTGTGATCACCCACCAAGTGTGCTGCCCTGGGAATCCCAGCAGCCTGGGAGCAGGTACCTGTCCCCTTCAGCCATCCCTGTGATGGGGTGCCAGCTTGGATGGAGGGGAGAGATGGTGGCTAATGGGGTACCTGTCCCAGCTCCATCTGGGGCATCTGCCTGTGAGCATGACTCGGAGCCCAAAGGTTGGGGGAGATACAGCTGTTCTTGTAAATAGAGCAAGGGGGTGAATGTACAGAGGGACAAAGGTTGTTCAAGCTCATGTACAACATCAACCCCAGAATAAATGAGAAATTTCCAGTGGATAGCTCCGGGCTGCAAACCTGAAGGTTTCTAACCACCAAAGGAAGCTGATTCTGGAAAATCACCCTGCCAGCATGAGCAGAGGCAATCAGCCAATCTGTCTTCAGGCAAGTTGGTTAGCAGTTTCCAAGGGGGTTCCCAAGAAGTGGATACCTATGTTTGGTGACCCCAGACCACCTCACGGATCGCTGTGGCTCCAGCCAGCGGAGAGCAGAGCCGTGTCTGCCCCTGCAGTGTGCCGGTGTGGCCGGGGCGCTGCGTACGCTGCCTGCTTGTTTGGGGTTTGTTTTCATTTATTTTTTTTCCACTGTAATATAAACCCAGTGTGTCTTTAAGGCCATGCATGTGTAGGGGGATTTGCTGATGGCTCATCTTTCTAGCAGGCTTTTTCAGCTGAATGTCAGTTTATTGCTTTTGCAAATTGTCTTGTGCCTACACAGAACCGGCTGCCTCAGCAGAGGGCTTTGCCAACAGCCTGCTCTATAAAAGGGTTATTAGGATAACAAGGAAGAAAACAGAAACCTTTGCAGAATCATAACAGTATAGCGTAGCCTTCCCCCTCCCAATTTATTACCCTCAAGTGCTTCTGAGTTGGACTTAAACCATTGTGCTGCTGAATATAAACAGCAAGGTTCAAGAACTCCAGACAGGAGCGAACTCTTTGGCAATTATCTGGTCAATGGCAGGGCACTGGTCTCTAGCTCAGTGTAAACATCATCAGGAAAATATGCACAGTTTGCAAATTAAAAAGCAATTGCATTGTCTCGACCCAAGCCAGGAGCCTTCTGGTGTGATTAGGGTCTCACTGGTGGAGCCAGCCAGAGCATCCTTTGGGTCTCTGACATCAATCCTTCGTCACAGGAGCCTATTTGCTGGATATTTCTCTTCTGACTGCAGTATTTCTGTACCTGTCTGGGGGGCATGTTTTATCAGATGCTTTTGTTTTCAAAAGAGGCTCAGATTTCACTGGTAAAAGGGAGGCAGGCAGAATAAGGCACGAAAAAGCCAAGGTAGTCTTTTGTGATGCTTTTGAAATGATATTGTGTTTTTCTAAGCTTTCTGGAAAGGGAAACAATAAGTGAAATGTTCTGGTTGACACATTGCAGATATGGCTTGTTTGTTATTTGTCTAACTTTTAGGGTCAGCTTCTATAATAAAAAACCTCATTGGTGCTGCTCTTCTCCTCTTGGCTTGTACTGCCTGTTGTGCCTTACAGCTCTCCCTGCAAGAGGGGAGTTGTTCTCTCTTGTTCGAAGCCAGCTGGGACAGACAGAGATTAAATGACTTGATGAAGGTTACAGAAAGCCTGAACAGAGCTCATGTCTTTGAGTGCCCAAGTTGTGAAAGGCTGGACTCGACTACCTCTTTCTGTTGCCTGATTTCCTTGGGGCTTGAGAGACTTTCTTGCTAATTCTGGGCTATACACTGAAGTGCTGATCTCAGACTTTTAGAGGTAAGCCTTGGAGAGTATTATGATCTAGGAGAGGTTTGCATGAGCACATGGTTGGACTCAGAGACACATGGGGCAGTTTAGTCTGTGAACACAACACCATAACCAGCTGCTCTCCAAGTTCCAGCAGTTTTTGTAGGTCACTCTGCAAGTCTACTTTCAGTTAAAACCAGGCCTTTTGGTGGAAAGATGATGGAAATCACCTCTGCAGCTATTGCTCTTCTCCTCACTGCAGGGCACCCTGAGCTGTGTGGAGCAGAAAGGCTCCCATCCTACCAAAACCAGGACACCACCTCACCTTAACTTCTGCGGGTTCCTGCTTCTGTCTTTCCCAGCCCCATTGTTTGAGCTCTGCTCAGCTCCATCTTTCACTGTTCTCATTCAGTGAGCTCCTTCTTTTCCTTTCTTGCTGTTTTCCCCCTTTCTGCCAAGGCCAGGAGAAGCGGTGGTGATCTCCAAGTGGGAGACAAAGTGGGGCTCACATGCCAGGTATCTGGCAACAGTGTGGGGCTGAGCAATGCATTCCCACAGCAATGCTTGGTTTCCCCTGCTCATGGCTAGTGAAACACATGACAAGATTCCCAACGTTTTCCTGGGTACTGCTGGGCTGTGGCAGGCAGGGCAGGGATGGCAGTGCCAGGCATCCTTTGACATCCTTTGCCAGATCACCCTCCAGGTCAGCTCCGTGGTGGGAGCACTCACTGGAGCATTTCTTTTGGAGATGACAGGTAACCTGGCAGCTGATACATGGGTAGGTGTTGGTGGGAAGAAGCCATGCTTGGTCCCCAAGGCTGAGCTGCTGGGAGCTCCCAGGGCTCCTGGCTCCAATATTTTGCTCCAGCAGCCTGGTCCATGCACATGGTGACAGCCACTCGGGTGTATGGCCGAGTCACCATGTGGGACAGATACCAACACCTTCCCAGTGAGCTCAGCCAAGGGAGGACTTCTAGGGAGGTGTCTTGTTGGGCGACCAGAGCTTCCAGAGGAGGCACCAGCCCTGGGCTCATTTTTTTTTTGGTGCAGTTTCTCTGCACTGATAAGCATTCCTCCTTTTTATGATTATTATTTTAAAGTGGAGAAAAGGACCTGGTGCCTTTGGGTCAGGTGTGTGCAGAGGCTGTTTCTTTAACCATCAGATCCCTAAAGTTAGGCTGGGGTGAACAGCTCAGGAGCTGCATTGCTTGGGCTGCCTATGCTGGAAACAAGCATCCCTGTCCCCACCTTCCCATCCCCACAAAAGACCTGTTTCAGCTCTGCCCCAGCCCTTGTCACCTACATGTGCTCCCTAGGCTGCCCCGGGAGGTGCGTGATCATCGGTGGTTACACCAGGCGAGGATAAGCAGCTTGGCTCTGCTTAAGCTGGGAATCAATAGGGGATTAATTTGTATTAAACACGCGCTGCAAAGGGAGGGTTTGCCCTTCTCCCGGAGGTGGGGTGGCCACGGATGGGACACAGGGGCCACTGACAAATGCTTTGTACCCATCACCCTTCAGCACTCGGCCACCAGTGACCACCAGAAGCTGTCAGGAGGGATGCTGGTGTCTAGGGAGAGCGCTGGGAAGCTGGTAGCGGTGCCAGCATTGGGCTCCTGCTGTTCACAGGAGCACAGGAAGATGCCTGGGCTCCCCTTCCCGTGACTTCATGCAGAGCTGGCCCTCACAGGTGCTCTGCCTCCAGTAGTGCCTTGTGTTTATGGGGCTTCTTTTTTTCTTTAAGGGCTTTTAAGGTGATTCCCATTATCTACTTTGTCTTTTGAAGCTACAAGCCAAATGTATTCCCACTGGCACCAAGTGTGCTTGTATGGATGCCATTGTGATGGCTCATGCTTCTCTTGTGCCAAGGAAGATGTCTCCACTGAGCTTGGTGGAGGGGGGTCACCACACTGGCACCTGGTGGGACTTGTGGCTGCATCCTGCTCCTCTGAAGGCAAGTTTGGAAAGGGACTTTCATGCTTTCCCTCTCCTAAAATTGCATTTTAGAGATGTAAAAATTGAAAGTGGAGCTGAGAGAGGCCATCACTGGTTAGGCCTGCTGCAAAGGTGCCTGGCAGGCGTGGTGATGGCTGTGGGAGGTCCTGTGGTCACCCCTGCAACCTTTCTGGAGGTAGCCAGCCAGATAGCCAGCCACACGTAGAGAGCTGATTGGGGTTTGCTGTAGCAGCCAGAATCATTTGCAGCACAGCAGAAGTCACACAGGTGGCCTTAGTGGGAACACAGCCTGCCCCACTGTCTGGATTGGCATCAGTGCTCCCGCCCGTGAGGTTTGGTCCCTGGGGAGCAGCCTCAAGGAAGGCTCTGTCACCTGTGACCTGGGGAGTGATGAATGTGGCCTGAAGCTGTCCCAGCTCAGCAGGGAGCTGGGAAGCAGGGGCAAGGTATTCCCAGCCTCCAGGACAGGAACTGGGGCTGTGATGCTGGGGCACTGCCTCCAGACCAGCTGATGGTGTAGGGAAGCCAGTAAGGGATTCAGGAAAGTCTGGTTTGTATGACTATTATATCCAAAACCATAGTGCATTTGGAAGGAAATGAGTCTGTGATGGTTTTTTTCTTTCTTATGTGTTTTATGCTGATTCTGCTTTTGCAGAGCAGGGCGTGGAACCAGCCAGGTGCTGCTCCAGCTCATATTTCACTTTGGTTTACCTTCTGGGGAGAGGACAGGGAATAAAAATGTTATTCACTTTTCTATGAAAAGCTCTTGACATTTTTCCCATAGCTCTAATACCAGAGCTAACCTTTCACTCGGGATTTGTTGGAGGAAATCAGTTATATTGGATGTCTTGGTATTATAGTTCTGCTCTCCCCCTGCTTCCTCCCTTCATGCATGTTATTTCTTCTCGCTGTTATTTCCATACCTTCTGTCTCCAGCCAGCCATTCCTGATGGTGTTTGATCCATTCAGGCTCAGGCAATATACTCCATCCCTCATCCTGCCTTGAGAGTGTCCCAGCCCACCGGACTGAGTTTTTGAGCCAGAGGGTGAGTGGGCAGCATATTCCCATATTCCCACGTTCAATGCTAAATGTGAAACGGGTCACCTTCCATTAAGTGTGACACACGTTTGAAAAAAAGCAGAACAGAAAGAGAAACCCAGTGAGAGCGATGGAGGGGTTTGGGTTTGGTTTGTCTGAGGCACGAGCTCATTCTGCTTGCCTGGGTTTGATGCTACATCAAGCACCAGCTTGAACCGCAGACCTACTGCAGAGAAACCGCGCACGTTTGAGCTCTCACCCTCCCGTGGCTTTGTACATACATTGTCTCCTGGGGAAATGCTCCATTTTAGGAAGCAACTAGAAATGCTGATAACAAATTATATATAAATCAATAGGCTCCCTGCTGAAGGGTCTGCCTCCTGCAGCGGTGAGCTCCAGGAGGAGGCTTCTCGCTGCTCCACCCCTGCGGCTCCCGCCTCGGCGCGGTCCTGGTTGACAACAGGTTACCCCAAGAGAAATGATAACACCCTCTTGTTCCAGTTTATAAGGTAGCAATCAGATCAGGACAGGTTTATGATCCACCTAGCTTATTACTATCTCCATTAGTAGCTGCTAGCAGATGTTGGGAAAGAAGGATTATTACTCTCGCAATGCATACTTAGCTGGCAGATTATTGAAATTTCTTTCTAATCCTAAGCAGTTACTTGGGAGGTATAAATCCTTGAGTGATAGCACTTATATTCCTCTGTACTTTGATCTCAGCTAGCATAACCGATGATACTCTGATTAATCTGATTTCTGTTCCTTAAAAGAAGTATCGTGTCCCTGGGTATCTTGGGGCATTGAGTTCTATAGGTAACTGTGTTTCTCATCTTCAGATCTGGACTTTGAAATAGCCAAGCTCAGAGGTACCCTCTCTCTTACGTGGGGATTTATACCTCTGTGTCCTTTGAAATTCATTTCTTCCTTTAAGTGAATCAAATCCCCTGAATGTTTTCGGTTTGCTGCTGCCCAAGTTCCTCCTGTGCTCCCAGCAGCCCCATTACTCTTTCCTGCCCCACATCTGCCTCATCCCTCTGCTTCAGGCGGGGCAGAACCACACACGGTGTTCCAGATGAGGGATACACTAATTTATAGGCCTGCTGCTAATGACAGTTTTATTTACTGCTCCTATCTGAGCACAAATGAGCATCCTTGGACCATCGCTTGCACTGAGATGTTTGTGCCTCCATCTCTCCCTCCAATGGTTGGGGTTAATTTGGGGTTGCATCAGCATGTGTGATGGGTCCTAATTGTTGTTTTCCAAAAGTGATACCTTGGATCTGCTTGTCCTGAATTTCCTCTGTCATCGTGCTGTTGAATTCCCTGAATGAGCTGGGAACTTCCAAAGCCACTTGCCTGCATATCTAGTCACATCTGATATTTTTCCCCTCTGTAAAGGATTGCCTTCTTCTCACTGTATATGTATTCCCACTTAGGATGCTCTGCTATTCTGTCCTACAGTCAGTATTTTGGTGCCTGTGCATTGGAAGACATCCTTCACCTTCTGCCCTTTCCATTCTCTTTTGTTTCTCCTTCTCAGGACTGACCAGGCTCAGCTGAGATCTGTCACACAGAGGGCTGGGCTTGAGATTCATTTGCTTTTCAGGAGGCCAAGCGGCCCCAGCAGCTGAGCAGGGCTTTATAAACCCATGAGTGTCTCCATCCAAGGAGTTGAACAAATACACTTTTAAAGGTCCTTGGAAGAAAAGCTTTGCCACAGGTTTTTTTTTCCCCTTTCCTCACACATGAACAACAAAAAATTAGGACATGGTGGGAAAGGTTGAAATGGATGGCAGTGGTTCTACTAGACTGCAGGCTTGGCATGTGTCAGACCTGCCAAGGTGTTTGAAGGCAAGACAAATACTGATCTCATAGAGCCTCATGCAAACACGGTGGTGTAACCCTGGCTCCATCCTCAGCACCAGCTGGGCCCCGGCTGGCGCTGGCTCGGGGTCTGGTGCCTGGCACCGTGCTTCCAGGGGAATGCAAAAGGAGAGGCAGAAGGGCTGAAAAGGGCCCATTTGCAGATATTATAAGCAGAGTTTGTTGGGGTTTTTTGCTCGAGAAGACGGAGGTAATTATGATAACAGCCTTCCAATATGTAAAAGGCCGCTGTTGCTGGGGATGAGGCAGTGATGAACCCCTCCTCCTTCCCCACACCTGCATAATTTTTAAATCTTTTAGTATCTTTCCCTGTAATCATCCCCTTAGCGGGAGTTTCCATCTTTTCCTGCATAGTGTGAGCCAGGGGAGCAGCTTCACCTCTGCCCCACACCCTTCTCCATCACTCTGGAGCCTCTGGCTGCAGGAGCCATGTGATGCACGGAGGAGCTCAGCTCAGAGATCCCAGAGGTTTAGCAACCCAGACTCAAACACCAGGTCGAATTGTATTTACCCTGTATCTCATGATTTTGAAGGTCATCTTCTAGCCAGATGAGAGGAGCGTAAAGGATGTTTATGCTGCAAGGGTTAGCTTGTGCTTGCTGTGGTCGTGCTGATGGCAGCCCAGCAGTGGTGTGGTTTGATGGATCGTGGCTTGCTCTGGGTTTCAGTGTCAGTGCCATGCTGGTCACACCAAGGTGCTGCCCCCTAAGCCAAGGATGTCTTCAAGGCTCCTCTCTAGGGCCCACTGGTATCACAGCAGCAACTGCTCAACCACGTGCTTCAACTCTAACGTGGGTTATGCACATGTCCTTATGGACAGTGTTGAATGTGCACCTCCATGCTTCTTATCCTGCTGTGGAATCTCAGAAAGCTGGTGATATCTTGAGCTGGAGATTTCTTCTGGCTCCAGCCTTTTAGATGTTTGTGCACTGAATGACAAATAAATGAGCCTCCCTTGCAGCCGGTTCAGCAGGGACAGCAATAGGACACAGTACCTACAATGGTCAGGTGGGATCTCAGTGCTTTCCTTTTACTCACCACTGCCCAGCTCAGCCTTCAGCAGGGAAGCAGCACTTATTTATATATTTTCATTCCCCTTGCTCTTCAGAGAAATCAATTCCATTCCCCAAACAATGGCGAAGGCCTTGAGGAGATATTGATCTGTGGCAGAGACGGAGAAGAGAACATTTGTGACACAGAGATGCTCTTTTGTAAGTAAAAGATAATTACCAGATCATGGGGACACTTGCTGAATAGGATGACATTAAATAGGCATCAGGGTGAAGGGCACCAGGGCCTTGGAATGAAGCACTGGAATAGCGCTGTCCTCCCCTCAGCTCCAGCTCCTCCTCCCTGCTTCACTCTGCCATTTCACCTGCTCCCCACCCCAGCCCCTGCTTTTGTCCCCCTAATCCTTCTAATTTCATCTCTCTGTCCTTTCCCCTCGGTTCCTGGTTGTCCTGTCTCACCCAAATAAATACCAAGTAACACTGCCCAGAATGCAGCCTGTCCTTGCCAGCCGGGGCTCCCAGCTGCAGCAGGGAGGCACCTGGAGCCAGTGGATTCCTGTCCCCCAAACTAGGGCAGCAGAAGGAGCTACTTTCCTTGCCTTGGTTTTGCTGTTGTTTCCAAACCCTGGTTTATTTATTTGAGGCCTCTGCAGCAGCACTTGTAGCAATGAGTGCCATGGTGATTTTAGTATTGAGTATTATAGATTTTTGAGGTATTGGATGGGGCAGGGTATGTCCCCTGCTTTGACGTTTCAGCAAACAGGGCAGGGATAGGGGTGACTGCTGCAGGATCCAGAGCCCGTGTCCTGGCTTGTACTGGCTCAGGACCTGATGGTGGACTCCCAGCATGTAGTTATTAATGTGTGCTCGGACCACTCGACTGCTGGTGGGTGTGGGGACCTGGCATAGCCATGACGATGCCGTAGCTGCGTGAGTGAGGGCACAAGCAGGGCTGGGAGTGCTGAGAGAGCAAATAATTTCTAGAGCAAGACCTGGAAAAGGGATGCTTGGGAGCCTTGTCTCCATCTGTGCTGCTCCTGGGACCTCATGGGAGGCTTTCCCCTCTGGAGCAGTGCCTGCTGTTGCCATGACTGTTGGTCCAGTTTGGCTCATGGAAGAGCCACAGTGGATTTGTTGCCTTGGCTCTCCAGGGCATCCCTGTCAGCCACCAGCTCCTGGATGCACAGTCGCAGGGTAACAAAGGCCTTGACACAAGGTTTGTTCCCACACAGATATCACGTTATTGGGCAGCTGTTCTGCCTGAGCTCAGTGTTGTAGGCTCTCAAAAGCACGTGGGGATGTTTGGTCACAGGGCTGGATGACGATGTGATTCTCTGATGACTGGGAGAGCCGCTGCCAACTGCATCTCATGAATTGGCACAGCTCAATGTATGAAAAAACAACCCACAGCTCAAAATACTATGTCATAAAATGTCCCTTTTTATTTACACTGACACTGGTCGTATTCTCCTAATTACTTGCTGATACACCACAAATGGATTATGGTGCATTTTGCAAGATTTGTGGATCTCTTGTAAGAGGAAGGACCCTCAGGCCACGGGCTCTGCAGGTCCAGGAGGGAGCATAGAGAGTCCTGCCCCTTTGTGGGGCATTGAGAGCTGCGTGCCCTGTCAGCTGTCACTGACTCAGCAAGTCTCATCAAGTCTGCCACCACAGCCTGAATGCCAGCAAGGTCTGTGCTCCTGTACTCCTAAAAACCCCAGAGAAGTGCAGTCACTACCTGCGTATCTGTGTGGGCAAGTGAGGCCAGGGCTCTTCAGCCTCATGGCCTGGCTCTGGAGCTTTCTCTTGGCTGCAGCACATTTCCAAACTCCCCTCTCCAGCACTTCGGTTCTTCGAATGCCTCCTGGCTGTTATCAGTATGGTGTGGAAGGTAACCGAGTGCTTTCCCTCACTCCAAGGGTGAAAGGCTCTGGTATGTGAGGGTGTGAGCTCATAAGGGCAGTAGCTACCTCCAGTCCTCCCCTTGACTCCAGCAGGCATGATGCTGGCACCTCTGACTGGAGCTGCTGCTGTCATTGCTGCCTGGTTCCTGCTGCTCCCATGCAGCACCTTTGGGTTTTGCACCTTTGGATCTTGTCAGCAAGGTGCAGGGCTGAGCAGGATGCTGGAGCACAAGCTGTGATTTCCATGTCCCCTCCAGCTGCCGGCTCCCTCGAGCAGCCCTGTGCCTTGGTGTTATTTAATGTCTCAGAGTTGTTCCCTGCCATCACCAGGCGAGAGCCGGCTTCGCAGCCTGACCAGCACCGTGCAAAGATACCAGAGTAGGGCACCTTGTGCCTTTAAAATAAAAAATAATAATAACACTAAAAAGCCCATTACCATTATTGAATAAAACACCAACAATTTTTAAAAAAACTCTTTTAAATATTGTCGCTGCGTTTCCAGCTGTTAAAATCTCCCGTATTTAGTTATCGTAACAACAAAGTGCTGCGTCTGATTTGAGCAGCGGGGAGGCAGCACCATTATTCGGGAGGATTTTAAGCAGTTGGGTTTTCTTCCTCACAGTGGTGCTCTCTCGCCTATTAGAAGCCCCTTTGTTGCCTTGGCACCTCTGGCCGGGGTGGCGGAGATGGCACACGTGTATTGGCGGAGGGCCCTGCCAGCGCTTAGCAACGCGGCGGTGCCACGCGGCTGGGAGCTGGGCAGGGCAGGCGGCTCCAAAAGCAGAGCAGAGAAGCTCTGCTGCTTCAACAGGGAGGTCTTGCACTGCAGAGTCCATGGGGAGAAAGAAAATGGAGCGAGCAAGACCCGGGTGGCGGCTGCTGCTGCTGCTGCTGCTGCAGGGAGTGCAGGGCTGTCTAGGGAGGTCTTGGCCGACCAAATGCGTGGGTGCTGGGGGCAGGGTCTGGCAGGGCAGGAGGGGGTTGTGCTGTGTCAGCATTTTGGCTGGACTGTAGCATCATTCAGATTGGAAAAGGGCTCTAAGGTCATAGAGTCCAAACTCTAACCCAGCACCACCATGTTCACCACTAAACCATATCCCTAGGTGCCACATCTACATGCCTTTTAAGTCCCTTCAGGGATGGTGACTCAACCACTTCCCTGGGGAGCCTGATCCAATGCTTGACAACCCTTTTGGTGCAGAAGTTTTTCCTAATATCCAATCTAAACCTCCCCTGGCACAACTTGAGGCCATTTCCTCTTGTCCTATCACTTGTTCCTTGGAAGAAGAGACCAACCACTACCTGGCTACAACTTTCTCTCAGGTAGTTGTAGAGGGGGTCCCCCTTGAGCCTTCTTTTCTCCAGACTAAACACCTCCAGCTCCCTCGGCCTCTCCTCATCAGACTTGTGCTCCAGCCCCTTCACGAGCTCCATTTCCTTCCCTGGATGGGCTCCAGCATCTCCATGTCTTTCTTGTAGTGAGGGGACAAAAACTGAACCCAGGATTTGAGGCATGACCTCACCAGTGCCCAGCACAGGGAGATGATCACTACCCTGGGCCTGCTGGCCACACTATTGCTGATCCAAGCCAGGATGCCATTGGCCTTCTTGCCCACCTGGGCACACACCAGCTCATGTTCAGCTGCTGTTGACCACGACCCCCAGGTTCTTTTCCGCTGGGCAGCTTTCCAGCCACTGCCTGACCTGACTGCAGCATGCATGGAGTGAGCATTCCGGAGGTAGGATCCCCGTGCTGGCTGGTTGAGCTGGATGAATGGTGCTACAAAGGGGGCATGGAGTCCTGTAACTTGCTCCTGCCTTGGTGAACAGAAGGTCCTGGTTGCAGGTGGCTGTGGGGTGCAGCTGAATAATGTGGGGTGGGCCTGGCAGCCTCCCTGCAGCAGCGCGTTGAGGGCAGCTCGGTCGGGGGATCAGTGATTCATTTAGGTGAGATTGATTGCTGAGCACTTGGTTTTGTCACCCCAAATTGGTGGGGATGGAGAAGAGGGCAGAGAGGCACCTGATCTGGGAGACTGCAGCACATACTGGGGCGGCTGGAGAAGCAGGAGCAGGCTGAGGACAAGGACGTAGCAGATCTCCTTCCTGTAGAAAAATGCTATTTTGGTACCATCTCCCCAAGGTGGGGAGGGTTGGCAGAGATGTGCAAAGACTCTCAGAAACATCTTGAATGGCCTTGAAGAGCCAGGTGGAGACAAACTGCTACTGCGCAGCCTCTGGGGACTGCGGGAGCTGATGAGCCCGGTGGGAAGGACCTGCGGTGTGTCCGTGGGACAGTAACACGTCAGGGCCCTGGGAGGAGTGGCAGGAGGTGCAGGTCCGAGTGGCACAAGGTCACGGTGCTGCTGGCCAAGCAGTGGGCAAGGCGGGCAGTGACCTGGTCCCCTAACCCTCATGTTTTGGGTGCTGGGCCACACGAAAGCTTTGCAAACAGGAGTGACCATGCTGTCCCTGGGTTCCCGCTGCCGTGGTGTGTTCCCCCAAAGGTTACCTCCAACCAGAGGTGCATTGTGGGTAATGAGATGCAAATTGATACCAAGACAATAAGACTGTCTTGTGAGCCCTTCGACGGGGGCCAGTGTTTAAAAGTCAGCCTGATTGCCTCGCTGGCAATTTGCATAGCATTAACCAGAGAGATTTTCTTTTTAAACCTGAACTTTTTTTTTTTTTCCTAGAGGTCACCTCAAAGTAATTACAGCTCTGGCATCGCTTCATGAAAGAGAGCTCTGTGGTTGTGGTGGCAGGATTGGAGTGTGAGGAGATTTGACATGGGGAGACCTGTCCATGGGAACCTGGGTGGGTTTTAGTGTGTGCACTGAGATGGTTCAGTAGGAGAGACCTGCAGGGTGCATGTGTGTGCTGAGCACCGTGTCTGCCATGGGAGAGAGCAGCAGCAGCAGGGCTCGAGTCCCAGCACATCAAAGGGATTGATCCCCTCTGTTATTATCTCCAGCGCAGACACAACCTCCTCCTGGGTCCCTCCTGCTTTGCTGGGCTGGAAGGAGGAGGGATGACCCCACTGCCCACTTGGGATGCTGTGATGAAGCAGTTTAGGAAAGCCAAGCCCTGGGGTGTTTGCACCTTCTCCGTGCTTTAGTTCGAGCAGGGATTTCAAGGTTTTTTTCTTTGAAGTCAGTGTAAAAGTAACTGAGGACCTCAGCCAAGGAGTTCTACAGGAGAGGTGGTGTCAGGCTGCAGCAGGCTTGGTGTTGTGGCTGCTCTGCTCTGACCTGGGCCATTTGCTTTGACAGTTGAATTCCTTGGATTCTAACTGGGCAGGTGTCCCTTAATCTTGCAGCTGGACAAGATGATTACCACAGATCACATCCACCTGAACTATTCTGTTGTACTCTACTCTGTTCTGGTTTTTAGCCAGTTGACAGCTTAGCGTAGATCTTTGCTAACCCATTTGGTTTGACCAGGTGAGGAGTGGTGCTTTCACTGGCAGCTCTGCCAGCACTCCTGAGGAACAGCCTGGAGCAGTGAACAGCTTGGAGGGAGATGGGGCTGCCCTCTCTTCCCCAGCAAAGTGGCTGCCCAGCCTGTGAGCAGGCACGAGGCTCTCCTGAGGCTCAGCCAAGCTGCTGCAAATGCACGGTCAGCCAGTGCTCTGAAGGAGCTCCTCTTGTTATCAAGGTTTTCTTCAAGACAGGAAGCACATCCTCCGTGCTCAGCGACCCTGGGTGGACATGGGCTGGCCATTCCAGATGGTGTCTGTCTGCTGGGATGTTCAGTGGGCAGGGTTTGCCACCGGCTGTGCCGCAGTGTGAGCAGTCCCTGCAAGGCAGCACATCCCTGCCGTGGGAGGCAAGGAGTTGGTGCGGTGATGGGTTTGAAGAGCCAGCTGGACAATTTTATCACCATTAATATCATTTGTAGTTATGCAGGCGGTGGCTATGATACAAATAATTAAATCTCATGCTTCACAGCATCAGCTGATCACTTGCTGCAGTCAGGAGTGAATCTCCTACGCAGAGCACACGCGGCCGATTAACTCTGTTAGAGGGGTTGGTTTAGATCTCCTTCCTCTGGCTTGTTCCTCAGTTTCCTTCTGGCTGCAGCTGTGAGGCTCAGCACCAGGACATCCCTTTCTCCTTCACAAGAGCACTGTTGTTGTAGGATGCTGGAAATGCTCAAAGGAAATGACATCCCTGCTCCCACTGCCTGGTCTGCAGGCAAATCTGTCTGCTGGGGACATCCTCTGCTCCTGCACAGGGGTTTCAGGCCACATGCTCGTTTGCCTCCCACCTTCTGGCAGTGCTCAGATCGTGAATCCCTGGGATCTTTCTCTCTGGGCTGCCACAAAGCACCCATCGTCTCCTGCCAAGCTGGTGTGTGGCCATGACTTCATCTCATAAAGTTCTTCAGCCTCCTCCTCCTTGCCTAGAGAGGCTCCATCTTCCAGGCTGAAGCCAGCTGAATACGCATACATCTTCTCCTTCGTCTGTGGCATCCTTTTACCTTGATTTTTAGTGGATTATCAGAGATGTTTGGCCCAAGAACAGAGTTCCCAACACTCCTCTGGGTTCATCAGCAGCTCTGGCACCCATGTCTTCTCCATTCCCCAAGCAGCCCCTTTCCAGGACAACATCCTGGCCAAGCCTGGAAGGATGATCAGCAGTATTGACCAATGCTGGCTTAGCAGGTCACTGTAGCACTGCCCTTCCTAGCTGGGAACAGCAGAGCTGCTGCTGTGACTCTGTGCCTCCTCAAGGGAATCAGGGTGGGAAAACTGCGCAGAGAATATTTTTATATTTTTCCTTCTTTTTTTTTTCTCTCTTTCCCTCTTTTTTACATTCCTAAAGATTGAGTATAATCAGAGCTAATCAGAAAATTATGAGCTGTCTGATTGCTGATTAGATTCCTAATGTTAATATAGTCAAGAAGCCTCTCTTACTGTTGTATTTTAAGAGAAGTGTAAAAATAACATCTTGGAAGGAGCAAGCCAGAGCTGCTGGAGCAGCAGGGAACCCAGTGCTGGCAAAGGAGAGCAGGGTTTCACCGCTGGCAAGAATTGAGGCCAGCAGAGCAGGAAGGGACAGGACCTACCCAAACTGTAATCAGATGTGTTGGCTTCGAGGGGGCTGCAGAGCCTGAGAGGAAGAGCATAAAATGAGCCCTTCCCACAAGTTAGTCCTTGTGCAGAGCCAGGCCTGGGAGTTTTTCTGCTGTGCTCTGGAAGAAGGCATGCAGCTTGTTTACTCGTTTTCCTTCCCCACTAAGAGAATTTCCACAGATAATTTAGTTCATGCATCTCCCAGCACCATGGCCCGCTTCACCTGCTGCTGCAGGCAAGGGGCATCCTTGGGTGATGAGGAAAGGGAGTCTGGGATGTGCCCAGCACCACTGAGTGAGACCTGCAAAGACTTGCTGCTGGTGGTGGAACAGCCCTTACCCAAAAGGCCGGGGTGAGATACCCTCTGGTGTGCTGATGAGCACAGAAAGGATGCTCCCATGGATGCTGGTGGGAGCTGAGGGAAACCCTTGTCTGCTTATGCTTGGCTGAGCCACTGCAAAAATCTTGAGAGCCTTCCAGAAGCAGAAATGGAGGGAGACACTGCGTGGTGACGGTACGAGGGGTTGAGGATTTGCCCTTTTTCCCTGTTTAAGCGCTGAGGATCAATCCAGAGAGCGCTCAGCACGGGGCTGGTGCCTCGAGTGGTGCAAGGAAGCTGCCAAGCCTTTCCACAACTTTCCTCCGCGGTCCCTGCCGGCACCGGCACGGCGATAACTCCGGGGCTGAATGGCAGGTATTATGTTGTGGCACACTAATGTTCCCGTTAATAAGCTCCTCGCCATTCACCGTGTGTTTTACTTTGATACATCCCGACGGCAGCGCTGTATAATGGACTAGATACTGTAATTGTCCCCCATTGTCACCACTTAATAACTTGGTACGATGTTATCGCAGTCATTCGCAATTTTTTTTGCAAACTTTGATGGATAATATTTTGTTCTTAGTGAATTAAAAAAATGAGGAAATGGTGAAAAGAGGCCGAAGTTAGACAGAAGTCTGCTCTAATTGCAGATTGGGCTTAATAATACAAATGTCCATAGCGGCATCCGGGCTGCTTTTGTCTCTGGGAATAGTCCGCTGGGCCAGCCAGGAAGGAGCTGCTATTAAATACCATTTATTCTTTAAAACATCTTGATCAGCAGGAATTGGCACTGTGCTTGGGGAATTTATTTTGCTTTGCTTGCTTTTGACAAGCCCAAGCTCAGAAAAAGCAGATGGGATTCGCGTTCATTTCCACGGGCAGGGATAAGGGGTGATATCCATGGGGTGATGTTCATGGGGTAGGTGCAAGAGCCATGGAAATGCCATCATGGTGAACAAGAGAGTGCAAATGTTGGTTGTTCTGCTGTGCATGGCTCAGGCATGCCAACAGCCTCAACATCTGCCTAAATATTTGGGGAGAACTTTGGGCCCAAGGTTGAGCAACTGCAGGTAGAAGAGCTTTGCTGGAGCCTGGACAAGCATCTTCTCCACATTTGAGCTCACTGGCTGCCTCTCCAGGTTAGATGGGCAACATCTCACCAAATATTTGTGGCTCTCAAGCATTTGTCAGCATCTCCAAATGCTCATGGTTCCTGACTCCGTGTCTGCCAGGAGAAGGAAAAGTCCAGAAGAGATTAAACCCTGAATGCAATGAAAAGCAAGACAGGGAGGTGGATACGGGGCTGGAGTGCCCTGGGTGGGAGGCAGGGGAGGGCTCCCCAGCATCCACGAGGCAGCAGGTAGGGACCTAAATGAGTTTTTCCCTGTAACACATGTCCTGACCTTTTTTTAAAAATGAAATCTATTTTATTAATTTTTTCTTTTTATCAAATCTGTCCATGAAACATTAAAGATATGACTGTGGAAAAGGTCAAGAAATGTGTAGTTGTTGAAAACTTGTTCCAGTTGATGGCTTTTCCCTTAGGGAAGCTCTTCCACGCTTTCTCCTCCCCCGCCTCAGTCTTTAAAACAAAAAGTGTCAAGTTACCTTGAATTTTGGGTTTAAGGGAAACAGCAAAACCTGTTCCTGGAGCGGGACAGAGGGAAGGGCACTGCAGGCTCCCAGCAGTGATGCTGCCCTTGAGGAGCTGCTGTGGCAGCCCAGGGAAAACCTGAGCTGGAAAGGATTTCTCCCCACAAACACAGACCCCAAGGAAGGGCTGTGGGGTCTCCAGCCACGTGAAGGGAGAGGCTCCTCAGGGGGCTGGTTCTGCAGTGAGGACATAGACAGAATTAATAAAGACAAAGCCCAGGAATGGGTATAGTGGTAAGTTGTTCTGGTTTCAGGACATGTGCTTTGAGTCCCTCTCCTTGACTTGGGTGGCTATTTGCTGTGACAATGGAAGGCAATCACACTTGCTGAAGGAGAGGGAGGGGAGCTGAGCTGTTTCTAGAGGGGCTTTATTATCACCAATGCTTTCTGGGCATCACATCTGCCAGGCAGAAGCCGTGCCCAGATTTGCAGCAGGCAAGGGGAGTGCTCTCCTTGCAAAAGGACTAAGAGAAGGAAAGAAAAAAGAAAGAAATTAAGATGATAACGGAGTCAGGAGTGGATCTGTATTGAAGCTCATCAGGACAATTATATTACAGGAACAGCAGGAGTCTGTAAACCAGGAAATAGAGGAACGTGGGGTGAAGCAGAGTGGACACATCTGCCAGGAGTTGGGCTGGATGCTGAGACACAAGGGTGGGCATCAGACCCCCTTGCATTCATGGTGATTGTTTGCTGCTCTTTGCTTCCTTCTTTTATTGTAACACCGAGGAAGCTGGGCCATGAATTGGTCTTGCTGGCTGTAAAGATGCACAGTTGAAAGATGCTTAAATTTTAGGCTTCAGAAAGGAGAAAATAGGTGAATGGGGGTCAAAAGCAAAGGAACAAACATTCCAGTCCCTCAGCACAGCCTGGATTTGTCATGTGGTCCCTAAGGATCAGCACAGGGGTAGGGGATGAGGGGAAATACTGTGTGAGGATTTGGGGCTTTGAACAAGGAGGCAGAGGAGTGGGAGTCGCAGAGGGATGGAAATGGGTCCCAGCAGCCTGCAGGCTGGACGAGTGCTGGGGTCACTGTGAGCTGTCACATTGGAAAGAGCCTTTTGGTGACCCCCTGAGCTTGCTCGCTTCCACCTCCCTGAAGCTTCCCCACCCCACCACGTGCTGTGGGGGATTCTTTGCTGTTTTTCTGAAAGTTTGGGCAACGCTGGTTCTAACTATGGTGCTTGTTTTTAGAGCAAAACACCACTGAAAAGTCCTTTACTTGACTTTTTGCACTGCGGTTGCTTTTCTTTGGTGTTTTAAACTGACAGTGTAAACTGCTCTGTTGTCGTGACGGGGGCCTGAGTTGCTGCCCCTGTGTCTGACCTCTCTCAGGCTGTGGGAGGGTGGCTGGTGGCACTGGGGGACATGACAAAGATGCCACGTGTGTCCCCAAAGGGTTTCAAGTGGGGAAGTTTTTGAGGGCTCCCAAGAGGGGCTCACTGGGGTCGTGGGGTGGTGATATTTTGGGGCATTCCTGGGGGAATATCTGCACGCTACAAATCTTCCTTGGCATAAAACCTCCGTGACGGCGGAGCTCCGGCTGTGCCGTGGTGGTGCCGCATGGAAATCCCCGCGCGGCAGCAGATCATAAACGAGGTGCTTTTTAAAGCTCGCACATCACAGCGCAGCAAGAGGTGATGCCTTAAAATAAATCGATTGCAAGTGGTTTCCTGTACAAACTTTCAACAGCCTCCACTTGAATGAAAGGCAGAGAGCTAAAGGGGAGGATTTCAAAGGCACGAAAGGCCTCATCCTCACGGAGCAGGGAGGTGGGGGCCCGCCGGGATGCGGGCTGCATTTTGGGTTTTCAGGGATGCCCTCATGCATTTTATGGGAGTTTCTCTGTTGCTGGCACCATGCAGAGCACCACAGGGAAGGGGGAGCCACTCCTTGAACTTCTTCTCATCTTCACATGGGACTTATTTCTCCAAAATAAGGGAGGATAACGATAAGGAAGGATTTATTTTTTTTCTTTGAAGACTCTGGCTGCTAAGACCTGGCCAGGCAAATTCCTCCTCCTCCTTCCCAAGTGAGAAGCTGTATCGCTTCCTTTTTTTTTTTTTCTCTATTTTGAAAAAACCCTTTTCCTCCGAGCTCTAAGTAAAATTGATTTTTAAGTGAAACTATCTCTTATAATTGCTGCTGAAACGCCTTGTGGTTATTGTAATGGATTTTGAACTGTGACAAGTCCTTCCTGATGATCCTAACAGGAGCTCCACAGGTTATTTGAGGGCGGTTTAGAGAGCACCGCTGGATTGAAAGTTTGGAGTTTACCTAGGAGGAGATGGGGCTGGAGCAGCGGGCTGAGTTGCTCACTAAGGTGCTTGCTGACCCTCTCAACACTGCAGAGGCTGAGCCTGCCCTGGGAGCTCGTGCCATAAGGTGCCATCTCCCAAAACTCTCAGTGGGAGCAATGTCCATCCAGTCTGCCAAGCCCACTGCTCACCCATTCCATGGGAGCCACAGCACACTGGTACAGGGGAAAAAGGAGATGGAAGAAGCCCAGGGCAGCACCATCTCCTCCTCCCCAGCTTGGTGAATCGCCTGCTGCCACATTTCCCCAGGTCTGACCTTCCAGCAAATGCATCTTGACCTGAATTATTTCTGGTCATCTGAAACCTTATTGTGCAGCAAGCAGCTGCTTGTCACCCAGCAGGAGAGAGTCCCCAAGCCCTTCCAGAGCTCTGGCAGACCCGCTGTGCTGTGCCAAGATGCCCTGTTTGTGCTCAGTAGCTCGCCCGCCCTGTCCCTGCCGTGCCGCTGTCTCCGAGCACACGGCAGGACCCCAGTTTAGCTGTCCCCAAGGCAGCTGAGGACAAGAGCCATGGGTAGTGGCGCTTGCCAGGCTTTCAGCTTTGGTGTGTGTGCCTGGCAGCCTGCCCAGGGCAGCTTGGACTGGGGTGGGCAGCCCTGACTCTGCTGGGACACAGTCTGTCCCAGCCACAACTGAAGAACAACACTGGAGCCGTGCTTCTCAGGTGGTTTGTATTCATCAGCCCTCTGGGATGCTGCTGACATGCCCCAGCCCTTCAGCATCTCCCTGGAGGCAGCTGTGGGTATTCCAGCTTTGTCCCAAGAGAGACTTTCTTCCTTGCAGGCCAGGAACAGACTGGGCTTTCTGCACTCTGCTTGTTTTGTGAGCTGATGCTTCAGAAGGGCTGTGAAATGAGCACAACTGGCAGCACATGGAGAACCATGCTGCTACAGGGCAGCTGAGTGCTCCTGCTTGGCTCTTCCTCTGGATGAATATTGGGATCTTGGAGAAGAGATCCCTGCTACATCTCCATTAACTACAGAAGATGCAGAAGGCTGCCATGACTGCAAAATAGTGTGGCAAAGGGGATGGAGGAAAGTGGGTTTTCTCAGTTCCTGAGCAGAGGAGGCAAGTGTGCCTGGTTTGGCCTCCCAAGGGACCGCCTGCATCCCAAAGCTGGGCAGAAGCACATTCCAGCAGGACTTGAGCATGATGGCATTTAGCAGTACGGTTTAAAGTCACCTCTAATGAGGTAACGAAGTTTGCTGCCAGACATCCAGGGTGAAAAGCAGGAGGATGCGGGAAGCGGTGATGGCAGTGTGGATGGACACTCCTTCTGCAGGGCAAGAGGATGGTGAGAGAAGCCAAGCCTGCCTGTGCCTGGCCCCTTCTCTCCAATCCTGCATCCCACAGCTCTGTCTCACTGCTGGAGGAGGTAGGGACAGATCCTGGACCCTGGTGCTTGCCCTTCCTCTCCCAGGAGGGATGGGGCAGTGGTTATTTGGCATTGTATTGGTGAAAACAGGAGCTGAGCAGGGTCTGAGCAGCTGAGCTGAGGTGTTGCTGTTGTTGGTCCCTAGGGGCAGGTGTCCCCATGGGTTTACAGGGCACAGTGCCCCTACCCTCCTCCTCCCCTCCTGGGGACCAGCTGGGACAATGGGGAGCACGGGCAGCTCCTTTGCTTGTGATTTTGGAAAGCAAGTGTCCATCCTCATGGAGGGCAGGAGAAGGGTGACAGAGAGAGGCTTTTCTCCAAGGGGAGAAGAGCTGAAGAGAGCGCCAGGCACAGCTCGTGCCGCAGGATGCCTGGTTCTCTGCACTGTCCTTTTGCCCTTGGTGCTTTGCTGTTTGTGAGAAGTTAAGCTCTTCTGGAGGCCTGAGTGGTATTTTGGGGTAGGGGAAACACCCTGAGAAGCAGTGCTATCCCTTTCCTCCTCCCATCTGCAGACAGATGGGTATCTCTCCTCTTGGGATGTTTCACTCCTCCCCTCCCTTGTGATTGTTGTGATGGTGATGATGTTTTTTATTGGTAAAAATTGTGGCCCTGGAGAAGAAGGAGCAGGGAGAGATGCTGGTGGGGGAACAAGAGCCACATGCTGCTGGCCTGCAGAGCCATGAGTTACTGACCTGGTCAGTAAAATGATGGAAGTTGTGGCTCTGGAGCTCATCCCAGGCCCCCATGGCCGGGTGCTGGCTGTGCCACTGCCCTGTGTGGGGTCTGAAGCAGCTTTGGCTCTGGTTTAGCTCCAGGTTTGCACTTGTGACCCTCACTGCTGGCAGGGCTGGCTCTGCAGAGGTGTCCCCTCTCACTGCCCTGCCAGACCTCAGCAGTGAGCACCAGCTGGTGCAGCACCAGGACCTGGAAGCCCTTGGAGGATTTACCACCTGCTCTTTGCTAGTCACTGGGGCTTTATTTGCCCTCCCACGAGCAGGAGAATATTAGCAGCCAGTGCTGGCTCCAGCTCCATCCTCCCTCATGCACAGACTGGATCCAGGCGCAAGAGGAGGAGAGATGGGCTCTATCTACCCCTTTCCTTCTGCACAGCCAAGGGAATTATTGACAAATAAGTTAGTGCTTTGAAAGAAAAACGCCGCAGCATATTTGAAGCTGCCTCCTTGATCAATACTCAGCCGTGGCGGAGCCTGCTGCCGACTGGATTTTGGATGAGGGCTGCAGGGGTAATAAGAGCCCTGGGATCAACTGTCTCGGAGATTATTACAGGATGAGATGCTTCGCTGCTTTACAGTGTTTACTCAAGATTTATATTCCCTATGTGTATATAAGGGGCTTGTTGTCTTTTGTCGCCGGTTGATCATTTTTTGATGGTGGTGTGTGTGCTGTTGGTAGAGTCTGCTTAGGGGTGGGTCTGTGAATGGGGAGAGGATGGGCTGGGGATGAGAGAGGGAGCTGAGGTGGAGGGACCTTGGAGCTGGTGGCAGGAGGTGGGACCATGAGAAGGAGTCCTGTGCCCTGATGCACGCAGGCAGAAAGGATGGAAGCATGTGAAACACATGGCATGGGCTTTCCCCTCTCTGGATGCTCTGCAGTGACAGATGTGATTTCAGGGTGCCCCATCCATGGAGGAGGGGTTGGTGCCGAAGAGAGGGCTTCTGCCACCCTCATTCCTTCATTGTGGAGGAGGAAGAGCTGCAAAACCAACTCCTGGGGGATGTTCCAGCCTGGGGCTTGGGTTTCTTGGCTTTGTCGCCTGTGTTTGGTTCTTACCTTCTTGCCTTAACTTTAACTAGCATTTCCTACTGTGGGAGGAGGGCTGGATGGTCTGATGCTCGTGGCACTCTCCTGGTAGCACAGGGCTGTTTGAATCTCCAGCCAAGATCTCCCTTCCAGCTGTGTGCTCAGGTGTGAGAGGTTAACACACTTCACAGCCTTGGGGAAGGCACTGAGATGAGGGTGATAACAGCCTCACTGAGGGAGTTAAATGGAGGCTTAACAGGAGCAGCTCTCCCTCAGAGCAAATATCCCTGGGCACACACGGCTGTTGTGTGATGGGCCATTGCTGGGCCCTTCCATACCAGCTGCAGGGAGAAGCTGGGAACACCATTCCAGGCTCCCTGGGGAGCATCCTCCAGCATCGACATAGGCATGGGGGTCCTGTGGGGAGTCTTGGGACACAGGGGTGGCATTGCCACCATTACACAGGGCTGCTCAGTCTCCTCTTGCAGAGTGTTTGCTGTAATCCCGTTTTATAAATCCAACCTTGGCCTTTGGCCTCCCTGTGCTGCTCTGGGCTCTGCTCTGCTGCCTCCCAAGTTAAACCCACTGATCTGACTGAGGCGGGAGCAGCCAGGGCAGGCTTACTGCCTTGGGGGGGCTGTGTGGAGAGATTTAGCAAATCATTGGACCAGTTTCCCTTGGAAAGACTGTGCAAAAATATTGGAGCAATGCAGGTGTGATGGGGGAGAAGGGGTGGCAAGGAGGAGGTGGGCATTACCCTGAGTGCTTGCTATATCAGGGACAATCCCCCTGTGTGCTGGCCCCTCGAGCAGTGGGGATACCAACAGCAGGGGTGGTCCCCTCTGACTAGAGAGGAGGTTGTGGTCCCTGCCTGTGCCAACCCCAGTGCTTTTCCCATGTCACACTCCCGGCAGCTTTAGGGCGTCAGACCAACTGCCCGCAAAAGGTGCTGCTGTGGTGAGTGCCTGTGGGTGAGCTGTGCTCAGGGAGGGGTGAGTGAGCTTGTGGATGATCAGGCTGAGAAGTGAGGTCATTGCAAAGCAGCAGCCGTGTGTCTGGAGGTGCCATCCTCTGGCACAGAAGGTCACCCACCTCATCGGCCCCTTCCTTTCCTGCGCAGCTTTCGGTAGGGAGGGCACACGCTCTGCTGTGCCACCTTTGCTGCCACCTGCCCATCTTGAGTCCATGGCATCCCTGAGGCTCCTTAATCCCAGGCAAAGCAGTGTGCTGAGCAGGGAGCTCCTGATGGATCTGCCTGGGTGAGCAGTGAGGCAGAGAGGAGCACCACACAGAATACAAACGAGGCCGGGGCACGATAAAGCCCGCGCAGCACCTTCCCCCTCACAGACCCCGCCGTAGAGATCTCCAGACACCAATCCCTTGCAAATCTCCTGCTGGCCTTTCATGACCTTCAGAGTCGTTTCAATTCAGTGTTTTCAGCCTCTAAATCTCCTGTCCTTAGCCCTGGGTGACTTCTGGGGAAAGAACTGTGCTCTTTAAAGTGCCAGGGCAGTCCCTGCACCACAGCCTGCTGGAAATTTGCAATATTTCACACCCATGCTTTACTTTTGGTAATTCCTTGAATTTTTCTTGCTGTTGGAACCGCACAATTGATGACCCCAGGTCTGAAGCCCTGGGAGGTTTTGGTGGCTGCCATGTACTCCAGTGGGCTCTCTGGTGCACTGCCTGCATCCGGAGCATCTCACAGTCCCTGCACGCACCACACCTTGAGCTGGACTGATTGATCTGTAACACTTGAAAAATAATGGTTTAATCATTATTAAGGATTAGAAATAATCCTTGAGCTGTATTGATCACAATAACATTATTCACGATGAACTCATTTGGCATTAATGCGGACGTCCTGCGGCAGCGCATGGCTCCAGGCAGACCCCTCGCCTTCCCTGGGGACATGTCAGGGGGGTTTGTGGGATCAGCAACATCTTCCCTGCCCTAACACACAGCTCCAGGCCCTGCTGTCCTAAACAGTCACCTCAGGGACCCCATCCTTGATGGCAGTTTTGGAAAGTCCTGAATCCAGCGATCACCCATCCCATTTGTGTCAGCAGCCTGTCTCTGAGCAGAGACTGGATGGGCTTCCCTCTAGCACCAGCCAGGGATGTGATAGGATGGGACTGCTCCCAAGGGAGCCCCCACCATGGCATCGCTGCAGGCCTGTTCCCGCACATGGATGGAGGTGGGCAGAGGATCCCCTGCCACAGAGGAGGGATGGTTGGTTTCCCACTTGGTCCCTCTCTCCTCCCAGTCACCATCTTAGTCTCGGGATCAAAACGTGTTTATCAAGGAAAATGATGCAGAAGCAACAGTGGGGAGGCTCTGGAGGTGCTTCTCCTGGGTTGGGTGTCCAGTGACAGCCGGGAGCCAGCACAGAACACTGCTGTGACTGTGCCATCCTGCCATGGGCTCCCCCATCCCTGCAACGTGCTGTTTATCAAACAAGAACATCTGGATTTCTTTCTTTTTTTTTTTTTAAACCAAAGTCGCTTCTGGATTGACTTTGACAAATTGACATTTTCCAGAGGAAAAATATCTTCTGTGGAAGTGTCGTTCCTGGGCGTAGCCTTCCCTTCCTGCACCATTTGCAGCCCTCCAGGCACCTCGCGCAAGGCAATGAATAGTTAAAGATGTCCATAAATCTTACCCCAGCCCATAATAAACAAACACATTCTTATCAAGTATAGAAAAATGCATATTTCATCACCACTGCCTTAAACGCAACTCAGAATAAATGCTTGTCTTTAATCAGCCATCTCAATATATAAACAGAGCACAAAAGCTTGGGGGGATGAGGAGCAGAATTGGGCCACAGCTTTTCTAGGCAGCTCCAAGGGGGCAGGGATGTGGCTGTGCAGGTGAGACCCTGCAAAACTGCCCTGAAAATTCCCATCACTTGGCTTTTCTGTCTGGCCATGTGTTGTCTCCCATTCCCTTCTCTCCACCGCCGGAGCCGTAAGGATTTTGCTTCAACGTTCAGCTGATAGCTGATCTTTCCCCTTGGATGCTGGCCACTGAAAGCAAGCACTTTGATTTGGAAATCAAGATTAGGAGAAAGAGAAAAGATTAAACAGGAAAGTTTCGACCAGTGCGTGCCAAGATTATGCAGTGATGGATTTGTGTTTCCCTGCATCTGATAAGAACAAGCTGCATTCTCAGGCTGGGGAGGGGCAGATCTGTGATGTCTTTCAGCACTCATCACCTTACTTCTGAGTGCCTGAGCTTTGCCATGCTCACAGAAATACAGCATCCACTGCTGTGGCCCTGCTCCAGCCACACTGCCAGGGGTGGGGCTGCCACTGTCCTGCAGGGAACAGGGGACATGTGAAGGGACTTTCTTTTCCCTGAGCATCCATTTGGAAGGACTGAGGCGTTTTGCATCCCCATGTGCTGATGGGAGCACTGGAGGAACTGGTGACAATGGGAACAGTGTCTGTGACATGTGTGGCTGTGCCCAGGGCTCATAGGTGTGTGTGTGTGTGTGCTCTTCTAGCCAGACACTCTTCAGGCCCTGAGGAAATAAATTCCCAGGGATGTAGCTGGACTTCACTGCTGCCCCCGTGGGCTCCCACCAGCATGCCACATTCCCAATGAGCAAAGGAGTGCTATATCATCCTGGGATTTGTGGTTCACTGCGTGGGAGTTGTGTGTGCAGTAGCACTGGGAATCATATGTGCATTTGTGAAACTCTGTGGTGCTGCCCAGGTGATGATTTGGGGTTGTTGTTTGGCCCAAGATGTCACCCCATTGTCAGTGCTCCTTCCTCTCCTCCAAGCCAGTTCAGTGCCTGGAAACAGCCAGAGCTCACCTCTCTCCCCATGCTCTAGCTGCCAGCATCCCTTGCATCAAGGCTGCCCTGGTGCTGAGCATTGCCCCATCCTGCTCCTGGCGAGTCCTGCTTCCTCTGGCTACCCCAGTGTGGGCACGGGCATGTGAAGGGATTAATCTGGGTGGGCAGCACTGTGCACCTCTGGGCCGCAGCGCTGGGGCACTTGGAGAGGGTTTTGAAGCATTTTTGAAGGCTCTGCACAGAGCTGGGAGCCATCAGCACAGGGTTCAGCCCTTGCCCTGTGCAATGAGAACCTGCCCTGCTCTGGTGGGATGCCAACAGCCACCAAACTGGTTGTATTCGAGTGGCAGTGATTCCTCTGGAGATACTGGCTAGCTTCAGAGAAGGAGAGAGCAAGCAGGGAAAAATTGGGCTCCCTGTGCCTCGGACACCCATCTTCAGGGTGCTGCCTGTGATCCCTCCTCCTGCCCTCTTGCCTGTGTGGCAAGGGGGTGGCAGGGTCCTGTGGGATCCGCCAAACAGGGATGCTAGGTGTCGGGGTGGCACCCATGGTTCTAGGTTGATGTGGGCAATACCTGGATCCTCTTGCTTTCCCTGGACTCATTTTTTCTCTCCCGTTTGCTTTGCAGAGACTTGCCAATGCGGCGGAGAAATTCCAGAAGGCTCACCACTGGCAGGACAACATCCGGGTAAGGCTCCCATGCGCGCCCCAGCTGCTCTCACCCCTTCCCTCCTGGATGCTGAGCTCCTCGGGGATGACCCCTGGCACCAGAGTCATTGTCCCATCCCTCCTTTCCCCCATTCCTGTCCCCCTCCTGAGTCACCGCTGGCCGTGTTCACTCGGCACGTGGGTGGCCCCGGCCCCGCCGCCTGCCACCACTAATGAGAGCAAATGAAGCGATTTTGAGCTCGTTTCCAGCCTCGCCTCTGCCTGCACATGCCGTGAGGAGAAGGCAGGAGGTGAAGGTCGAAGGGACAGCTCACTGCTGAGGGTGTGGGGGCTGGGGAGACTTTTACTTCCCCTCATCTCCGGCAGCCAGTGGGTTTGGTGCCGAGAGGGGTTTCACGTGGGGCGGTGGCAGCAGTGGCTCACCCGTGGCACATGCTGGCAGTTGCAGTGGGGGCTGTTTCTGGGGTAAGGAGCAATCTGGGCTGGGAGAGGGAAGACGCGGGTTTAATGATTGCATTTGACTTTGTAATTCTGGCGGTGATGGCACTCAGCGGGAACCTGAAGGATTCTGTCTGGAAATGCTCTCAAATTATAACCATAACACAAAAGGAAGGAAAGATTGTTTTTCTCCCAGTGCAAACGGAGTCTGCAATAAAAAAATACTCCTGAGCCACCCAGCCCCTTCCTCTGGGTTGGGCCAGATCCTGTCTGGCCCCTGTAGTCACTGAGGGGACAGCCTGGTGACGGCCCTGCTGCCAGGCCGTGCTGGTGTGTTTTGGGCGGGTCTGTCTGAGCTGATGCCACTCATGCAGACCCTTCCCTCCTGCCACAGATGATTGTCACCAGGATTTCATGTGGAGAAAAAGAGGCAGGAGGAGCAGAAGAGAAAGCAAGGGCTTGAAAGCCTACTTGGCTTTCATTTGCCATGTGGCCAGTGTGGGATGGACACTTGTGGCTGTTTCTGTGTCCCATGGGCACCTGAGGAGAAGGCTGAGCTCACAGGGGCCTTCCTGTCATTAGCAGTCATTAGCAGCAGCAGCCTCGCTAAGGAGAGGTGAGGTGTCCCCGCTGGCACTCCTGACCAGCAGACAGTTGTCATTGACACCATCAGTCACTGAGACCTTTCTGCACGAGAGCGCTGCCGAATTACTGTCGCCTCTTCCCAGGAGGCTGGTGAAGGGGAGGTTAAGAGGATATTGAGGCTGATGCCAGTGCCAGTGCAAGGACCTTGACGGTGGACTCAGGGCTCCTGGGGAAAGCTGAGAGCAGTGCCAGGGGAGCTGCAGGCATCTCCCATGGGCTGCCGTCTCCATCCCTAATGTTGGCCTAATCTTGAGTGTCCTCCAGGGTCAGGAGCCCCAGGGCAGCTCATCTCTGAGCAGCACCTGAAGCTTGGCCATGGGCACCCCAGGGACATCGTGGTGGCCCTGTGCATCCTGTGCTGGGCTGGCATCCAGGGGTGGCTGCCTTGTGACTGGGGCGTGGGCAGGGCGGGCAGAGCTGGCACGAGGTCACTGCATTTTCAGGGTATCTGTTTATCCCCTGGTCCATAGGGATGGGCTTCTGCTGCACAGGCCCTCTATAGCCCCAGAGAGCTCCTTCTCCGTCCAGACTTGGCTGCCTTCTGCTGCCAGGGGAATTACAGTCAGGATACAAAACATGTTAGGAAAGGCTGTAGCGCTGGGGAGCTCTTGGCTCATTTTGCCATTCACGGCACAAACCTTTCAGAAATCCACTTCCATAGAAAAAAAATATTTTTAATAGCACTGTTTGCAACCACTTAATCAAGGTAATTAGGAGCGAGTCACCCAGAAACAATGTGCAGCGATGCGTCACCACAGAGCCTGACGCAGCTTTATCAGGACAGCCCAGGCCTGGCTGGGACACTTGATGGACTGGTCCAGCTCTGTGCACAGCTCCCAGGGTGCTGGGCATCAGCCCTGCCTGCCTCGGCCCTGCCTGCACCAGCCCTGGCTTCCTGACAGAGCACAGGGATGGAAATGCTGTGCACATGTGTCTCACTGCTGGAGTTGGACCTCCTTTTTCCGTCCTTCATCCATGAAATGTCCGGGCACGGTCAGACCTGTGTGCCAGCACCGCTGACACCGGCCCTGCAGCTGCTCCCAGCTTGTTGCTGGGGCTGGCACAGGCAGCGGGCAGGGAAGGCGGCAGCACAGCATCCCCAGCTCCTCCTCTCCTCCCTTCCCACCGAGCAGCTCGTTCCTTCTGGCTGCAGCTCTCCCCTCCTCTCCCAGCGTGTCGCGTCCTAACCCCACGCCAGAGTCGATGACAGATTGCGGCGAGCATGGTTATTTTTGTGTTTCCATCCAAAGGCGCCGGCAGATGCTGAGTGTTTGCGCTGCATTAGTGCTAATGGCAGCCCCATTAAACCTCACTGCAGATGGGTTGCTATGGAAGGCCGGGGGAAAATGAAACAGGAGCAGGAGCCTGAGCGGCTGGGAGGCTGCTGCCAGCAATCGCTCACGATCCATCTCTACCGGGAAAGTTTCTTTTTCCTCGCTGAGTTTTGGTGTTCCCAGCCACACACCAGCCATACTGGCCTTTCTGAAGGGGTTGAGTTCAGTGCCACACCTCAGGGGCTTTGCAAAGTGCCTCCCTGGTAACAAAACTGTCCCCTCATCCTGTCCTGCCTCATCCCTGTTCCTTGTCCTCATCCGCTCACAGGACCTCCATGTCACCTGGCCATGTCAAGCCAGGGTTGTGTCCCCGCCTGTCCTCAGATCTCCTCTGGACACCAGAACACTTCTCTTGGCCAAATGTAGCCTTGGCCCCAGGGTCACCTGTAGAGTGGCACCTGGGGCACCCCTCGCATGTTCCCTCTAGCTCATTTCACCCCAGGGCTGGGTGGCAGCTCAGGGTGGCACAGTGGGCAGGGATGGGGGCAGCAGGGCAAGCTGTGGTGCGGAGCTGTTGTACCACCTTTGATGATTTGGAGTGGGGAGAGGCCTGCCTACACAGTGAGGGTCTCTCTGTTCACCTGTCAGATAAGGCTGGTGGAGTATTGGAAAGGCAAGAGCTGGGTCCCATTGAGCCCTTGGGGAGGACTCCCACCACGGGGCACTGTAACTGCCTGGCACTGGTACAGTAGGAGACCACAGAACACTCCCAGTTTGCAGTGGCCTGGCCAGCCAGTTTTCCCAGTGAGAATCTTCTAGCCTACAGGCTTGCATCCAGAGGTCTGCTGGGACAGGCTGGCTCCACTCTGTGCAGAGCCATGAGGGTCTGTCCCTTAAGGCACATCATGGCTGTCTCCCTGCTCTGGATGTCTCCAGTTCTGTCCCCTGGCCATGGCAGTGGTGCTGAGCCCCCCATGCACACCACCCCCAGCAGCAAACAGAGGTGCTGGAAGTGCAGCCCACACCACAGAGCTGTTTTCCAAGTTTCCATGCTCTGTTTTCCACCCTGCTTGGGCAAGAGACCTTCAAAATGTACCTGTAAAAACACTGGGAGATCATGTTGAGTTTTTTGCTGACGTTCTTTGCATCCATCCTCACTGACAAGCTCCCTGTCAGCCATCCCAGCCAGCTCCATGTTCTCTCAGCTCCACTCTGCTTGCATGCTCTGCTCTGCTCCCAGGTTTTCCAGACCTTCAGCCCCATCCCAGCAGCATCAGCAGGGTCTCAGCTGCCCTGCGCTCCCAAAGCGTGTGGAAGTGGGGGCCGTGCTGACCCAGGGGACGCTGCTGAAGGTGCAGATCTGCGCCACCAGCCACAAAATGCATCCCAGGGCATTGTCATCGCTGCCTGTCAGTCTGCTGGGGCTGCCGGAGCTTTTTGTGCCTTTAAGGGACACTGACGCTGCAGAGATCCATCCCTCCATTTATGTGCGCTTGGCAGGATTATATAAATTGCTTTTAAAAGTTGACTTCTTTATAAGCCATTTTCTGCTTCATAAAATGTTTATTACTGTTGTTTTTCTCCCAGTCTTCTTCTTCACTGCATTTTCCATCACTATACTGGGAGACTCCCCTCTTCCTCTACCTGCTACCCCCCTGCCTCCCACCTCTCCTCACCTTTCAGGTGCTGGAAAGGGCCATTTGAAGGGTCAGAGCCCAGCAGGCCCTTTCTCCCTGGAAAAGAAAAATAGCCATATGTGGAGCTGTGGATGTAGGAGGTGCTGGGGACAGGATTTAACCACTGGGTGTGACACGGGTGGTTTTGGGGTGTGGTGGCATTCACGGAGTGGGCAGAGGGTTCACAGGTTCCGGGCAGCCCCACACCACTGCCTCCATCCATAACCCCCCGCCTGCAAGCACGCAAGAAATAACAAAGCCCAGATAATTTCAAGCTCCATTAGAAACGAAACTCCAGGGAAAAGGGGATCGCTGTTTGCTAAATGGGGATGGACAGGAGGAATAACAGAGATTGCGCTCCTGACCGCCCAGGAAAGGTGAGGGATAAAGCAGGGGGATGTGGCAGCGTGGCTGGGTGCCCATCCATGGCCATGCAGCCCTGGGTGAAGCATCCCTCCAGGTCCAGGATTTGCCAACTGGCTGCTGCATCCGGCAGTGCCGCGGTGCGTGTCTGTGCCGTGCTGTGCCACGCGTGGGCTCCAGCAGCTGTTCCCGTGGGTTGGCCACGGCGATGCAGGCAGGGCTCTGTGTTCAAAGCAGCATCAGAAGGGCGAACACCAGCTCCTTATCCCCCTTTCATTTTTCTCCTCCTTTAATTACAGATCCTACTTATCGGCTGAGAACAGAAAGATTGTCGCCGTAACCTTGCACTTGCCCTTGTAGAAGGTTTACCTAAAAAGTTAGAAAATAAAATCAAATACTCTAATTTGCAGTCGTCTTGCCATTTCAAACCCAGTTTTCATTACAGCCCAGAAAGTGCATTGAAGCTGTGTTTATAACCCCCTTTTAGATAACAAATCACATTTTCTTTTGGCTGGCGAGTGTGTAGAATTGATATTTTTTTTTTTCAGTTTAATGGGTTTGTGTGTTCAGGAATGATCTCCATCAACTGAGAGTCTTTATTGTGTTTGATATAATGTCAGCTTTCATTACGCTCGGAGAATTACTGTGCTATAGCACCAACCTTGCTGCTGTAGAGCTGGTCTGGCCGAAAAGCAGAACAAGAAAATCATTCACAAAAAGCCTGTGGTGGTGCTGTCCCCTCTTAAAAACCAAGGATGAGGCTTGAGGGGCTCTCTGAGGGGGCTCTCTTTAGGGGGCTGGAGGACCCTTGGCAGCCCCATGGCTGCAGTGGTTTTGTGTAGGGGTTGCTGGCTTTCCTCCCATCCCATCCCATCCCTAGAAGGGCAGGGGGTCTCCAACACCCACCAGTTCTATGTGTGCTGGCATCCCTGTGCACCTAGATGCAGCAGAGGGAAGAGGCAGCCCCAGAGGAGCAGGAGCGGACAGGAGGTGCCATGTAAAGAAGAATAGCTGGCGAGGTGTGATCAGATAAAACATCTTCTCGGGGAGATGAAAAAACTGTTGACAGGTCACTTAAATATTTCCCCAGCTCTGTCAGAGAGGCAGAAGGAGGAAATTGCTTTTAAAAAAAAAAAGATGCCAAGGCAGATTATGATGACTGTTTCCACCTGTCCTGGGTAATGCATAAGGCCTCCGATGGTGGATGGGATGCAGGGAATTTGCAGGGTGAGGGCTGCAGGAGGGGCATGGTCCCCACCAGACTACTCTTGGGTCCATCTGACACCCTATGGTGGCTGAGGCTAGCCATGAATATTTTCCTCTTCTGGGGACTGGGGAAGGATTCCTCATGGTCCATATGGACAAGGATAGCTGTAGCCCAGTGGAAATGAGGGTTCAGCCCCTACCAGCCGCAGGCGTGGATGTGAATGCAGGTAGGAAGTTCTCCCAGGAATTCATCCAGTCCCTTTGGGAGCCTGTTTATGGCTGTGGCCCTCACACACTCCATGGCAGGTGTAGCAGGATCTCTTTCTTTACCTTGTGCCCCAGCCAAGAGGCTGCTGTGCCTATGGCAGGGCTGGGACACCTCGGGCCAAGCACTCACCTGGTTGAGACCTCCAGCCCCCTCTGGCAGCTGGGGCACAGTGGCCAGCACAGACCAGTCCCAAGGGACAGTCCGTCCTGCTCCTTCCAATGTGGGAGGGCTTGGCAGGGCGGTGCTGTGGGGGGAACACACTGTGTCCCTGCTCATCTCCCCCATCCATAATCCAGATGTGAGGCTGCAGTTGCTCCGGTGTGGTGGGAGCCCTGTGACACACTGCAGGATGGCTTCCGTATGAAAGGTGCATCTACAAGTAAAAGCTGTTGCTCTTTCTGTGTGCTTAATGGTTCAGGGACATGAAGATGTCCCTAAATATTCACTGTCCACTATAAGTGCTGACGGCAGAGGAAAGGTGGGCTCATGAGCAGAGCCACTAGTGCTGTGTGGTCACATCAGCTCCTCCTTGCTCTCCCCACCCGCTGACTTGCCCACAGGTCTGAGCAGGCACAGCTCTGGTCGCCTGGCTTGTCTCCACACTGGCATGCTGTGCTTTGGGATGCTGGTCCTGCCACCAGCCCCATCCAGTGGCTGAAAACAGGCAGGTGCCAGCTTGGGATCCAGCTTGTCTGCCCCAAAGCCCTCCGAGTTCCTCCTAACTGCCTGAAGGCAAACTGCTACAGGATTTGGCTCTTCCAGAGCCAATTAAATCTTGAAAGAGATTTCCTGACCACAGGGGTCACCCATGCCCCCCAGAGAAATGAAACTCACTGGCAGAGGGTGGGATGGACCAAAATCAATGCGATGCAGCAGGATCTACCTGCAAAACTGCCCCAAGGAGCTGCAGTGTCCCAGGGCATGAGGTCAGCGGGGTGACCTTACAAGATCACAGTGAGTGATCCTGAGGGAGACAATAGATCCTACAGATCCTCTGGAGAAGGATTAGCCAACTCGGGTGATCTTACAGGAAAGCTCTATAGGAGAGAGCAAGTCGTGGCCCCTCTGCAGTGTCCCTGCCTGCTGCTTGCTCCAGCTGGACGGGCTGGAGCAGGGAGCTGATGTGTCACCAACAGCTCCTTCTGAGGTTCTTTTGGGGCAGTGGCAGCTCTGTGTGATATGGTTTGATTACCACCTCATTAGACTGCTGACTTGGAGGTTTGGGCCAGCACCCCTCCATCCTGACATCTCCAGGCTGCAGCGAGATAGCAGAGCACTGACCTTTCGAGTGTTATTTTTAGTTGCTGTAATTGTTTTAGGCAAAAAAAAAGACCTATTTGAATGCTTGGAGAGGGCTGTGGGGGGGTGGCAGGGAGAAATGCCTCTCACCACCCACCTGGGACCCCCCAGTGCCAGTCCTTGTCCTGGGCTTTGTCTCAAACCTGGTCCACTGGTGCGTGGCAAGGGAGCACCGGTGCCCAAAGCAGGGTTCCCCCTTGTGCTGCTGGCAAGGCTCCAGCTTGCAGCTCTCCAGAAGCCCACAGCCTGGTTTTGTTAATCAGCTTTTTGCTTGACATTTTGGTGTAGAATCAGTGATATGTGGAGCACAGGACTGTTAGGGAGGGCTCAAGGGGGTCAAGCAGGACCCAGGGTCCCCAAGGAGACTTGGGCACGCAGTGTCCCTAGAACCACATCCTGGAGGTCCCACTTGGCCGTGGGCTGCCCAGTGACACTGAACCACGAGGGTTTGGTGCAGGCATGCAGGTTCCTTGGTGGCTTTGCTGGAGAAGCCTGGACAGTGGCTTCAGGGACATTTGCAGATTGGTCTGTGATTGCACTGAACTCCCAGAGTCTTGCACTGAGGGTTTAAGAGCTGAAATAACCCTGCACTTACCCAGCAGCGACACAGCCGTGCAGTGCCATTGTGCAGGGGCCATTTGGCAATTAGGGTGCAAGAAAATGGGCAGTGGTTAACATATGATGGAGGAGCAGCTACTCATCTGCCTCCCCTGCAACAGGAACTGGCAAGTGCTTCCTGCAGGCTCATTTGCAAGAGACAGGGACAATATTTTGCCCTGAAATCCCTCGACAACTTCACCCTCTTGTTTTCTTTATTGGTATTTATTCTGAAAGGCTCTAGAAATATCAGCGCTATTTACACAGAGCTGGTGCTGAGTTTAATGTGGAGCAGACGAGGAGGAGGAGAGGATTATGTGAAGAAGGTGAATGTGGTTTAAAAAACAAATATTAGGGAGAGGAAATTGTAGGACCCCTTGTTGCCTCTTGGGAGACCCATGTCATCCCTTTAGAGCATCTCTGAGGGCTCTGTCCCTCCTTTCTGGAATAAATTCCCAGGGGTTCCACCAGCCTCCAGGTGGCAAGGACACAAATGCCCTGCCAGCTCCCGTGGGCTCCCTTGGACCCCATGAACCACCCTCAGCGTCAGCAGGGTTGTGGCAAGGATTATGGAAACGCATCAGGGAACGTCACAGGGCCAGCTGTCCCACACGTGCCATCTTGCACGTGGAAACCTCAGCTACAGTGTGGAGCAGGGCTGAGATCTCACCCGGCTGCTCCTGGGATCCTCAGGGCTTGAAAGAGTGCAAGGCAAGGACCTGGGGAAATCGGTGGGAGGGAGGTCTGCTCCCTGTGCCATGCCATGTCATGCCATGCCATGGGAGTGCCGGAGTAGGTGAAAGCAGGATCGGGGCCGGCTCTCCTCCCCGAGCATCACCCCGCGCCCTCCCGTCCAGTGCGGGAGCGGGGCCACCGCGGGTGGGAGGGGAATCGAGCTTTGCCGAGGAGCCAATGGAAGATAAAATGAATAACAAAGCACCTTCTGGATGGCTGTTGTTAGTCACACTCACTCCTGATTAAAGATCATTAAACATGAAATTAGCTCGTTTGTGTTACGGGTCTCCCGGGGGTTCCTTTAATTAGGAAGTGCAGATGGCCGCGGACCCGGGGAGAGGCAGTGCCGGCGAGGGGCAGGGGCGTGCGTGGGGCCAGGAGCAGAGCAGAGAGGGCATCGGAAGAGAAATTAATTTTTTTTCCCTTTTCTTGTTGTTGTAAACCCCTCAGCATTTCACAACAAATCACAGATAATTAATAAGTGCGTTCCCTTAATGACTGGGCTTTT